>NC_136801.1:1750407-1790407 GCF_951216825.1 Electrona antarctica | reverse complement strand
TACAAATTAAATCGATAAACAAGGCCTTTCCCCCTGAAAGAGAGGATTATCCTCATTAGTCCCACACACTGTCATGAAGGAAACAAAGCGTGAGTCACTTACAACAACGCTTTGTACGTTTTCAGACGCCGTTTGTGTTGGGGGTTGTCATAGATAATGTAATCAAACCACATGAGAAGGCAAATTGCCCTTGAGTGCAGATTACATTTTAATCCATTCTGGCCGGGAACCCCCCTTTTGGTGTTTTTAAGCATTATGTTATACTTTATTAGCTATTGAAAAATAGCAGATCTACAAGCTCGTAGCGCGGCACCGAGTGCCGCGCTACGAGCTTGTAGGTCTGCTATTTTAGAAAAATCGTGAAAATGGTGGTGCACTGCAGTTTTGGAATATATATTCTTTCAGAGCAAACGTTTTTAACTCAAATCTTTGCTTCTGGTGGAGGGGGGTCCCTGGAACAACATATTTTGAGATGGGGGTCGGCGGCCAATTACATATATTTTTGGGGGTCCTTGACATGATTTAGAAGACATTTTGTAGAATGGTCCTCAGGTCTAAATGGGTTAAAATGCAACCAATTCAGTTAGCGTATATAAGCCTCAAAGCCGAGTGTCTTTGATGAAACGCTGAACAGAGACCGTGTTACTCATCTTGTCGTGTTGCTGCAGTGAGTTCTCCAGATCACTATCATCAACACGTCCATCTAATCCCACCCAAATATAACAACATGCCTTCACTTGCTTTTCCTTCCCGCTAATGAATTCCACTGGTATAAAGCAGAAGTGTTTTAATGAATTCCACTGGTATAAAGCAGAAGTGTTTCTAATGAATTCCACTGGTATAAAGCAGCAGTGTTTTAATGAATTCCACTGGTATAAAGCAGCAGTGTTTTAATGAATTCCACTGGTATAAAGCAGCAGTGTTTTAATGAATTCCACTGGTATAAAGCAGCAGTGTTTTAATGAATTCCACTGGTATAAAGCAGAAGTGTTTTAATGAATTCCACTGGTATAAAGCAGAAGTGTTTCTAATGAATTCCACTGGTATAAAGCAGAAGTGTTTTAATGAATTCCACTGGTATAAAGCAGCAGTGTTTTAATGAATTCCACTGGTATAAAGCAGAAGTGTTTTAATGAATTCCACTGGTATAAAGCAGCAGTGTTTTAATGAATTCCACTGGTATAAAGCAGAAGTGTTCTAATGAATTCCACTGGTATAAAGCAGCAGTGTTTTAATGAATTCCACTGGTATAAAGCAGCAGTGTTTTAATGAATTCCACTGGTATAAAGCAGCAGTGTTTTAATGAATTCCACTGGTATAAAGCAGCAGTGTTTTAATGAATTCCACTGGTATAAAGCAGAAGTGTTTTAATGAATTCCACTGGTATAAAGCAGCAGTGTTTTAATGAATTCCACTGGTATAAAGCAGCAGTGTTTTAATGAATTCCACTGGTATAAAGCAGCAGTGTTTTAATGAATTCCACTGGTATAAAGCAGCAGTGTTTTAATGAATTCCACTGGTATAAAGCAGCAGTGTTTTAATGAATTCCACTGGTATAAAGCAGCAGTGTTTTAATGAATTCCACTGGTATAAAGCAGCAGTGTTTTAATGAATTCCACTGGTATAAAGCAGCAGTGTTTTAATGAATTCCACTGGTATAAAGCAGAAGTGTTTTAATGAATTCCACTGGTATAAAGCAGCAGTGTTTTAATGAATTCCACTGGTATAAAGCAGCAGTGTTTTAATGAATTCCACTGGTATAAAGCAGCAGTGTTTCTAATGAATTCCACTGGTATAAAGCAGCAGTGTTTTAATGAATTCCACTGGTATAAAGCAGCAGTGTTTTAATGAATTCCACTGGTATAAAGCAGCAGTGTTTTAATGAATTCCACTGGTATAAAGCAGCAGTGTTTTAATGAATTCCACTGGTATAAAGCAGCAGTGTTTTAATGAATTCCACTGGTATAAAGCAGCAGTGTTTTAATGAATTCCACTGGTATAAAGCAGCAGTGTTTTAATGAATTCCACTGGTATAAAGCAGAAGTGTTTTAATGAATTCCACTGGTATAAAGCAGAAGTGTTTTAATGAATTCCACTGGTATAAAGCAGCAGTGTTTTAATGAATTCCACTGGTATAAAGCAGCAGTGTTTTAATGAATTCCACTGGTATAAAGCAGCAGTGTTTTAATGAATTCCACTGGTATAAAGCAGCAGTGTTTTAATGAATTCCACTGGTATAAAGCAGCAGTGTTTTAATGAATTCCACTGGTATAAAGCAGCAGTGTTTTAATGAATTCCACTGGTATAAAGCAGCAGTGTTTTAATGAATTCCACTGGTATAAAGCAGCAGTGTTTTTAATGAATTCCACTGGTATAAAGCAGCAGTGTTTTAATGAATTCCACTGGTATAAAGCAGCAGTGTTTTAATGAATTCCACTGGTATAAAGCAGCAGTGTTTTAATGAATTCCACTGGTATAAAGCAGCAGTGTTTTAATGAATTCCACTGGTATAAAGCAGAAGTGTTTTAATGAATTCCACTGGTATAAAGCAGAAGTGTTTTAATGAATTCCACTGGTATAAAGCAGCAGTGTTTTAATGAATTCCACTGGTATAAAGCAGCAGTGTTTTAATGAATTCCACTGGTATAAAGCAGCAGTGTTTTAATGAATTCCACTGGTATAAAGCAGCAGTGTTTCTAATGAATTCCACTGGTATAAAGCAGCAGTGTTTTAATGAATTCCACTGGTATAAAGCAGCAGTGTTTCTAATGAATTCCACTGGTATAAAGCAGCAGTGTTTTAATGAATTCCACTGGTATAAAGCAGAAGTGTTTTAATGAATTCCACTGGTATAAAGCAGAAGTGTTTTAATGAATTCCACTGGTATAAAGCAGCAGTGTTTTAATGAATTCCACTGGTATAAAGCAGCAGTGTTTTAATGAATTCCACTGGTATAAAGCAGCAGTGTTTTAATGAATTCCACTGGTATAAAGCAGCAGTGTTTTTAATGAATTCCACTGGTATAAAGCAGCAGTGTTTTAATGAATTCCACTGGTATAAAGCAGCAGTGTTTTAATGAATTCCACTGGTATAAAGCAGCAGTGTTTTAATGAATTCCACTGGTATAAAGCAGCAGTGTTTTAATGAATTCCACTGGTATAAAGCAGAAGTGTTTTAATGAATTCCACTGGTATAAAGCAGAAGTGTTTTAATGAATTCCACTGGTATAAAGCAGCAGTGTTTTAATGAATTCCACTGGTATAAAGCAGCAGTGTTTTAATGAATTCCACTGGTATAAAGCAGCAGTGTTTTAATGAATTCCACTGGTATAAAGCAGCAGTGTTTCTAATGAATTCCACTGGTATAAAGCAGCAGTGTTTTAATGAATTCCACTGGTATAAAGCAGAAGTGTTTTAATGAATTCCACTGGTATAAAGCAGAAGTGTTTTAATGAATTCCACTGGTATAAAGCAGCAGTGTTTTAATGAATTCCACTGGTATAAAGCAGCAGTGTTTTAATGAATTCCACTGGTATAAAGCAGAAGTGTTTTAATGAATTCCACTGGTATAAAGCAGCAGTGTTTTAATGAATTCCACTGGTATAAAGCAGCAGTGTTTTAATGAATTCCACTGGTATAAAGCAGAAGTGTTTTAATGAATTCCACTGGTATAAAGCAGAAGTGTTTTAATGAATTCCACTGGTATAAAGCAGCAGTGTTTTAATGAATTCCACTGGTATAAAGCAGAAGTGTTTTAATGAATTCCACTGGTATAAAGCAGAAGTGTTTCTAATGAATTCCACTGGTATAAAGCAGCAGTGTTTTAATGAATTCCACTGGTATAAAGCAGCAGTGTTTTAATGAATTCCACTGGTATAAAGCAGAAGTGTTTCTAATGAATTCCACTGGTATAAAGCAGCAGTGTTTTAATGAATTCCACTGGTATAAAGCAGCAGTGTTTTAATGAATTCCACTGGTATAAAGCAGCAGTGTTTTAATGAATTCCACTGGTATAAAGCAGCAGTGTTTGTAATGAATTCCACTGGTATAAAGCAGCAGTGTTTTAATGAATTCCACTGGTATAAAGCAGCAGTGTTTTAATGAATTCCACTGGTATAAAGCAGAAGTGTTTTAATGAATTCCACTGGTATAAAGCAGCAGTGTTTTAATGAATTCCACTGGTATAAAGCAGCAGTGTTTTAATGAATTCCACTGGTATAAAGCAGCAGTGTTTTAATGAATTCCACTGGTATAAAGCAGCAGTGTTTCTAATGAATTCCACTGGTATAAAGCAGCAGTGTTTTAATGAATTCCACTGGTATAAAGCAGCAGTGTTTTAATGAATTCCACTGGTATAAAGCAGCAGTGTTTTAATGAATTCCACTGGTATAAAGCAGAAGTGTTTTAATGAATTCCACTGGTATAAAGCAGCAGTGTTCTAATGAATTCCACTGGTATAAAGCAGCAGTGTTTTAATGAATTCCACTGGTATAAAGCAGCAGTGTTTTAATGAATTCCACTGGTATAAAGCAGCAGTGTTTTAATGAATTCCACTGGTATAAAGCAGCAGTGTTTTAATGAATTCCACTGGTATAAAGCAGCAGTGTTTTAATGAATTCCACTGGTATAAAGCAGCAGTGTTCTAATGAATTCCACTGGTATAAAGCAGCAGTGTTTTAATGAATTCCACTGGTATAAAGCAGAAGTGTTTTAATGAATTCCACTGGTATAAAGCAGCAGTGTTCTAATGAATTCCACTGGTATAAAGCAGCAGTGTTTTAATGAATTCCACTGGTATAAAGCAGAAGTGTTTTAATGAATTCCACTGGTATAAAGCAGCAGTGTTTTAATGAATTCCACTGGTATAAAGCAGCAGTGTTTTAATGAATTCCACTGGTATAAAGCAGAAGTGTTTTAATGAATTCCACTGGTATAAAGCAGCAGTGTTCTAATGAATTCCACTGGTATAAAGCAGCAGTGTTTTAATGAATTCCACTGGTATAAAGCAGCAGTGTTTTAATGAATTCCACTGGTATAAAGCAGCAGCGTTTTTAATGAATTCCACTGGTATAAAGCAGCAGTGTTTTAATGAATTCCACTGGTATAAAGCAGCAGTGTTTTAATGAATTCCACTGGTATAAAGCAGCAGTGTTTTAATGAATTCCACTGGTATAAAGCAGCAGTGTTTTAATGAATTCCACTGGTATAAAGCAGAAGTGTTTTAATGAATTCCACTGGTATAAAGCAGCAGTGTTTTTAATGAATTCCACTGGTATAAAGCAGCAGTGTTTTTAATGAATTCCACTGGTATAAAGCAGCAGTGTTTTAATGAATTCCACTGGTATAAAGCAGCAGTGTTTTAATGAATTCCACTGGTATAAAGCAGCAGTGTTTTAATGAATTCCACTGGTATAAAGCAGCAGTGTTTTAATGAATTCCACTGGTATAAAGCAGCAGTGTTTTAATGAATTCCACTGGTATAAAGCAGCAGTGTTCTAATGAATTCCACTGGTATAAAGCAGCAGTGTTTTAATGAATTCCACTGGTATAAAGCAGCAGTGTTTTAATGAATTCCACTGGTATAAAGCAGAAGTGTTTTAATGAATTCCACTGGTATAAAGCAGCAGTGTTTTAATGAATTCCACTGGTATAAAGCAGCAGTGTTTTAATGAATTCCACTGGTATAAAGCAGAAGTGTTTTAATGAATTCCACTGGTATAAAGCAGCAGTGTTTTAATGAATTCCACTGGTATAAAGCAGAAGTGTTTAATGAATTCCACTGGTATAAAGCAGAAGTGTTTAATGAATTCCACTGGTATAAAGCAGCAGTGTTTTAATGAATTCCACTGGTATAAAGCAGCAGTGTTTTAATGAATTCCACTGGTATAAAGCAGCAGTGTTTTAATGAATTCCACTGGTATAAAGCAGAAGTGTTTTTAATGAATTCCACTGGTATAAAGCAGAAGTGTTTAATGAATTCCACTGGTATAAAGCAGCAGTGTTTTAATGAATTCCACTGGTATAAAGCAGCAGTGTTTTAATGAATTCCACTGGTATAAAGCAGCAGTGTTTTTAATGAATTCCACTGGTATAAAGCAGAAGTGTTTTTAATGAATTCCACTGGTATAAAGCAGAAGTGTTTAATGAATTCCACTGGTATAAAGCAGCAGTGTTTTAATGAATTCCACTGGTATAAAGCAGCAGTGTTTTAATGAATTCCACTGGTATAAAGCAGAAGTGTTTTAATGAATTCCACTGGTATAAAGCAGCAGTGTTTTTAATGAATTCCACTGGTATAAAGCAGCAGTGTTTTAATGAATTCCACTGGTATAAAGCAGCAGTGTTTTTAATGAATTCCACTGGTATAAAGCAGCAGTGTTTTAATGAATTCCACTGGTATAAAGCAGCAGTGTTCTAATGAATTCCACTGGTATAAAGCAGAAGTGTTTAATGAATTCCACTGGTATAAAGCAGCAGTGTTTTAATGAATTCCACTGGTATAAAGCAGCAGTGTTTTAATGAATTCCACTGGTATAAAGCAGCAGTGTTTTAATGAATTCCACTGGTATAAAGCAGCAGTGTTTTTAATGAATTCCACTGGTATAAAGCAGAAGTGTTTTTAATGAATTCCACTGGTATAAAGCAGAAGTGTTTAATGAATTCCACTGGTATAAAGCAGCAGTGTTTTAATGAATTCCACTGGTATAAAGCAGCAGTGTTTTAATGAATTCCACTGGTATAAAGCAGAAGTGTTTTAATGAATTCCACTGGTATAAAGCAGAAGTGTTTTTAATGAATTCCACTGGTATAAAGCAGAAGTGTTTTAATGAATTCCACTGGTATAAAGCAGAAGTGTTTTTAATGAATTCCACTGGTATAAAGCAGCAGTGTTTTAATGAATTCCACTGGTATAAAGCAGAAGTGTTTTAATGAATTCCACTGGTATAAAGCAGCAGTGTTTTAATGAATTCCACTGGTATAAAGCAGAAGTGTTTTAATGAATTCCACTGGTATAAAGCAGAAGTGTTTTAATGAATTCCACTGGTATAAAGCAGCAGTGTTTTAATGAATTCCACTGGTATAAAGCAGCAGTGTTTTAATGAATTCCACTGGTATAAAGCAGCAGTGTTTTAATGAATTCCACTGGTATAAAGCAGCAGTGTTTTAATGAATTCCACTGGTATAAAGCAGCAGTGTTTCTAATGAATTCCACTGGTATAAAGCAGCAGTGTTTTAATGAATTCCACTGGTATAAAGCAGCAGTGTTTTTAATGAATTCCACTGGTATAAAGCAGAAGTGTTTTAATGAATTCCACTGGTATAAAGCAGCAGTGTTTTAATGAATTCCACTGGTATAAAGCAGCAGTGTTTTAATGAATTCCACTGGTATAAAGCAGAAGTGTTTTAATGAATTCCACTGGTATAAAGCAGCAGTGTTTTAATGAATTCCACTGGTATAAAGCAGCAGTGTTTTTAATGAATTCCACTGGTATAAAGCAGAAGTGGTTTTCGTCGACTAAAACCAAGACGAAAAATGTTCGTCGACTAACTTTTTTTCACTGACGGAAACTAAATGGAAACTACATGAAAACTAAGCTATGACGACTAAAACTAAGACTACATATAATGACAATTTCGTCAACAAATACAAACTTGTAGATTGGCTATTTTCAGCAAGTGTAAAATCAGTCATTACGACGGCATCAAGGCCCACCAAAACTGACATTTAGTCGACTAAAACAAGACTAACACTAAGGCACTCCAGGTGACTAAAATGTGACTAAAACAATTTTTTTTAAATATTTTTTTTCCCACGATTGTGCAACCCATTTTTTCACCCAGTGTCAATTATCTAATGTAATCCTGGGCGCTACACTTCCTCTGCCAACCTGGGGGGGGCAGCGGACTGACCTCAGGCTTCCTTCTATGCATGAGGAGTCCAAGCTGCATCTTTTCACCTGGTGTCAGGTAACTAAAGTTACCTGACACCGTCTCATTTCCATGGAATGAGCGTCGATGCATTTCAATAGGAAACGAGAAACAAAGTGCTGCTGACGGCACAAACACTCGTTTCTCAAAGAAATGTCAGCCACGGTGTCTGGGGGCAAGGTGACCATGGTGCAGCGTGTGTGTGCGTGCGTGTGCGTTCGTGCGTGTGCGTGTGCATGTGCGTGTGCGTGTGCGCGTGCGCGAACCACACACACACACAAACACACACACACACACACACACACACACACACAAGGGGCTAATTAGTGTCAATTGGGGGGTCTTTGTGGAACCACTGCTGTAGAGCAGGGGTTCTCAACCCGTGGGTCGCGACCCCTCAGGGGGGTCGCCAAATTATTTTAGGGGGTCCCCAAATTATTTTCAAAGAATATATATATATTTTCACGATTTTTCAAAAATAGCAGACCTACAAGCTCGTAGCGCGCCACTCGGTGGCGCGCTATGAGCTTGTAGATCTGCTATTTTTCAATAGCTAAATTATAACAATGCTTAACTCTTTGAGCGTTTCAAGGATTTCTATATAGTAGGTAGACTTCTCTATGGCCAGAATGGCGTTTTTGAATGATTTATTGAAAATTCTCTGTTGTGAATGTGTGACAACGAAAGACCTTCAGAGAAAGCTTGACTTGTCTGCTTCCAGGAAAAAAATGAACTGAGTTGATAAAATGTTTAGTTCTTGTGTTGGAAGCCATTTAAAAGAGCCTGCATTTACACTGTTTCTGTTTCTAGGACAACCAAAAAAAGTTATGCCCGGTTGAAGTTTTATTTTCTAAATAACTTTTTTTCTGCTGGGCATACATAGCCATGCAATATCTCATTTTAAAGGGTGAGTTGTCTAGTTCAATTAAAATAAAATAAAAAGTTTCTCACATGTACCACTGTAGATATTTTGCCATCTATAAATAGCATGGTCAGTCATGATCAATCTGACCTATCCAGCTAAAAGTCCCCATAGCTCTGAAATTGGAACATCATATAAACTCAATTCTTTTTTGGGGTAAAATTAGACATTCTAACGCACATTTTGATATATACCATGTTTACATAGTCTTACCAGTACCTTGTCTATTCATGCATGTATCTCAAAAACCTGTTATGAAGAAACACAGTTTTGATAAAAAACACATCCAAGGACATTGTTTTGATATGACTTGGTGCCCATGATATGTATCAAAATATAGACTTGAATGTATACTGTATTATAAAAAAGAAATTGAGTTATTACCATCTACCGTTACAGAGTAAATCACAGTTGAAACTTGCTTAGTCATATACAATAAACCTCACAATAGTGAACAAAATAGTCATGACAGGTCTAACTCATTGTAAAAGCGTCTTTTATTTTTTACGACTACTAACATAATAAAATGATAAATATTACAGAAAATAAATAGGCCTACATACAAAACAGTTACTCCTCCCCTAGCTCTGATCCATAGCTCTAAATGCGCATTTAGAGCTATGGATCAGAGCTACTCCTCCCAAATGTCCCCAAACCCAGTCCTTGACGGTGTGTGTGTGTGAGTTAACCTGACTCCGCCATATGGGGCAGCAGAGTGTACACTGTGTTCCCCCCTCCTGCTCCCATCTGGGAACTCTCAGGCAGACTTGATGCCCGGCCACAAAACGGCCTGGCCAATCAGCAGCAGCTTCTAGCAACTTCTAGCAGCAGCTTCTAGCTTCTACTAGCTGCTGCTGATTGGCCAGGCCGTTTTGTGAGCAACTTCGCTTCTAGCTGCTGCTGATTGGCCAGGCCGTTTTGTGGCCGGGCATCAAGTCTGCCTGAGAGTTCCCAGATGGGAGCAGGAGGGGGGAACCCAGTGTACTCTCTGCTGCCCCATCTGGCGGAGTCAGGTTATGTGTGAGTAGGCTAAATAAAAAAAACACCCAAAAACTGCCCCCCCTGAAATGAATGAATGAATGAATCCGGTTCAGTGTCGGAGAACGCCATCGCAGTCTTGACTCTTCATCCTCCTCCTCCTCCTCATCTGATGCCAGTTCTAAATATATAAAAAGAAATAAACATTTTAGCTGTAGTCAGTGCACGCTACTATTACATGGCGTTTTACCCGGCTGCTGGCGATCAATGATTTTATTGTGCAGTGTCTTTGTGGGCCGAGTCGTGGCATGACAAATACAAATAGATGCTTGTATAAGTAGTATCACGATAAAATAATATGGCAACGTTAGAATGAAACACCAATGAGTGATCGGTGGTAATGTAGCTAGCTGCCCAGGGTATATCCAGCACCATTGCGTCGCAATCATCCAGCAACATTGGTACTGGCTATTGCCCGGGCTTGTGGCCCGGCCAATAGCCAGTACCATTTGTGCAGTGTTTGTTAGCAACTACTACTAGCCAACAGCCAGTGGAATGTGGTGACGTGATGGTGCTGGATATACGCTGGGCAGCTACATTACACGCGATCACTCATTGGTGGTGTCATTCTAACGTCGCCATATTATTTTATCGTGATACTAATTATACAAACATCTATTTGTATGCCACGATGCCACGATTCGGCCCACAAAGACACAGTACAATACATTCATTTGATCAGATGTTTTTGTTAGCTACGTCGATCACCTATAGTACCGACCCTTGTTATAATATATTCTCCGACTATGCATGTCACGATGACTAAACCAGTTAGATCTATCCATATATGGTTCTACCACATCTATCTGATATCAGCACTAGGTCGGCTCGGGCCAAATATAGGGATCGTCTTACTAGACATGTCATATTAGGGCATTTTCGAATACAATAAAATTACCTTTTAGCGAAGGCATCAGCCTTGGTGGTAACTCCGGTGGGGAGAAGAAAAAACATTGCACACGTGTAATCCGCGAGGGTGGATGTTGCAGCCCGGCCAACGGTCTGGGACTGGAGAATGCCACTGGACACGGATGGATCATTTTTCAGATTGTTTTTTTTGCGGCGACTGCAAACCTGGCTGAAAAACTCTTCCTCCAGTGCCCACCTCGGAGGAGTCAACCAACCCCCCTGTTCACTGGGGGCTGGGCGTCAGTTTCCAATAGGAAAGCATACACGTGTGTCACGTGACACGGGAATTCTGGGAAATGTAGTTGATATTTATGCTCAATACTATATACAGAGGTGCGGACCGAATTAATATATTGGTATTAATAAAAAAAGAGAACTACGGAAAATCACGTACAGGGCAGAAAAGACTAATGCAAAACTCCACGTGTTTTCCAGTAGTAATCTGTCTAAGGGTTAAAACACCAAAAGGGGTTCCCGCCCAAAATGGTTTAAGGTTATTGTAGCAGTCAATTTATATTGGGGGTCGGGAGGGGGCGGGGCGCCGAGACATTGCCAAAGCATTTCCGGGGGTCCCCGGCCAAAAACGTTGAGAACCCCTGCTGTAGAGTACGAAGCCATGGAACGGTCGGCCATGCCCTGTAGGCCAGCCGTAGGCAATCAACGCTGCGGTGTCTAGCTGTGTTTAACGTGACACCTCAGCTAACGCCGCGCCTGCGGGGCAGCCTGTGAGAACTGCATGGTCTACGGCCGTCAGTCGAACACCTCGGGGACGAGTTCGGTTCTCCCTGAAACGAGCAGACGGTGTGTGCCGCCCCTAACGCGGCGCAAATTACACGGAACTCTCGTGAAACGCTCTCTGCATGCACTGTGCTGTGCGTGCGAGAGAACACCGTCAGGGTCTAACGCTGTGTGTGTGAGTCCGTTGGTTGAGTGGTTTAAGCTGCATGTGAGAGAGAACACTGTCAGGGTCTAACGCTGTGTGTGTGAGTCAGTTGGTTGAGTGGTTTAAGCTGCATGTGAGAGAGAACACTGTCAGGGTCTAACGCTGTGTGTGTGAGTCAGTTGGTTGAGTGGTTTAAGCTGCATGTGAGAGAGAACACAACACAGTCAGGTTCTAACAGACAGACAGACAGACAGACAGACAGACAGACAGACAGACAGACAGACAGACAGACAGACAGACAGTCAGGTTCTAACAGACAGACAGACAGACAGACAGACAGACAGACAGACAGACAGACAGACAGACAGACAGACAGACAGACAGACAGACAGACAGACAGACAGACAGACAGGCAGACAGACAGACAGACAGACAGACAGACAGACAGACAGACAGACAGACAGATGAATGCATGTTGCTTCCAGCTATCCAGGGTTCAGTCGGTGCCAACTTATTGTGATAAAGAAAAGGTCACCGGGTATAGAAATGGAATGAAAGGGCCTTCGCTTGGAGGCGTGCGCGCACGTGTGCGTGGGTGCATGCGTGCGCACGTGCGTGCATGTATGTGTGGGTGTGCGCCTGCACGCGTGTGTGAGTGTGTGTGTGCACATTGCTCTCCCTTCCTCTCTGACCCTGGGATGAAGGCTGCAACCCGAGATAATCACACTCGCTCGTCCGCACGATGCCACGCCCTCGAGCTACCGCATTGCTTTCTCCCTCTCCCCCTCTCCCCCTCAACCTCACTCCCTCTCTTTTTCTTTCTCTCCCTCACTCTCTCTCTCTCTCTTTCTCTCTCTCTCTCTTTTTCTCTCCTCTCTCGTCAGACTTCCGTTTCGTCTTTACAGTCGCGCACATTTATCCTAAAACAAATAGAAATCATCTAAGCATATATAGCTTGTTGCTTTAATAGCAGAAAAGGACACAAGAAAATAAGTAAGATATTTTTTAATATATTTTCAGGAACGGAAATGGCAGCTTCCTTACTTCGGGAGTTGTCGTTCCAGACTCTAGCATTCGGAGATTGTGGAATAGTTTTCTGGATACACAAGAAAGGGGAGGGGAGGGGAGGGGAGGGGAGGGGAGGGATACTGGCTGCCAAAATGAGGCTCCGAATATCAGCGTTAATTGCCCCGCTGTTTGGATGTTGATTTAGAGCCGAGATACTGCATGCCGGCGCTATAGGTAAACAGACAACCCAATTTGTAAAAGTAAATTTGAATTGAAAAGGGGAAAAAGGGGAAGAAAACTTGTGCGTGCGTGCGTGCGTGCGTGCGTGCGTGCGTGCGTGCGTGGCATACAGACAGGCAGGTTCATACATTATTGTGAGGACAGTGGAGTAAAAAGTACTCACATTTTGTACTTAAGTAAAAGTATTAATACTTCAGTGTATACACTGCTACAAGTAAAAGTCCAGAATTCAACATGTCATCATCATCATCACCGGCACCTGGCTTTTACAATCATGTGTGGATGCTTTATTTATAGGCTACGGTTTGAAGAATCCCCCAAATAACCACAGCCTCTGCCTCTGACCTGACCGTAACCCTAACCACAGCCTCTGCCTCTGACCTAACCCAAATAACCACAGTCTCTGCCTCTGACCTAACCCTAACCCAAATAACCACAGTCTCTGCCTCTGACCTAACCATAACCCAAATAACCACATCCTCTGCCTCTGACCTAACCCTAACCCAAATAACCACAGCCTCTGCCTCTGACCTAACCCTAACCCAAATAACCACAGCCTCTGCCTCTGGCCTAACCCTAACCCAAATAACCACAGCCTCTGCCTCTGGCCTGACCCACTGCAAAATGGCCCCCACACAGGGGTGTGGCATCATAACACGCTGTGAGCTTGTAGATTTTGTTTTCACCTATTTTTGACCATACAGACTGGGTCTGTCTGTCCCTGTATCCCTGGATGTGTCCGAGCACGAAAATAGCGTCATAGCGTTTGTTCACCACCAAGTGTCACTGTTGCATAGCCTAACACAAAGACACAGACAAACACAGGTCAGGGAGGAGGGCTTGTACAGTACAGTACAGTACAGTACAGTACAGTACAGTACAGTACAGTACAGTACAGTACAGTACAGTACAGTACAGTACAGTACAGTACAGTACAGTACAGTACAGTACCACTCACTTTTTTTAAAAGTTTGACAAATGTACGTCAAAAACAGGGCCGGCCGGTTGAAGGTGTTTGGTTAAACTGTTAAAAACAAGAATAAGCTGTTTTTTTACCCCACCCCTGATTGACCCCCCTCCCCCCATACGGCCCCCAGATATACAAAGTGACAAATATTATGTGATCATTGCATGTGCCTCGTGTGAAACTGTGAATGCAGCGTCAATTTACAACATTTATCAGACGCTCTTAATCCAGAGCTATTTACAGTAAGCGAGAACAATAAGATAATACATCAAATACATGATAGAAATAGCCATCAAGGATCATAAGCAAGCTAAGGACCTAACATCTGTCTAACAGTAAGCCATTCTGGACGGGAACCCCTTCTGGTGTTTTAAGCATTATGTTATACTTTAGCTATTGAAAAATAGCAGATCTACAAGCTCGTAGCGCGGCACCGAGTGCCGCGCTACGAGCTTGTAGGTCTGCTATTTTTGAATAATCGTGAAAATGTGGCGCAAATCTTTGAATATATATTCTTTCAGAGCGAACGTTTTTAACTCAAATATTTGCTGCTGGGGGCTCCCTCGGACAACATATTTTCCTCGACATGATATAGTTTGAGAACCACTGACATAGAAACATAGGGTTTTTCAGAAAACTGTCAGTACTATTTAGAAGACAATTGAATCGTGTGTGTCAGGTCGAAATGGGTTAAATATCCGGATCTGTCGTCTCTCGTGGACGACAACACATGGAGCACCAAGGCAGCCGAGGACAACCGGGACGGGGCGGGACGGGTGGAGGATCACAGGACAGGGCGGGACGGGTGGAGGATCACAGGACAGGGCGGGACGGGTGGAGGATCACAGGACAGGGCGGGACGGGTGGAGGATCACAGGACAGGGCGGGACGGGTGGAGGATCACAGGACAGGGCGGGACGGGTGGAGGATCACAGGACGGGGCGGGACGGGTGGAGGATCACAGGACAGGGCGGGACGGGTGGAGGATCACAGGACAGGGCGGGACGGGTGGAGGATCACAGGACAGGGCGGGACGGGTGGAGGATCACAGGACAGGGCGGGACGGGTGGAGGATCACAGGACAGGGCGGGACGGGTGGAGGATCACAGGACAGGGCGGGACGGGTGGAGGATCACAGGACAGGGCGGGACGGGTGGAGGATCACAGGACAGGGCGGGACGGGTGGAGGATCACAGGACAGGGCGGGACGGGTGGAGGATCACAGGACAGGGCGGGACGGGTGGAGGATCACAGGACAGGGCGGGACGGGTGGAGGATCACAGGACAGGGCGGGACGGGTGGAGGATCACAGGACATGGCGGGACGGGTGGAGGATCACAGGACAGGGCGGGACGGGTGGAGGATCACAGGACGGGGCGGGACGGGTGGAGGATCACAGGACAGGGCGGGACGGGTGGAGGATCACAGGACGGGGCGGGACGGGTGGAGGATCACAGGACAGGGCGGGACGGGTGGAGGATCACAGGACAGGGCGGGACGGGTGGAGGATCACAGGACAGGGCGGGACGGGTGGAGGATCACAGGACGGGGCGGGACGGGTGGAGGATCACAGGACAGGGCGGGACGGGTGGAGGATCACAGGACGGGGCGGGACGGGTGGAGGATCACAGGACAGGGCGGGACGGGTGGAGGATCACAGGACAGGGCGGGACGGGTGGAGGATCACAGGACAGGGCGGGACGGGTGGAGGATCACAGGACAGGGCGGGACGGGTGGAGGATCACAGGACAGGGCGGGACGGGTGGAGGATCACAGGACAGGGCGGGACGGGTGGAGGATCACAGGACAGGGCGGGACGGGTGGAGGATCACAGGACAGGGCGGGACGGGTGGAGGATCACAGGACAGGGCGGGACGGGTGGAGGATCACAGGACAGGGCGGGACGGGTGGAGGATCACAGGACAGGGCGGGACGGGACGGGTGGAGGATCACAGGACAGGGCGGGACGGGTGGAGGATCACAGGACAGGGCGGGACGGGACGGGTGGAGGATCACAGGACATGGCGGGACGGGTGGAGGATCACAGGACAGGGCAGGACGGGTGGAGGATCACAGGACAGGGCGGGACGGGTGGAGGATCACAGGACAGGGCGGGACGGGTGGAGGATCACAGGACAGGGCGGGACGGGTGGAGGATCACAGGACAGGGCGGGACGGGTGGAGGATCACAGGACAGGGGGGGACGGGTGGAGGATCACAGGACAGGGCGGGACGGGTGGAGGATCACAGGACAGGGCGGGACGGGTGGAGGATCACAGGACAGGGCGGGACGGGTGGAGGATCACAGGACAGGGCGGGACGGGTGGAGGATCACAGGACAGGGCAGGACGGGTGGAGGATCACAGGACAGGGCGGGACGGGTGGAGGATCACAGGACGGGGCGGGACGGGATGGGTGGAGGATCACAGGACAGGGCGGGACGGGTGGAGGATCACAGGATAGGGCGGGACGGGTGGAGGATCACAGGACGGGGCGGGACGGGTGGAGGATCACAGGACAGGGCGGGACGGGTGGAGGATCACAGGATAGGGCGGGACGGGTGGAGGATCACAGGACAGGGCGGGACGGGTGGAGGATCACAGGACAGGGCAGGACGGGTGGAGGATCACAGGACAGGGCGGGACGGGTGGAGGATCACAGGACAGGGCGGGACGGGTGGAGGATCACAGGATAGGGCGGGACGGGTGGAGGATCACAGGACAGGGCGGGACGGGTGGAGGATCACAGGACATGGCGGGACGGGTGGAGGATCACAGGACATGCTGCTCAGAGGCCGCGGAAAACAATTTTTTTAACGTTGACCTCCCAGAAATGCCCTCCACAGACACACACGCATACATACACGCACACGCGTGCACGCACACCTCCTAATCCTTTGCCTAACCTTGCGAGTGAGACACTCACGTGCGTCAGCGTTTTTAGAGAAATGCCTGGGAGATATGGGTGGTGGTGGTGGTGGGGCTGAATAATATGTCCTATGAATAAAACGCATTAGCCACAAAACATATTGAATAATTCACATTTTAAAGTGTGCACGCACAGTCGCACACACATGCAGTTGCACACGCACATACAGTCGCACACGCACAGTAGCACACGCGCGCGCACACACACACACACACACACACACACACACACACACACACACACACACACACACACACACACACACACACACACACACACACACACACACACACACACACACACACACACACACACACACACACACACACACACACACACACACACACACACACACACACACAATCACGTTATGTTGCTATATACTGTCCGCAACAAAAACACCAAAAGGGGTTCCCGTCATGAATGGGTCAAGTGTATAATCATCACATCCATATAATTGTCTCCACCAGGCCGAAGGCATGGGGAGAGAGTATGTTTTGCACTCCGTCCGTCCGCGTGTCCGTGTGTGTGTTCGTCCGTCCGTCCGTCTGTGAACTGCTAATCTCCGGCACCGTTAACCCGGTCGATGTCAAATTTTGCACACACACTCCCTGGATGCCAACGATGAACCTCTGCCCCAGAATTTCCAGAACCGCCTGTTATAGCGCCACCAGGAGGCCGCTTTGTGCAAAACAAGTTTTTGGACAGTACACCTACAGATTTTGTCCAAACATCACGCAAATTGGTACACAGTCTCTCTAGAGCCATTCAACGAAACGTGTCTTTCAGATTTCTCAGACTCCATCCTGATTGGCTAAGATTGGCTTCCAAAGTTCGCAGGAGTGCTCAGTTTCAAACAAAATGCTGCAAATCATAAACACATTGTGTGATTTCCGTAAAATTGTGCACGCACATTCCCACTAGGCCGAGGAACAAATGCCATGTGAACATTTTCAACTCAGCCTCATGGTGGCGCTATAACTCGCCGAAAAGTGTTTTTACCTCTAACTGCACCGATCTGTGGATAACTTTGTATGCCAACCCACTAGAGGCCAAGAAAAAACCTGAATTTTTCACATCTGCTCTTTATAGCGCCACCAGGAGGCCGACATATGTAAAACACATTTTCTAATATTACTCCTTCAGATTTTATCCAAATTTCACGCAAATCGGTACACATGCTCTCCATAGTCATGTGATCAAGACGCGTTTGTTTGATTTCTCATAATCCACCTTCATTGCCTACGATTGGCTTCTAAACCTTTTAGGAGTAGCCCGCTTTGTACCCGCTTTGTACAAATTGCCACAACTACTCAACGCAGCATCCGATTGCGGTGAAACTGTGCATGCATATTCCCACTAGGCTGAGGAAGAAATGCCACTTGACAGTTTTCAAATCAGCCTCATGGTGGCGCTACACCAGGCCATGCTGCGACACACACACACACACACACACACACACACACACACACACACACACACACACACACACACACACACACACACACACACACACACACACACACACACACACACACACACACACACACACACACACACACACACACACACACACACAAAACATGATTAATATATTACTCCTAAACATTTTGCCAAACATCACACACAGTACTCCTATCCTCCTGGTGGAGACCTGTGCCCAGAAGGGCACCTTTTCTAGTTATGTCCGTCTCTCTCAGCTAACTTTCTGCTGATGTATTCTATCTATTTTTACTTCTCCAGTAACAAACAACTCTTTTGTTTTCTGGAACATCTCACTATTTATCCAAAGAGCTTTTTAAAGACCTGAACTGAACCTGATCTGTCTCACCGTGTAGCTTTTAACCATTATTTTAAACTTGACCTAGACCTGAAAAACGTGTGCAAATCTTTGAATATATATTCTTTCAAAGCAAACGTTTTTTTGCTTCTGGGGGGGGGGGTCCCTGGAACAACCTATTTTCAGATGGGGGTCCGGCGGCCAACTCATTTTTGGGGTCCTTGGCATGATGTAGTTTGAGAACCACTGATATAGAAACATAGGGGTTTGTTTCAGAAAACTGTCATGATTTAGAAGACATTTTGTAGAATCTGGTCCTCAGGTCTCAATATACAATAATAATAATAATAAAACTGTATTTGTATAGCACCTTTCATGACATGATATGCAGCTCAAAGTGCTTTACAGAGCATTAGAGAGAGAAAAGAAAAGAAAAGCAAGGCATAAAAGCAGTAATGCAATACAGTGAGGACATAAATAACAACAAATTTAAAAGATCAATTAAAAGCAATTAGTGTAGAAGTGGGTCTTGAGCTGTGCAAAGGGTTAACCTCTTTAGAAGAGCATTTTGTTATGGAGAGAATCTTTGATGGCTTTCATGGAATGAGTGACGTCCCACATTTGGGGGTTAACCCATTCTGGACGGGAACCCATTTTAGTGTTTTAACTATAGCATTATGTTATACTTTAGCTATTGAAAAATAGCAGATCTACAAGCTCGTAGTGCGGCACCGAGTGCCGCGCTACGAGCTTGTAGGTCTGCTGTTTTTTGAAAAATCGCAGAAATGTGTAAAAAAAATAAATTAAAAACCATTTAGACCCGAGGACGATTCTACAAAATTAAAATTAATTATTAATTATTATTAAAAATACCCATGTTTCTATATCAGTGGTTCTCAAACTATTTCATGTCAAGGACCCCAAATATATATGTAATTGGCCGCCGACCCCCATCTGAAAATATGTTGTTCCAGGGACCCCCCCCCCCCCCCACGCAGAAGCAAAGATTTGAGTTAAAAACGTTCGCTCTGAAAGAATATATATTTAAAGATTTGCACCACATTTTCAAGATTTTTCAAAAATAGCAGACCTACAAGCTCATAGCATGGCACTTGGTGCCGCGCTATGAGCTTGCAGATCTGCTATTTTTCAACAGCTAAAGCATAACATACTGCTTAAAAACACCAAAAGGGGTTCCTGCCCAGAATGGATTAAACCGAGGCAACCGCGCTGCTCAGCTATGCATTTTTCAAAGTGCAAACAGCAAAATGACTCGAGGCCTGTTTTTCTAATTAAATACCAGACCTCTTCGATGCCCTCTTCGCTCCTGAAGTGAGGATTTATTTTCAACTCCCTCTGGAAGTGTAGTTTATAAATGTTTTATAGTGTCTTTGTTGATTTTCTATTTTTTTGCTAAATCAACAGTTCTTGAGGACACCACCACCATCGTCTTAATGTCCTAATGTGATGAGCATTTGAATGTGATTCATCCAAACTTTTGTCAGTTTGACAAATTCTTGAAATGGAAGCACCGTTTCCTTTCAGCCAAAACAAGACATTCAGCACTAAATCCTGGATGAAGTGGAGATACATAACATAACGCTGTAATATTTAGATTTAGAAGGATTACTAACGGTTTATTTTACTTTCTTGTGTGTTTTGTATACAGTGTTGTTTCTATTCTATCTAGTCATAGCCTCTTGAATAGTTTATTTAGTTTCAGTCACTTTTTAGTCACCTGGAATGCTTTAGTGTTAGTCTAGTTTTAGTCGACTAAATATCATAAGATGTTAGTCAACTATATAACTACAGTAATAGTAATAGTAATAGTAGTAATGAAGTGTACTCGGATACGGATAATGTAAAAGCATTGAATACAGTTGTAATGAATCATTACAACTGTATTCAATGCTTTCACATTGCAGCGATCCCTATCCGAGTACACTTTCATTCGGTCCCGGGAACGGTTGGGTGATCCGCTCCGGGGAACGGTACGCAGCATTCACACAATACCACAACATCTGCCAAGTGGTCCCGAGTGGTCCCAGGACCCGTATGAATCTGCCCTGAGCTGCATTTCCTAACCATCTGTCCACTGCGCTCCAAAACATCACGAGACACTAATACTTTCCACAGATTACAATCACCCAACGGAGAGTTTGAAAACATGACTAATGACTAAAAGAAGCTCCCTATATCTGCCTGGGCGAAGTAACAACAATGTGCTAACCACGGCAGCAAGATCTGTGAGCTGCTAGTGTGTGAGTGATAGGAGAAGGATATCAAATGGAACACAACCACCCTAAAGACCACTTATCACTGTGTGCATCAGCTGCACCGTCTGCATCCAGTGACCACCTCGGTACACAGAGATTTACTAGGGGTGTAACGATACATTTGAACCCATTTTGACCTGAGATCAGATTCTAAAAATGTCTTCTACATCCTGACAGTTTTCTGAAAAAGCTATGTTTCTATGTCAGTCGTTCTTCAATTGTTCAAAAATAGCAGACCTACAAGCTCGTAGTGCGCCACTCGGTGGCGCGCTATGAGCTTGTAGATCTGCTATTTTTCAATAGCTAAAGCATAACATAATGCTAACACCAGAAGGGGTTCCCGCCCAGAATGGTTTAACGATACATGGTTGACGATACGATACATGGTTGACGATACGATACATGGTTGGCGATACGATACATGGTTGACGATACGATACATGGTTGACGATACGATACATGGTTGACGATACGATACATGGTTGACGATACGATACATGGTTGACGTTACGATACATGGTTGACGATACGATACATGGTTGACGATACGATACATGGTTGACGATACGATACATGGTTGACGATACGATACATGGTTGACGATACGATACATGGTTGACGATACGATACATGGTTGACGATACGATACATGGTTGACGATACGATACATGGTTGACGATACGATACATGGACGATATTGGTTCATTATGGCGATACGATACGATTCAATGATTTTAAATCGATACAGTAACTATTTAGCAAAGAAATTAAATCTGTGTGAAACATGTGGATAGTGCTGTTTAAGGGAAAATGTATGAATTAATTTGGATATAAAAAAGAAAACAGTGATTCTCTGGAAAATAGTATACATATTAAACTAAGTAATTAAACCCCTCTTTTATTTTTTCTTCTAAAAAAGGCTAAATACCACGCACAAAAAAAAAACATAGTATTGATACAATCGATTATTAGCATTGTAAAACGATACGGTACAAAGTCAATGTTGCCGTTTTCATATACTTCGATTCTTGAAATTTAAATCGATGTTTCGATGCAGTTACTATATCGTTAGATTCGTTACACCCCCTTTTTTTGCTTTGGCAATGTAAATGTATATGTTGTGTGGTGCCAATAAAAGCCCTTTGAATCCCACTAATCTGAATCAGAACAGGGTGGACGTGGTGTCTGGTTGCTATAGGGCAGAGCTTACAGTACCAGCACTCCACCAGCCTCCACACTTACAGACTATTCATAATAAGTACTCTGCCAAGGTTCTGGGCTTATTATGGCACCTTCAATGTCGTCACAAAGCATACAGTGAATATAAAAACACATTATTCAGGCACAATTCAGCCACCTCTTTTGCTCATTTGAACCACTCTACACAACGTCATCAAACACCGCATCCTACCTACGGTCACAGGTTTCTGCGTTACAACCAAGCAGAGGTGACCACACTTTTTTGACTCGAGAACTACTTGTAAACTGAGCAGTTCACCAAAAATAATGTTTTACCTGAGGGGGCTCTGGAAAAGTGGAGCTGGCAAACACTGCGTGAGAGGAGTTAACGGGCAATTATGGGCACTAGATTTGCCCGTAAACCTCAAGTTTAGCAGCAATATACAGTAATATACAGTAATATACAGGTGTGATGGTACAATTCTTGAGTTTACCGGAGTTTGTTGGAAAGTTTAACGGGAGTTTCCTGTAATATACACATCCGTATTCCATGCTTTTTGTGCAGTGAAACACACTTGGAATGGGAAACAGTAGGGAAAAATAGTCTAATAGTACTCCCATGGAAATGGTAATGCTACTGATGTTTTGCTCACAACACTCTTGAAAACAAAGCATTGCATTGTGGGTAGAAGTCGTGACGGGAGCCGACAACAAGGCCTTCTTCATGTCAATCAAGTCACATTAATTCAAGAGGCACAAGGCAAGAAGAGGACATTTTCTTATAATTTAATTATCATGTTTTTAGGGGCGTGTCATGATGTGGTCTACCTGCATAGCCTTTGCGATCTACTGGTTAGATCACAATCAACTTTTTTGGGCACCCCTGCGCTATAGAGCTTCTAATTGACCCATTGTCAGCCTTCTGATTGGTCCCTGACTGACCAACCAGCAGGCTCTTTCTGCCTTGTCCTGCCCTGGTTCCGCCTTGTTTACGTTGAATTTGCTAAAACATCATTTTTGGGAAACACTAAAAACAAACATGATATGCCCTGCAGTCACCATGCTACACCTGTGATGTTCCTTTTTACTGAAGTTTAAAATAAGAACTGAACGCACAGAATATCAATACAAGGCAACTGAAAAAACATGTTATCTCAATGGTAGTGGATGGAGAGAGAGGATTTTTGTCAAAACCACGAAACAGCAACCAATGGGTGCGAAGAGGGGCACAGCCATGGGCGGGACTTGACAAAGGGTGAATTGATAAAATGTTTAAACTGAACTCACCAGGGCGCAGTAGGTCTCGGGCGGGTCTCCGCAGGTGATGTTGGGCGGGTCCACGCTCACCTTCAGGTACTTGGTCATGTCGGCGGCCTCGGGCTGGCAGGCCATGTAGTCCCAGGTGAGGCCCTCGTCCGTGTACACCTGGGACTTGCACACGTCGTAGTGGCCCCAGGCCGCGGGGTAGTGCTGCATGGCGGCCTGGACCCCGCCGGCCGGCCCCGACCCGAACCCGAGTCCCAGCCCCGGACCCGTCAGACACACCGCCAGAACCATCACCGCCGTCGCCCCCAGCAGCATGGGCAGTGCCACGGGGAAACGCATCGATGCCATCGTCGATGCCCTGGATCTACTTCCAAAACGCAGCGTATAAATATACGAGACTCGAGCGCCTCAAAGCCTCGATATGCCGTCTTCTCCGGGAAACGGAGGTTAGGTTTTTTTTTAGTATGCGATAATCCAACTTCCACTGAAAGACGAGGCGAGGAGGGAGAGAGTCCCCCCAGAGAGGCGAGGATGCTTTCTCGTTGCTTTTTTTCAGTTTTTGTCTCTTTTGTGTCGGCTTTTTATATTCGGGGCGGCCCGGTCGGTCGCCACCGGGGCACCGTCCTCGAGACGAGATAAAGACGAGGGAGAGGAAGGGAGGGGGAAAAGGGCGTATGAGGTGGGGAAAGGTCGAAAAGGGGGGGGGCGGGTGGGGGACTGGGCTGGGAGGAGGGGGGGGGTCGGGCGGCGTTGTTCCGTTCCACTCCAGGAGCGATAGCCCCTCTCTCTTCCTTTCCGACACACCGATAGGGGAGTTGAGTGACAGGTCCTCCTCAGCTCGGCTGCTGGCTGTCAATCATGGCGTCGGTCGTGCCTGGCGTTGCTTCCCGGTGTCTGAGAGGAGGAGAAAGGAGAGCAGGGATGAATACACCTGACCACAAAGAGGGGGGGTTCGACAGAGGAAGGGTATTAGCCCATCGAGACCCGAGACGAAATCTCTATAAATGTCTTCTAAATCGTGAAAGTTTTCTGAAAAACCTGCAGTATAGGCGATGTTTCTATTATGTTTCTATTATTATATTATCTGTTATTCTATTATGTCAGTGGTTCTCAAAACTATTTCATGAGACGGAAGGACACCCAAAAATGTGTTTGGTGAAATATTTGCTTCTGGGGCGATATAGGAGGAGTCTGGAACAACATGTTTTCTGATGGGGGTCGACGGCAAATGACATTTCATCTTTTGGTGTCCTTGACATAAAATTGTTTGAGAACCACTCATATAGAAACATAGGTTTTTCAGAAAACTGTCATGATTTAGAAGACATTTATAGAATCATGCACGGTCTAGCCCGGCACTTGGTGCCATGCCACAGGCTTGTAGATCTGCTATTTTTCAACAGCTAAAGTTAAAAGTAGTTAAAAGCTATAAGGAGAGGCAGACAGAGAGGCGTTCCAGGTCTCGGTGGATTAGCGGATGTCAAGGCATGGCTGAAAGGTTGGCGTGCGCGGCGGCGTGTCTGACGGTTAGCTAACGGCGGTGCCAGGTTGCCGCGAGGTGTCCATCACAACACGGAGATTGAGTAACGGAGACGCAGCGAGGCTGGCGGCCATCGCTGGAAAATTGGATACCACTGCTTTCACGTGGCGCAGCCGTCACCTCGCACAGCGCTATCACCTCCGGTATTTAACACCTCGTATCCACACGTACGCACACACTCAAACACACATGCACGCGCACACACACACACAGAGCCTTCTTCACAGCCCCAACACCAAAAAACCCTAAAATAAAGTACTCGCGTTTAGTATCAATACTGTAATGTAGAAAGTCTGGAATTCAATATTTACTTGGAGTAAAACATACAAAAATATTGGTAACAAAATATGCTTAAAATACAAAAGTTTTTAAATGTATACATTTTTTTGGAAAATTGCAGCTCTATGTGTACAGCAAACATTACGGAACCCACAAGAGACATTTTCTCTGTGAAATGTGTACTCAAGTTAAAGTACCAGAGTTCTTGCTTAGTATTCAAAAAGTAAGTAGCCTTGCCGAGCCATGAGGCCCATAGGGCAGGAGCCTATCTCCTGTTTCTGTAGCGTGAGGCAGCTTGATGTACAAGTACACCCCCTGGACATGACGCTAGTATGTCGCAGGGACTTACCCCCAATCCAACCCTTGATGCTGAGTGTCAAGCAGAGAGGCACTGGGTCCCATTTTTAGAGTCTTTGGTATGACCCGGCCGGGGATCGAACCCCGACCTCCCAGTCTCAGGGCGGACACTCTAACCACAAGGCCACTGAGCTGGTGATTCAAAAAGTACAACTTAGAAGTCAATTTATGTGGATTGAAAATATTGTAATATAAAAAAAAATTAATAATAAAACAGTTGTGTAGATTCCACAAGGCTTAAATGAACCACCTGAAGCCCAGTCAGTCCCCATGCTCTGTGGGGGACATTCCCCCTGAAGCCCAGTCAGTCCCCATGCTCTGTGGGGGACATTCCCCCTGAAGCCCAGTCAGTCCCCATGCTCTGTGGGGGACATTCCCCCTGAAGCCCAGTCAGTCCCCATGCTCTGTGGGGGACATTCCCCCTGAAGCCCAGTCAGTCCCCATGCTCTGTGGGGGACATTCCCCCTGAAGCCCAGTCAGTCCCCATGCTCTGTGGGGGACATTCCCCCTGAAGCCCAGTCAGTCCCCATGCTCTGTGGGGGACATTCGCCCAAACATAGCAGATCTACAAGCTCACAACGTAACAAGTTAACAACAACCTGTTGTTGCTCACCAGACCATTCAGTTGGTGAGCTGGGTGGTGTAGTTTTACTAATGCACAAACAGAAACTGCAAACTATACTAACTTTATTTATTTCAAGAAAACCATAAACAAATTGCAAAGATCTCTCCCACGCCGTCCGTCCGTCCGTTACTGTGCTCAGTATTTTTAAAATAGTCAAAATGGGGTTCAAGACTTTAAATCAGGTTTGCCAGAATTAACACACCTGCATCCACTGATTGGGCCAAACCATTTCCACCGGAGACACCGGAGGTCGAGTAGATATACAACCCTAAATGAAAGAAGTAATTGTGCATGATGACGATGCATTTGTGCCGGTTTATTCCAACAGAAGTGACATGATGGTAAATCACCCTGTTATTAGTGGGACACTGGGACTTGAAGTGTTGTAGTGTTGATTTCGTCACGTAAAACTACGACAAAACAATGTGTCGCCGACTACCTTTTTTCACCAAGGAAAACAAGGCAGCCAGGCCAGGCCAGGCCAGGCCAGGCCAGGCCAGGCCAGGCCAGGCCAGGCCAGGCCCGGCCAGGCCAGGCCAGGCCCGGCCAGCGATAGAGAGAGAGAGAGCTAAGCTGGCCCAGAGGATAGAGATGTAGCGAATGTCTCCACACAGCTATCGTCCTGAAGGGGAGGTAATTGATGGGGACTTGAGCCAGCATTCACAGGGACACACAGAGAGAGAGAGAGAGAGAGAGGGACACACAGAGAGAGAGAGAGAGAGAGAGAGAGAGAGAGAGAGAGAGAGAGAGAGAGAGAGAGAGAGAGATACAGTTTTAGTGCGTGTTAACCAGGCCCGGTTCTTCCTACAGGCCGACGAAGCAACGGCTTCGAGCGCCATGGGGGAGGGGCGCCAAAAAAATAAAAATAAAAATAAAAACAT
Source organism: Electrona antarctica (assembly GCF_951216825.1). Taxonomy (NCBI): domain Eukaryota; kingdom Metazoa; phylum Chordata; class Actinopteri; order Myctophiformes; family Myctophidae; genus Electrona; species Electrona antarctica. Next base: position 1,763,401 of record NC_136801.1, on the reverse strand, counting down.
TTTTTTTTTTTAACTTTTTTTTTTTTTTTTTTTTTTACTCTGTCCCAACTCTGTCTGCCCAGTGTCCCCCCAGTGCCCCCCCAGTGCCTCCCCAGTGCCTCCCCAGTGCCAGTGTCCCGCCAGTGCCTCCACAGAGCCTCCCCAGTGTCCCCACAGTGCCTCCCCAATGGACCCCCAGTGCCTCCACAGTGTCCCCACTGTCCCCCCAGTGCCTCCACAGTGTCTCCTCACTCCTCACGCGGGGGGCGCCGCGAAAAATCCTGCTTGGGGCGCCAGATTGCTCAGGACCGGCCCTGGTGTTAACCCAATATCAGTCAGGTGAGTCAGTGGAGGTGTGCTGACCCACCACACCTTATAGTGATAGTCAGTGGAGGTGTGCTGACCCACCACACCTTATAGTGATAGTCAGTGGAGGTGTGCTGACCCACCACACCTTATAGTGATAGTCAGTGGAGGTGTGCTGACCCACCACACCTTATAGTGATAGTCAGTGGAGGTGTGCTGACCCACCACACCTTATAGTGATAGTCAGTGGAGGTGTGCTGACCCACCACACCTTATAGTGATAGTCAGTGGAGGTGTGCTGACCCACCACACCTTATAGTGATAGTCAGTGGAGGTGTGCTGACCCACCACACCTTATAGTGATAGTCAGTGGAGGTGTGCTGACCCACCACACCTTATAGTGATAGTCAGTGGAGGTGTGCTGACCCACCACACCTTATAGTGATAGTCAGTGGAGGTGTGCTGACCCACCACACCTTAAAGTGATAGTCAGTGGAGGTGTGCTGACCCACCACACCTTATAGTGATAGTCTGTGGCCAGATATCAATTAGTCACATACACGCTGGTTCCCAAGCAGTGGGCCGGGACCCATTTGTGGGTCGTGGACACATTTTTACGGGCCGCAATGTTTCCTACATTTTGTTTTAAATTATTGTTAATATTTCAAATCAAAACATTAAAAAAAAAAAACATTTCCACACAAAGTAAATAAACAGTAATTTCATGAAGATATAAAAGAAAAATCTAAGAAATTCCATAAATAGTACAAAAAAGACTAATGTTTAAGAAGTAGCTAAAGTAGCGGATCTACAAGCGCACAATGCGCTGTGCGCTTGTAGATCGGCTATTTTCACTAGGTTGAGTCTCGGGCAAACATCTAATTTCTCTTTTTATATAAATATATATTTTAAATGCGACCTGGGGACCTGGGGACGCATATGTGTGTTTAACCACTTTACTTTAGCCATTATTTGAAAATGTAGCTATTGAAAAAAGGCAGATCTGCTAAAAGAAAATGTAATGAAAATGTGGCGCAAATCTTTGAATATATATATTTTGCAGTAGAACGTTTATAACTCATATCGTTGCATATGGCCATCGGGGAGGTGGATGGAATAACATATTCTCAGATGGGGGGGTCGGCACTCGGCAGCCAGTTATACATATATCATTCTGGAGGTCCTTGACATGAAACGGTTTGAGCACCAGTGCACCACTGTTTTCTGAAAACTGTCAGGATGTGGAAGACATTTTTTTGTAGAATCTGGTCTCGGGTCTTAACCCATTCTGGGCGGGAACTCCTTTTGGTGGTTTAAGCATTATGTTATACTTTAGCTATTGAAAAATAGCAGATCTACAAGCTCGTAGCGCGCCACCGAGTGTCGCGCTACGAGCTTGTAGATCTGCTATTTTTTTTTAAATCGTGAAAATGTGGCGCAAATCTTTGAATATATATTCTTTCAGAGCGAACGTTTTTAACGCAAATCTTTGCTTCTGGGAGGACCCTGGAACTACATATTTTGAGATGGGGTCGGCAGCCAAATTCATTTCTAGGTGGCCATTGACGTGAAAATGTCATAAAACTTGAAAACATTTAGAAGGCATTTGTAGAATGGAACTAAATGGATTAACATGCAACCAGTATGTGATACCAGTTAGATGTGTCGAGTCATGTCTCACATTAACATGCAACCAGTATGCGATACCAGTTAGATGTGTTGAGTCATGTCTCACAAGGGACTGCTCATGATGGGGTATTTGAAAGGCCTATAGAATATGATATGAAAGACCCATCTGTTTAGAATACAACAGCATAATAATGGCAGCCATTATGAATTGATTTGAGTGACCTTAACCAGAGGGCATGTTGACGTGACGTACTTATCTTATGATGTGGAGAAGCCCAGAATGAAATGATGACACTCTGATGGTGTCTTGTGAGATCAAGATTATGATCAAGATTATTATCTTGTGAGCGTCACACATACATACACAGTGTACTGCAGTTGTTTTAAACCCTTTTCATATCAAGGACCATCATTGATTTGGCATTTGAGCCACGGAACCACCTCTTCACTTTACTCTGCACGTTTTGTTTTTGTGTTCCTTCTTTTGCACTATAGTTGTTTGTTTGTTTTTGTCCTGTTGACACTGGTGTATATAAGACTGAGAGTGTTTTAGTCCTGTTGACACTGGTGTATATAAGACTGAGAGTGGTGTATATAAGACTGAGAGTGGTGTATATAAGACTGAGAGTGGTGTATATAAGACAGAGAGTGGTGTATATAAGACAGAGAGTGGTGTATATAAGACAGAGAGTGGTGTATATAAGACAGAGAGTGGTGTATATAAGACAGAGAGTGGTGTATATAAGACTGAGAGTGGTGTATATAAGACTGAGAGTGGTGTATATAAGACTGAGAGTGGTGTATATAAGACAGAGAGTGGTGTATATAAGACAGAGAGTGGTGTATATAAGACTGAGAGTGGTGTATATAAGACTGAGAGTGGTGTATATAAGACTGAGAGTGGTGTATATAAGACTGAGTGGTGTATATAAGACAGAGAGTGGTGTATATAAGACAGAGAGTGGTGTATATAAGACTGAGAGTGGTGTATATAAGACTGAGTGGTGTATATAAGACTGAGAGTGGTGTATATAAGACTGAGAGTGGTGTATATAAGACTGAGTGGTGTATATAAGACTGAGAGTGGTGTATATAAGACTGAGAGTGGTGTATATAAGACTGAGAGTGGTGTATATAAGACTGAGAGTGGTGTATATAAGACTGAGAGTGGTGTATATAAGACTGAGAGTGGTGTATATAAGACTGAGTGGTGTATATAAGACAGAGAGTGGTGTATATAAGACAGAGAGTGGTGTATATAAGACTGAGAGTGGTGTATATAAGACTGAGAGTGGTGTATATAAGACTGAGAGTGGTGTATATAAGACTGAGAGTGGTGTATATAAGACTGAGTGGTGTATATAAGACTGAGAGTGGTGTATATAAGACTGAGAGTGGTGTATATAAGACTGAGAGTGGTGTATATAAGACAGAGTGGTGTATATAAGACTGAGAGTGGTGTATATAAGACTGAGAGTGGTGTATATAAGACTGAGAGTGGTGTATATAAGACTGAGAGTGGTGTATATAAGACTGAGAGTGGTGTATATAAGACTGAGAGTGGTGTATATAAGACTGAGAGTGGTGTATATAAGACTGAGAGTGGTGTATATAAGACTGAGAGTGGTGTATATAAGACTGAGAGTGGTGTATATAAGACAGAGTGGTGTATATAAGACTGAGAGTGGTGTATATAAGACTGAGAGTGGTGTATATAAGACTGAGAGTGGTGTATATAAGACTGAGAGTGGTGTATATAAGACTGAGTGTGGTGTATATAAGACTGAGAGTGGTGTATATAAGACTGAGTGCTCTGAGCAAAATCATTTCATTGTATTTATACTCTGAACCTGATTTGGTGGCATTTAGTCTCTCAGACCCAAAACATGCATTATTGATGTTGGTACCATATAGGAGTAACAAAACGCCTGTGGTTTCCGAGGCTACCTTTAGGAGAGATAACAGCCAAACGTTGATCAAAATAACAATTGGTAAATGGTGCATTTCTACAGCGCCTTTATCCAAGGCGCTGTACAGAGACTGCATTACATTCACCCATTCACACACACATTCATACACCGATGGCAGCGGAAACCATGCAAGGCACCAACCAGCACATCAGGAGTGTCTTGCTCAAGGACACTTCGACACTAACTCTGGGGGAGCCCGGGTTCGAGCTGGCGACCTTCCGGTTACCATCCAGCTACTCTACCCCTCAGCCACCGCCGCCAATTCTTCTACATACTCTAATGGTTTAGAGTTAGATATTTAACAATAATTTTACTCTTGAGAGTGTAAAATCATTTTACGCTCTCAAGAGTTAAAGATCCATGAGATCGTTTACCTGGAGACCCCGCGGAACGCCCTCAAGGACCACTGGTGGTCCCAGGACCACTGGTTGAGAACCACTGGTAAATGCTGCATGTTCAATGGAAGATGGCGCGTCTGGACGCGTTGGGAGCTTTCCGTAGATCGGCTATATTTACGCAGTGCGACACCATCATTACAAACAAAGAATAATAAATGGTGATGAACTTTCTAGTTGCTTCATAAAAAAAAGAAAAGGAAAAAAAGAGAAACTTTTTTAAGCCATTCAGGACAGGAACCTCTTTTGGTGTTTAAAGCATTATGTTATACTTTAGCTGTTAAAAAATAGCAGATCTACAAGCTCGTAGTGCGGCACAGAGTGCCGCGCTACGAGCTTGTAGGTCTGCTATTTTTAAAAAATTGTGAAAATGTGGCGCAAATCTTTGAATATATATTCTTTCAGAGCGAAAATCTTTGCTTCTAGAGTCCCTGGAACTACATATTTTCAGATGGGGGTCCGCGGCCAAATACAGATAATTCTGGGGGTCCTTGACATGGTTGAGCACCACTGACATAGAAACATAGGGTTTTGATTTAGAAGTCATATTTTTGGAATCAGCCTCAGGCCTAAATGTGTTAAAATAAACCTGCCCACTCATCATCTGCATAATGCCGCTGGGAATTTCAGAAACGGTGCCCTGACCGAGCTAACAGATGAAGAGACAATTTGTTCTGTATCCAGGATTCTGAATCTAATTCATTCACAGTCAATTTGATACACTTGCACATCATCATTTTAAGGATACACTGGTGGTGGTGTTTGTTTGATGATCGCTGTGTCTGCGACAAGAGCACAGTGTTCCTGCTTATCGGGTTTCAGGACAACATCACCTCATGTACATCAGTCTGTCTCCAAAACAATCACCTAAACATATCGTTACTGTACTTTACTGTACCTCTGCCTCCAAAACAATCACCTAAACATATCGTTACTGTACTTTACTGTACCTCTGCCTCCAAAACAATCACCTAAACATATCGTTAGTGTACATCTGACCCCAAAACAAATCACCTAAACATATCGTTACTGTACTTTACTGTACCTCTGCCTCCAAAACAAATCACCTAAACATATCGTTACTGTACTTTACTGTACCTCTGCCTCCAAAACAATCACCTAAACATATCGTTACTGTACTTTACTGTATACCTCTGCCTCCAAAACAATCACCTAAACATATCGTTACTGTACTTTACTGTACCTCTGCCTCCAAAACAATCACCTAAACATATCGTTACTGTACTTTACTGTACCTCTGCCTCCAAAACAATCACCTACACATATCGTTACTGTACTTTACTGTACCTCTGACCCCAAAACAATCACCTAAACATATCGTTACTGTACTTTACTGTACATCTGCCTCCAAAACAATCACCTAAACATATCGTTACTGTACTTTACTGTACCTCTGCCTCCAAAACAAATCACCTAAACATATCGTTACTGTACTTTACTGTACCTCTGCCTCCAAAACAATCACCTAAACATATCGTTACTGTACTTTACTGTACCTCTGCCTCCAAAACAAATCACCTAAACATATCGTTACTGTACTTTACTGTACCTCTGCCTCCAAAACAAATCACCTAAACATATCGTTACTGTACTTTACTGTACATCTGCCTCCAAAACAATCACCTAAACATATCGTTACTGTACTTGACTGTACCTCTGACCCCAAAACAATCACCTAAACATATCGTTACTGTACTTTACTGTACATCTGCCTCCAAAACAATCACCTAAACATATCGTTACTGTACTTTACTGTACCTCTGCCTCCAAAACAAATCACCTAAACATATCGTTACTGTACTTTACTGTACCTCTGCCTCCAAAACAATCACCTAAACATATCGTTACTGTACTTTACTGTACCTCTGCCTCCAAAACAATCACATAAACATATCGTTACTGTACTTTACTGTACCTCTGCCTCCAAAACAATCACCTAAACATATCGTTACTGTACTTTACTGTACCTCTGCCTCCAAAACAAATCATACATTATGATTACTGTACTTGACTGTACCTCTGACTCCGAAGACAAATCATACATTATGATTACTGTACTTTACTGTACCTCTGACTCCGAAGACAAATCATACATTATGATTACTGTACTTTACTCAGTTACTGTACCTCTGCCCCGAAGACAAATCATACAACATTATGATTACTGTACTTTACTCAGTTACTGTACCTCTGCCCCGAAGACAAATCATACAACATTATGATTACTGTACTTTACTGTACCTCTGACTCCATAGACAAATCATACAACATTATGATTACTGTACTTTACTGAAAATCTGACCTGAAGACAAATCATACAACACAGGCACACGTATGCATATCAAATGGGGCTTCAGCCCCCTGCCAATCAATCAAATCCCTTCTACCAATCTCCAACAACAAATATATGAACCTGAACCCGATCTCTAAAAATATGTCCTCTCCAGCAGGGACGTGCACACATAGACATCAAAGGGGGATTTAGCCCCTGCCCTTTTACCCCGTCTGTAAAACAACTGCCCTTTACTACATGGTGAAAGAAACGCAAATGCCACTCCTTTCCTTTCCGTGCCATATACCGGAAGGCAGCATTCAGGAGAATTGCTTTTTTCCCCCCAAAGTCTCCTGAACTTGGAACACAGTATTTTGCGTTGAACAAATTTGTTTAGAAATCCATGTCGTAAAACCTGCATCTCCAGTAGATAAAGAGTGCTGGGTTGTGTCCCGAAAATAGCTGATCTACAAGCTCTCAACGCGTCGCGCTGCGACGCGTTGAGAGCTTGTAGATCAGCTATTTTCGCATGTTTTTGTCCAAAAGTGCCTCCTTACGGTGGTAAATGGTCTTACGGGATTTCAGCCCCTGCCTAACGCTCTCTGCACGTCCCAGCTCTCCAGACCATAATACTATGGTGAAAGAAATGCCCCTTCTTTCCTTTCCTTTCCTTGCCATAACCGAAGCGAAGGCAGCATTCAGGAGAATTGAACTAGAGCCGCAGCATTTTGCCATGAGAGAATCAAGAGATCCACCTTCAGTGGCCAATCCATCTTCGGTCGCGTCCCAAAAATAGCTGATCTACAAGCGACGCGTTGTGAGCTTGTAGATCCGCTATTTTTGGGACAAATCATTAATCACGACTTTACTGTAAATCTCTTGACCTGAAGAAAAATCATACAACACAGGCACGTGTTGCACACATGCATAGACATCAAAAGGCTGCCCTTAGGCTTCTACCAATCTCTAAAAAATAAACTGTCCTCTCCAGACCATGAACACAGTATTTACTATGGTGAAAGAAATAAAATGCAAAATGCCTCCCCTCTCCATTCCATGACATAATAATACCCAAAGGCAGCATTCAGGAGAATTTGCCTTTTTTTCCCAAACTCTCCTGAACTAGAGCGCATTCATCATTTTTTGCCTTGAGAGAATTTGTCGAGAAATCCATGTTGTACGCCCGCATCTTCAGTGGCTAAATAGTGCACGGTAAATAAATGATCTGCAAGCTCTCGACGCGTCGCGCTGTGACACGTCGTGAGTTTGTAGATCAGCTATTTTCGCTTTTTCATTCTTATTTTTTGCCAAAAGTGCACTTTTAGGGAGTTTCAGACCCTGTGCCTCTCCAACATCCGCTGCACGTCTCTGATACAATCAACTCATACATCCAAACAGAAAAGTCCTATTTGATTGCATTAAATGACTTTAAACAACATTAAATTAACTTTGTCACTCACTTTGCCACTCGATCTGCCATTCACTTTATGCATGTGCATAGTCTGCATATCCTCAATACCCAATTCAATATTTATAATATAGCTGCTTCTATGCAGAATTGATGTTGACAACAAATTTTGATTTAGTTTCAGTCATAGTCTTTAGAATACAATTTCATTCATAGCTTTAGTCATAATTATAGTCACCTGAAATGGTTTAGTGTTAGTCTAGGTTTAGTCGACTGAATAGGCCTATCATATTAAGATAGCGATAGAGTGAGAGAGAGAGTGAGAGAGAGAGGTGTTGACTACTTTTTTCACTGAGGAAAACTAGCCTACATAAAAGCGACATAAAAAGTAAGCTATTCTTAAACATTTCATTGTAATGTTTGCCTCAATTTTGTGCCAGGGATAGGATTCCAAATTAAATCAATACATTTCACAAACTTTCAGGGGAAAACAGACAATGTACAAACTCACAACCTATATTGCAATGCAAAGGGCTGCGAGCTTGTAGATTGGCCATTTTCGAATAGCCAAGTATATAAAAAATATTGTTAAAGTGAAAGTGGTCAAACTGATTGTATTGCTATTTTAACTGCATTTTGCTGCAGTGTTCTCCAAGCCCCCAGACAGACAGACAGACAGACAGACAGACAGACAGACAGACAGACTGCCCCCACTTTGAGAAGCACTAGTACAGTTTTATAGCAAAACAGATTATGTACACGCTCACCTGCTGTCACCAATAGGGTAGTTTAGTTATTATTATGACTGTTAAAAGCCTAATTACATGTCCAAAAACTAAATAGCAACGCCAGGGCTGACAGTTGTTAAAACTCTGTTGACACGACAGCGTCGGCGACACAATGGTTGTAATAAATAATACTATCATTTCAGCAACTCCCGTCAAGAAGATACTGTACTATAGTTTAAGTCTGTTTTTTGACACATATTGTTAAATAAAAGACGTATAAATAATCCATAACAGCCATTAGCGTCCAATGCCCACAGCATATACACACACACACACACACACACACACACACACACACACACAGCTGTACAACATAGAGCAAATTACCCAAATAAAGTTTCCCCAGTAAACTCAAAAAGCCACATTCTTCGCCATTAATTTAAACACTCACCTAAACAGTCTTTAAGCTGCTTTCATTTCATATTATTCTCTCTTCGTGAACTAACGTGTGACGCAGTTTATATTATTTTCTTTTCGAAGCTCGCGCTGTTTCTCGTCCAGCGAAGAGTGTGTGTGTGTGGGGGGGGGGAGTGTAGTCTACCTGCTCCGCGTCGCGCGTGTCCAAAAGGGACAGATCTACAAGCTCACAACGCGTTGCCACGCGGACGCGGTGTGAGCTTGTAGATCTGTTGTTGTGTTGGCCAGCTGCATTATGGTGAACTTTGACTTGGAAGGAGCCAACCAATAGCAGGAAAGAACGAAACTCTGTGCCTTTATACGTCACATGGGATTTGTAGTTTTCTTACGTTTTTTGGAGATTGAGATGCATTAGGGCAGGGCTGTAGGCTAACTATTAAACTATGATAAGCTAGGCTACTTATTTAATGATTGATGAACTAAAATGACTCATGATGTGTGCATGCCTGTTTTGGACCAATTAGACATTTGGGCAGGCCCCATATTTATTATTAGATATTAGATGTAAGCTATGTGTGATTATGAGAATGTTGTAGGCTCAAATGAACCCTACAAAAATAAGGCACACGCTATATGTTTGAATTATCTGTACACACACACACACACACACACACACACACACACACACACACACACACACACACACACACACACACACACACACCGTCTCCACACCATAGCGCAAAACTTTCTTAAGCTGCGCACTTCTTAAGCTGCGCGCAGCTTAAATTCTGAGTTTTTAGACAGCTGGTGGATGGAAAAGAAGCTCCACCTCCGCCGAAGACTTGAGCGGAGGAGAGCGTTTCCGGGAATCTGGCCGTCGCGCAAGTATTCGGCGGAGGTGGAGCTTAATTTCCATCCACCAGCTGTCTAAAAACTCAAGCTTTAAGCAGCGCGCAGCCGAGAACGTGCGCAGCTCTTTTGACCGTCTGGCAGCACCTATGCCAGACGGTCAAAAGAGCTGCGCACGTTCTCGGCTGCGCGTAGCTTAAAGCTTGAGTTTTTAGACAGCTGGTGGATGGACATTAAGCTCCACCTCCGCCGAATACTTGCGCGACGGCCAGATTCCCGGAAACGCTCTACTCCGCTCAAGTCTTCCGCGGAGGTGGAGCTTAATTTCCATCCACCAGCTGTCTAAAAACTCAAGCTTTAAGCTGCGCGCAGCTTAAGAAGTGCGCAGTTTAAGAAAGTTTTGCGCTCAGGTGTGGAGACGGTGACACACACACACACTGTGCTTGCGACACATTGTGAGCTTGTATTCAAGTGTAGAATCAGGCGTCACATCAAGGCCCACCAGAATACATTTGTGTAGACAAAATCAACTGTAGATTTAAACGACTAAAACCATATGATATTCAGTCGACTAAAACTAGTCTAACGCTAAATCATTTCAGATGATTCATTAAAAAATGACTGAAACTAAATTAAGACTATGACTAAAACAAACTTGTAGAAAGAGAGAGAGAGAGAGAGCGAGATGCTACTTGTTGTAAAGGTTTTTATTTATATTAAGTGAATGCAAAACATCGAAATACTGCTGTCAACTTTCAACAGTCTATACCAAGCTAGCCTCACCTATGGATGTATAACTATATCTCTGACAGAAAATGTAATAGTTTTTTCTTTGTAATAGTTTCACAAGATATACTAACCAAAGTGTCAATGTAACACAGCTCTGTTTGCACCTATATTGTATTCCTCTTTATATTCATTTTTTTGTTTGTACATACATTGTTTGATCTTGATTGTTTTATTCGACTTTTGCTTTGGCAATGTAGACGTATTATGTTTCCTCCCTCATGCCAATACAGCTCCTTTGAATTGAATTGAAATTGAATAGAAAGAGAGAGAGAGAGAGAGAGAGAGACTATGGAGAGACAGAGGGTAGACGAGGGCAGAGAGGTCGGAGAGCACCTCGACGGTAAAATGAGAGGATGTCAAAGCGAGGCAGGTGTAGGGGGGAGGGGGAGGGGGAGGGGGAGGGGGGGAGGGGGGGGGGGGGGGGGAGGAGGAGGGGGGGGGGGGAGGTGTCCAATTATCCAGGAGAAGTCTTTGGCACTGAGCTCCCTGTTTCCATTAAGAGACATAATATTACCATGTTAAGGAGTCGATTAAAGATTAAAGACGTGGTCAGTGTGTGTGTGTGTGTGTGTGTGTGCGTGTGCGTGTGCGCGTGTGTGTGCGTGTGTGTGTGTGTGTGTGTGTGTGTGTGTGTGTGTGTGTGTGTGTGTGTGTGTGCGCGTGTGTGCGACTGTGCACGTGAACAGAACAGAGCTCGGGGGTCACGCGGTAATGAGATGACAGCGCGAGCAAAGGGTCTCGATAAGGCGTGCGAGAGAGAGAGACACAGAGAGAGAGAGAGAGAGAGAGAGAGAGAGAGAGAGAGAGAGAGAGAGAGACAGAGAGAGAGAGAGAGAGAGAGAGAGAGAGAGGAGAGAGAGAGAGAGAGAGGAGCAATAGAGATCACGAGTGATCGCGCGGTCATTATCCCTCCCCCCTCCCCCCCGCCCCCCGCCCTGCCCGTGCTAACCCCGGACAGGCGGACACCACCCAGCCACTTCCTCTCATTATTACTCCCATTTTAGAATCCGCAGAATAAAAGAGGGGGGAGGGGGAGACCAGATGGGGTGCATGGGAGGGGTGGGGGGGAGGAGCGTGCGGCACATTTTAAGTGAGGCCCAGTCGGCTATAGCCTATATTTGGGGCAGGTCGCTTTCCTCCGCCATCGATCAAGGTTCCGGGGCCGAAGGATGTCTGAGAATAGGTAGCGTGCGTGTAGCGTATAGTCAGCACCGGGTACGTGCACACATGGACGTCAGAGGGGGCTTCAGCCCCTGCCCTTTTACCCGTCTGTAAAACAACTGCCCTCTCCAGACCACGAATGCAGCATTTACTACACGGTGAAATAAATGCAAATGCCCTCCTCTCCTTTCCATGCCATGCCGGAAGGCAGCATTCAGGAGAATTGCTTTTTTCCCCCCAAAGTCTCCTGAACTTGAACACAGCATTTTGCGTTGAACTAATTTGTTTTCGAAGTCCATGTCGATACACAGCATCGTATAGGTAAAGATTGCTGGGTTGCGCCCCCCCGAAAATAGCAGATCTACAAGCTCTCAACTCTCAGCTCTCAGCTTGTAGATCTGCTATTTTCTTTTTTGTTTGTTTGTGTATTCTTTTTTTTTGTCCAAAAGTGCCCTCTTACGAGATTTCAGCCCCTGCATGCCTCTCTGACACTCTTTGCACATCCCTGGTCAGCACGAGCCGTATCGTCCACACCCACAATACCAGACTGACCAGAGGGCGTTCAACAAACCCACGTGCAACCCAGATTCGGCTCAAACTAAGTTAATTCCACTCCTACATACTGTATGCCACTGAAAAGTGGAACGCCCTACCAACAGCCATAAACCTTGAGCCCCATTGCCCCCGCCGGCACGCCCTACCAACAGCCATAAACCTTGAGCCCCCATTGCCCCCGCCGGCGGGGGGCAGAGGCTGTCCACCTCATGAACAGCTCTCAGCGGGTAAATGAAGACCCAATTGGTCTCAGGTTCCAACTCCGATGTTTTTGATTTCCCCCCCTGGACCCCCCTGGGGTTTAAGAGGTTTTAAGAAATGTGAATCCCTTGACTCCTTCAAAACCGTTCTCAAAGAGCCCCTACGGACGGCTGCAATTCAAAACTGGCCCCCTTAAATTTTTTATTTTTTCCCCCATACTGTACTGCATGTTTTGTTGCCCCTTTTTTTACTTTATTTATATTATGATGCTTTCCTGTTTTTCATAGAAGTGTATATTTGTACGTCTTTCA
>NC_136801.1:1672705-1750207 GCF_951216825.1 Electrona antarctica | reverse complement strand
CGATGTGTGTTAACTGTTATAATTGTAGATACTGATAGCCTGCTAATTAGGAACAATTATCTTTATTAACTAATGGACCAGTAGGTTTTCAACCCTCTTCATATCAAGGCCCATTATTTTATTGAGCCACGGAACCACCATCAGTTTGACGACATAAAGCCTCTCAGAGTCAGACCCATTTGAACCACGGAACCACCGTTTGATGACATTTAGCCTCTCAGACCCATTTGAACCACGGAACCACCGTTTGATGACATTTAGCCTCTCAGACCCATTTGAACCACGGAACCACCGTTTGATGACATTTAGCCTCTCAGACCCATTTGAGCCACGGAACCTGCACCGTTTGATGACATTTAGCCTCTCAGACCCATCTGAGCCACGGAACCACCGTTTGATGACATTTAGCCTCTCAGACCCATTTGAGCCACGGAACCACCGTTTGATGACATTTAGCCTCTCAGACCCATTTGAGCCACGGAACCACCGTTTGATGACATTTAGCCTCTCAGACCCATTTGAGCCACGGAACCACCGTTTGATGACATTTAGCCTCTCAGACCCATTTGAGCCACGGAACCACCGTTTGATGACATTTAGCCTCTCAGACCCATTTGAGCCACGGAACCACCATTTGATGACATTTAGCCTCTCAGACCCATTTGAGCCACGGAACCACCGTTTGATGACATTTAGCCTCTCAGACCCATTTGAGCCACGGAACCACCATTTGATGACATTTAGCCTCTCAGACCCATTTGAGCCACGGAACCACCGTTTGATGACATTTAGCCTCTCAGACCCATTTGAGCCACGGAACCACCATCAGTTTGACGACATAAAGCCTCTCAGACCCATTTGAGCCACGGAACCACCATCAGTTTGATGACATTTAGCCTCTCAGACCCATTTGAGCCACGGAACCACCATCAGTTTGATGACATTTAGCCTCTCAGACCCATTTGAGCCACGGAACCACCGTTTGATGACATTTAGCCTCTCAGACCCATTTGAGCCACGGAACCACCGTTTGATGACATTTAGCCTCTCAGACCCATCTGAGCCACGGAACCACCGTTTGATGACATTTAGCCTCTCAGACCCATTTGAGCCACGGAACCACCGTTTGATGACATTTAGCCTCTCAGACCCATTTGAGCCACGGAACCACCGTCTGATGACATTTAGCCTCTCAGACCCATTTGAGCCACGGAACCACCGTTTGATGACATTTAGCCTCTCAGACCCATTTGAGCCACGGAACCACCGTTTGATGACATTTAGCCTCTCAGACCAAAAAGTAAAGAATATGTCCACAATCCCATGCATGCTGTATGTGATATAGAGGCTTGCATGGGAGATAATAAGTATCAAAATCAAAATAACAATTATTCTACATTCTCTAATTGGGTAGACTTCTTGTAAATTAAGTAATGCAGATGTTTAACAATAATGTAACTATTGAGAGTGTATAACATGTTACACTCTCAATATAGTTCAAGATCTAATAAGGGTCCATTTGGTTATAGCTACTCTCCATCATGTATAGCTGGGGACCACCTGGACCCCCCCTCAAGGACCACTGGTGGTCCGCGGACCACTGGTTGAGAACCACTGTTAAATAGACACCTGTTAAGGTGACAGCCAGCTATAACGACCAGGCTGTAATGAACTCCACAAGGGGGCGCTACTAAAACAAATGAGGGAATAGTCGAAAAGTTTTGATGAATTAAGGTCTTTGACATCTCCTTTTTTTCTTTCTTTTTTTTTTTTTTTTTTACCAAAACCATCACTTCCAAATTAATCTCTGCAGGTTCAAAAAGTCCCCAAAAAAACAGTTTCCCTCGTTTTGAAAGGGAGAGATATTACTCTAAGGGAGAGATATTACTCTAAGGGAGAGATATTATTGCCAAATAGTTTTTTTAATTGCCTAATTAGGGAAAACAAGATTGAATGAAGTGACCGTTCATGTTTAGCTTCATAAGGAAAGGCCCACGCGCTTCTCTTCTCAACCAGTGGTCCGGGGACCCCCAGTGGTCCTCGATGGGGGTTCCAGGTGGTCCCCATACAGCTCAATGACGGGGAGTTGGTAACCAAATGGACCCTTAATTTTGCATTTGAGAGCGTTTACGGGTCAATTTGTTTTTTTGGTTTCATTTACACTCTCAAGAGTTAATTTTAGTTTTTATATTTTTGTTAATCTGATTCAGGCCTATACTATGTCAATTTATAAGAAATCTACACAATTAGAGAACGTAGAATATTTTTTTGATCAACGTTTTGATCAACGTTTGCCTGTTATCTCTCCTAATGGTACCAACATCAATACAGCATGGAAATGTGGACGAGAATCTTATCCAACCACAACACAATATATTCTTTCGTTGTGTGGGTCTGAGAGGCTAAATCTAATCAAACGGTGGTTCCGTGGGTCAAATGCCGAATAAATAAATAATGGAGATTTATATGAAAAGGGTTGAAAACCATCATGCACCGCAATGTAGTACAATAAACTTCACAAACAAATGAAAGGCTGTTAAACTTACATTCCTTGATCCCATTCGGCTCAGACAGCCCCTCCTTAGCCTCGTTTTATATCACCGTTCAACAAGTTCACGAAGAAATAACGGGAGAAAGAAAGAACGAACACGTAACACGCACGGAGGAAGCTCTTTAAGACGCGCTCCTCGCCCGGTGGCGTATAGATGTGTGTGTGTGTGTGTGCGTGTTGGACCGTCCGTACTCCGTTCCGTCCGTTCGGGGCTGTGTGTGAGAGAGAGATTGAGGACAGGAGAGTTAAAAGTTGATGACCTGTGCTGTGCACGCCACGCACGCCAGTTAAAAGAAAGCTGACTCGTGTCCAGCTCCTCCGCGCCCGCGGCGATCATTGAACGGCATCTCCTCCTCTCCTCCGAGGATCCTTCGATAGATAGATAGACCACACCACGCACGTCAATCTGAGAGCCAGAAGAATCGCTGCGTTGCGCCGCGCATCACCAGCATCACCACCCCGTGTCTTTGGCTTGGACGGAGGTGACAGCTAGGCTGTGGATGGAGGTGGGGGGGTAGGACCCGATCAGAAGTGATCTCTCGATCCCCACTTCCCCCCCGAAAAAAAGCAAGCCGCAGATGACTGACTGACTGACTGATAGATAGATAGATTGATTGATTGATGGATCACCGTCCGGAGAGCTGGGTCAGCAGCATTTTGGGTGAATGTGAGGGTTTCTTCGGACAGGTGACGATTCGTTCCTCCCGCGATGTGCCAAATAAGCGCCCGTCATCATCATCTTCATCTTCATCAGGCCATCAGCACCTGTCGGTCCATCAGAATTCACTCACAGCCTGCCACGCCACGCACGGCAGCATCATTCTTTTTTTAATAACAGAAACAATTAATGTCCGCAAGAAAAAAGAAAGAGGTCCACAGAGAAATTAAGTTTGGCCCGAGCTGCAAAGCGTGGTCCTTATTTTGTGTGTTGCTTTCATTAAAAATTAAAAATAAACAATCCGTTTGTAATTGAGTCCACATGAGACACCGAGGAGGATATTTGACTTGTGATACGGAATGATACGGTACTCTGTGCGCCCCGTGTTCTCTCTCTCTCTCTCTCTCTCTCTCTCTCTCTCTCTCTCTCCGTGCAATCTCTCTCTCCCCCTCCCTCCAATCTCTCTCTCCCTCCAATCTCTCTCTCTCTCTCTCTCTCTCTCTCTCTCTCTCTCTCTCTCTGCCACTCAAAGTGGACATGAATCACACCAATTAGACCCGGCCGCTGCTGACAGTGACAATATCATCCCTCGATCCTTACACCGCTCTTTCTCCGCGTCACGAATCCTCCTTAACTCTCTCTCTCTCTCTCTCTCTCTCTCTCTCTCTCTCTCTCTCTCTCTCTCTCTCTCTCTCATTCCACGACACGCACAGAACTGACAGCAGCGCCGCGGATAACAAGACGCACGGAACAGCGGGCACACGCACCGCGGACTGCCCAGGATGAGGTTGAGATGGCGGGCATGATAAGAACGGCGCTCCGGCTCCGGCGGGGAATGGATGGATCTATGGATCGCCGAGCATTCTCTCCAATCCTCCCTCATACTCACACACACACACACACACACACACACACACACACACACACACACACACACACACACACACACACACACACACACACACACACACACACACACACACACACACACACACACACACACACACACACACACACACACACACACACACACACACACACACACACACACACACACACACACACACACACACACACACATATGTCTTTAGACTCTCTATCTATCTCTTCTCTCGGGACGTGTGTGTGTGTGTGTGTGTGTGTGTGTGTGTTTTTCAGTCAGAAGAAACTCCGAAAGGAGAATGGATATAGCAAATTCGCGCGGGGCTCCGTGCGTGCGGTGCGTGCGTGGCAGAGAGAAGAGAAGCGGGCTGTTTTCTTGCATCTATTCCAGCCTATGCACCGCGCCATGCACGCGCACACGTGCACATACGTGCGTGCATGCGTGCAGACAGCCAGGTCTAGCCTATACAGCATCAAAACGCGCGTTTAATAATAATCATAATCATCATCGCATCATCCCGATGTGTGTGTGCGTGCGCGCGTGCGTGTGTCTGCCTCAAGACATGGAACGGTGCATGTGCACGCACGCACGCACTCCGCAGGGTCCATAGAGCTAGGATTTAATAATTGCGCGTATACATGTGTTCGCACACGCACGTCGAATTGTTTTTTCTCGTGGAAGGGTTTTTCTATTATTTTTATTTTCTTATGCCAGACAATTAAAGTGTGTGTGTGTGTGTGTGTGTGTGTGTGTGCGTGCTGATGTAACTCTGCACGATTGACTTTCTAGAGTGCTGCGCACACACTCTGTGGGGCTTATAATATTCATATTATTTTTGCACAGGGAAAACTAAATTAATAATAATAAAAAGCGCAGGAATAACTCGCCATAATTATGCTTTGAAGTTGGACTGTCTGTGCCATGATGCCCATATTAGAGCAGGCTATACCCCTGCTTTTTTTATTATTTTTTTGGTCTATACACCAAATCTCTTCGCCCCAAAAAACAGCCAACATGCAACGCGCTGTGAGCTGCAGATCTGCTATTTTTTGGGGCTAATGTCCCCCTAGAAATATGAAGATTTTAAAACCACAGACGGTACAGATATACCTACTATATGGAAGATTTATGGGAATTCATCAAACCGTCTCCCTCGTCTGAAGGTGCGTTCAGACTTGGGTTAGAGCGGCGCGATTTAATACATACAAAGTCAATGCAAAGACGAGAATTGCGCAAACGGGCGCGACGCGACCTGGCGCAGCACAAACGGGGCGAACCGAGGCGAATATTCAAGTCTGAACGCAGCTTAAAGGACAACTTTAGTTTTTTTCAACCAAGGTTCATGTTTTAGGTTATTAGAGAAAGTAAAAGATGAGTGTTAATTTTTTTTCATTTTCTGCTTTTCTTTCTTTCGGGATTTTAGCTGTTTTTGACAGGGGGGGCGGGGGCATTCGAGCATGGGGCTAAATATGTATTTTATACAACCTTTTATAGCGATTTCTTTATTTATTATTTACTATAGTCCTACTAGACCCCAGGAAATTACATCTGTCCACAAAAGATCACTGAATGTGAAGGGGGTGACAAACTGACCTGTTGAGCCATACAACACAGTAGGCATCCCCCTATAGTACCCCCCACATTCAGTAGATCCTGTGATCTACTGAATGTAGCGTTTTGAGATTGTAGATCTGCTATTTTCAGCATGCAACCAAGCATAAAACTTGATCTCTTGTCCACTAGTCCCTCCCTAACATTTTAGTCTAGTTTTTATTTGTTGACGAAATTGTCAGTATATTTAGTCTTAATTTTAGTCATCATAGATTAGTTTTTATTTAGTTTTAGTCAGGACATTTTTCCTCTTAGTTTTAGTCGACGAAAACAACACTGGCACATTCCACATATACCTCTCCTTATTAATATAGACATATGGGACACATATTGACCTCTATATTCATTAATACAGACGTGATCATGGGACACATATTGACCGAGCCGAGGCAGAAATATGTCCTCTGGATTATAGAACAATATGTTGTGAGACGACTAGAGTGTGTCATGAATTAAAATCCGCGGATATAATAATACACATACAGCCCGTCCTTATACACAACTGATTTATGCTACACATATAAGACTCTTAATTTGAATATTATTATAGGAGGATATTATCCCGCACGTTTTCTGGGGTCGTCCTCCTCGCCCTTGTGCATATGGTTTAAATTAATTTATGTCCCACACGTGCCACATATACAGAATATGCACAGCGATTCATATTAGCTAAATCAAAGCTTTTTTTTAATGCAGTTTGTCCACAGAGGCAGTGATGTAATAGTTATTTTTGAGGGGCGCTAAGCCGGCCCTTCCTATATGCCTGCAGCTTTGAGTGTTTGTGCAAAACACAAACATTTATGACAAAAGTGTGTAAAAAAAACATTTATGACAAAAGTGTGTAAACACAAACATTGAAGACAAAAGTGAGGACGCGAATTGTCAAATTGTGATTGGCCAGAATGAGATGATGTAGTGGCTAGTAGGATGATAAGAGCGCCCCTCACTTCACACAGGTGTGATCTTTTTTAGCCAGGACGGCACACTGACACAATGTGGTGTGTGTGTGTGTGTGTGTGTGTGTGTGTGTGTGTGTGTGTGTGGATAATGAAACCTATTTGAGAAAAAAAAGCCATTGCGTCTCAGCTGTCATTGGAATTCATCAAACGTTAAAGGACCACTTCACCACTTTTCATCTTCATATAGTTGGTCCTCACTAATTTTCATGATAAAATACCACAACCACAATTTCTTCCTACACGTCCCACAGCCCTCCTATGAGACACAGACCGAGTATAAAGAAATTATGCTATTTTATCATGAACATTAGTGAGGACCAATTATATGAAGATAGGTTGAAAAGTGGTGAAGTGGTCCTTTAACAAATAAAAAAAATAATCACATATGCTATATCTATAATATTATCTTTGTAACACGGTGGGACAAGATGTTTTTTTTTTTTACTGTTTCCAAAATAATTAACAAAATGTTTAATTTGTGAAATTAAATGAATAAAAACTGAAGCAAAGTTGAGTTGACTATTATTACAGTATGTGTTCTATGTCAATAATAATATAAAGCACATCTACAGCACCATGGACAGCTCCCCCACTTCCACTTCAGCACCATAGACAGCTCAGCTCCCCCATGTCCTTTCATCTATACTTCAGCACCATGGATAGCTCCCCCACACTTCATCTCTCCGTCCCACCATGGATAGCTCCCCCACTTCAACTTCAGCACCATGGCTAGCTCCCCCTCCTCTCTACATCAGAACCATGGCTAGCTCTCCCCGTCTCATTTCATCTTTACATCAGCACCATGGCTAGCTCCCCCTCCTCTCTACATCAGAACCATGGCTAGCTCTCCCCGTCTCATTTCATCTTTACATCAGCACCATGGCTAGCTCCCCCTCCTCCCTACATCAGAACCATGGCTAGCTCTCCCCGTCTCATTTCATCTTTACATCAGCACCATGGCTATCTCCCCCCGTCTCAACATCAGCACCATGGCTTGCTCCCCCCGTCTCATTTCATCTTTACATCCCCCACTTCAGCACCATGTGGATAGCTCCCCTACTTCATCTCTCTTTCCATTCTACTTCATGGAACATGGACCTCTCTCTCTCTCTCTCTCTCTCTCTCTCTCTAAACAGAGCTGTGTTACATTAACACTTTAGGTAAAACTATCTTGTGAAACTATAAAAAGATTGTGCATTTTCTGTCAGAGATAGTTATACAATATACATCCACATAGGAGGCTTTATACTTTTGATAAACAGTGTACACACGATGGTTTGTATTCCTTACGGTGCTTGTATCACATTTGACATCCTGCTGCTGTGTTTGTACATTGTTGTACTTCACCCAACAGATATGGGAGTTTTTTGGTCATTAGTCATGTTTTCAAACACTCTTTGGGTGATTGTAATCCGTGGAAAGTACATGTCACTGATGTCTTGGTACAGCGGGCAGACGGTTAGGAAGTGTAGCTCAGTCTCTACCTCTCTCTGTAGTTCAGAACCATGGACAGATATCTCTCTCTCTCCCTTGCCAAGAGCATGAGAGAATAGTTTGTTGAATATGTTGTGTCCCCGTTTGTGACAACACAGAGCAAAACACCATGCGTGCGTGTGTGTGTGTGTGAGCGCGCATGTGTGCAAGCGCGTGTGCGTGTGTGTGTGTGTGTAAACATTGTCAGCTTAGTCGCATGTCCCTCGGTGGAACTAGTCACATCGTGTGCAGCTAAGTGTGCTGCAGGTCTCTCTCTCTCCCAACACAGTCTGATTTATTTCTGTTGTCGTCTCGACCAGGGACTCACTATGGGAACTTTATGTTCCGAAAGTATTCTACTAATATGTTAGTATAGGCCTACAATCCCTACATCATGTCATATTATAACATCTCTCTCTCTCTCTCTCTCTCTCTGCCTGAGGGCAGCTCCCCTGACAGGAACATGGGTTTCTAATTCACCCTGCATGCTACAGAAGCCTGGAGCTCACAGAAGAGACGCGTCTAATTCCACCTTTCTAAACCAGTGGTCCTTCAGGGGGTAACATGCAGGTGGTCCTCAGCTGAATGATGTAGAGTTGGTAACCAAATGGACCCCTATACAGATCATTACATTTTGAGAGCGTAACATGAAACCAAAATAGACTCTTACGGGACCATTTGGTTATTTTTTTTACACTCTCAGGAGTTACATTTCTGTTAAATATCATTACTAAGTTAATTTACAAGAAGTCTACACAATTAGAGAATGTGGATGTATTGTTATTTTGATCATTAAGAGACATTTATCTCTCTTAATGGTACCAACATCAATACAGCATGGAAATGTGGACAAAATCTTATTCCAAATATAACAAAATATTCTATACGTTTTGGGTCTGCATGAGAGGCTGAATCTCATCCAACGGTGGCTCAAATGCAGAATAAAATAATGGGCCATTGATATGAAAAGAAACCATGGTTTCTAAACCTACTACACAATGCAAGCATAATAAGACAACAATACCGAATCCCTTCACTATTTCTAAAGCATGTCTGGAGAGGATTGATTCCATTGTTCTCTTTTCTTCAAGGCCTCAGAGCACAGTGTGAGGAACTAAGGCGGAAAATGTTCGTGGACTACCTTTTTTCACTGCCCAAAACTAAATGGAAACTACATGAAAACTAAACTATGATGACTAAGACTAAATATATTGACAATTTCGTCAACAAATAAAAACTAGACTAAAATGTTAGGAAGGGACTAGTGGACAAGATATCCAGTATAAGTCGTTTTACACTTGGTTGCATGCTGAAAATAGCCGATCTACAAGCCCACAACGCGCCGCGCCCCGACGCGTTGTGGGCTTGTAGATTGGCTATTTTCAGCAAGTGTAAAATCAGTTATTACGACGGCTTTTTGCTTCGACAAAAAACAAATGTAGATTTAGTCGACTAAAATCGCATTCCATTTAGTCGCCTAAAACCAGACTAACACTAAGGCATTCCAGGTGACTAAAATGTGACTATAAAACTAAATGAAAACTATTCAGAAGAATATGACAAAAAATAAAATTCTGCCAAAATCAACACTGGTCCACACGGTCCATACCGGGGTATAGAGCGTCGCAGTCCCGCCTCCTACCAGGGACCAGGAAATGAATCCCAATGCATTTTTCCCATAGACATTTCAACAAGTATTTATTTAAAGACGGTTACGCCGCGGACAAAGCCAACTCGAGTCGTGACAACTCATGACAACACAAACAATATTTTGGACCAAACAAATAATTACAAAGAAGAAAAACAACAAAAAAAGTGTTCTTCTTTCTAATTATTTTTTTTCGGCCCCAAGAATTGTGTTTGTTGTCATGATTTGTCACGACTCGAGTTGGCTTTGTCCGCGGCGTAAACGTCTTTAAATAAATACTTTCTGAAATGTCTATGAGGAAAATGAACAGAGAATAATTTCCTGGTCCAGGGTAGGGGGCGGGACTGGTCCATGGTAGGAGGCGGGACTGGTCCCTGGTAGGAGGCGGGACTGCGACGCTCTATAGGAGGAGGACGTTATGCACTTTGTTGAAATAGCTTTGTTGAAATAGCACGTCCCACTGGGAGGAGACCCCGGGGCAGACCAAGGACCACGTCCCACTGGGAGGAGACCCCGGGGCAGACCAAGGACCACGTCCCACTGGGAGGAGACCCCGGGGCAGACCAAGGACCACGTCCCACTGGGAGGAGACCCCGGGGCAGACCAAGGACCACGTCCCACTGGGAGGAGACCCCGGGGCAGACCAAGGACCACGTCTCACTGGGAGGAGACCCCCGGGGGCAGACCAAGGACCACGTCCCACTGGGAGGAGACCCCGAGGCAGACCAAGGACCACGTCCCACTGGGAGGAGACCCCGGGGCAGACCAAGGACCACGTCCCACTGGGAGGAGACCCCGGGGCAGACCAAGGACCACGTCCCACTGGGAGGAGACCCCGGGGCAGACCAAGGACCACGTCCCACTGGGAGGAGACCCCGGGGCAGACCAAGGACCACGTCCCACTGGGAGGAGACCCCGGGGCAGACCAAGGACCACGTCCCACTGGGAGGAGACCCCGGGGCAGACCAAGGACCACGTCCTACTGGGAGGAGACCCCGGGGCAGACCAAGGACCACGTCCCACTGGGAGGAGACCCCGGGGCAGACCAAGGACCACGTCCCACTGGGAGGAGACCCCGAGGCAGACCAAGGACCACGTCCCACTGGGAGGAGACCCCGGGGCAGACCAAGGACCACGTCCCACTGGGAGGAGACCCCGGGGCAGACCAAGGACCACGTCCCACTGGGAGGAGACCCCGGGGCAGACCAAGGACCACGTCCCACTGGGAGGAGACCCCGGGGCAGACCAAGGACCACGTCCCACTGGGAGGAGACCCCGGGGCAGACCAAGGACCACGTCCCACTGGGAGGAGACCCCGGGGCAGACCAAGGACCACGTCCCACTGGGAGGAGACTCCGGGGCAGACCAAGGCGCAGTTGGAGGAAACACATCGACTCACTGGCCTTGGAACGTCCCCCAGGAGGAAGTCACTAATGTTGCTCTAGAGAGGGAAGTCTGGAGCACTCTGGTGGAGCTGTTGCCCCCGCGACCCGACTACGGATAAGCGGTTGAAGATGGATGGATGGATGGATGAAATAGCTGTACTATTATCGGTAAAATGATTAATCATTGGCCGCGTTAACGGGTCGAGGTGTTTATGCTAATTGCTTAGCACTGCTCCTTGTTATTGACAATGCAGTTTCAGTGTGTAAAAAACAAGTCGTTCTAAAAGAGGGGACTGTGTACGAACACACACACACACACACACACACACACACACACACACACACACACACACACACACACACACACACACACACACACACACACACACACACACACACACACACACACACACACACACACACACACACACACACACACACACACACACACACACACACACACACACCCTGTCTCCCAGACTCCATGAAGACACACTGTCTATTGGATTCTTCAGCTCCGCTCAATGCAGGATAATGTTGCATCATCCGGAGAGGCCCCGTTTGCCTCTGATGTAGTGGAATAGAAGTTAAAAAATGTGAAGTGAGGGGCGCTGAAGTCTAACTCAGGGATGGGCAACTTTGACGAGGGAGATGGCCAATATATTTCCACTCACTCCAGAGGAGCCACATTGCATATTACTGAACTGTAGCAAAAATAACCGATCTTGTAGATCAGCTATTGTTTTTTTGCTATATTTGAACACCTGAATAATATTTTGCTATTTTTTAATTGGAATCCTGAAAAGTAACCTTTTTTATTGAATTTCAAATGCATTTAGTTATAGTTATGTTAACTTTATGAACTGTTAACATACCTACATTGGACACAAAAAGACATTTTAATAGTCATTAGTCATTTAATACTAGTCATGAAGTAATTAAAGCGGGTTGTAACATCTACTCCTCATGTGACCACCGCGCTCTGACTGTAGGTGTAACAGCTACTCTTCATGTGACCACCGCGCTCTGACTGCAGGTGTAACATCTACTCTTCATGTGACCACCGCGCTCTGACTGCAGGTGTAACATCTACTCTTCATGTGACCACCGGGCTCTGACTGCAGGTGTAACATCTACTCTTCATGTGACCACCGCGCTCTGACTGCAGGTGTAACATCTACTCTTCATGTGACCACCGCGCTCTGACTGCAGGTGTAACATCTACTCTTCATGTGACCACCGCGCTCTGACTGCAGGTGTAACATCTACTCCTCATGTGACCACCGCGCTCTGACTGCAGGTGTAACATCTACTCTTCATGTGACCACCGGGCTCTGACTGCAGGTGTAACATCTACTCCTCATGTGACCACCGCGCTCTGACTGCAGGTGTAACATCTACTCTTCATGTGACCACCGGGCTCTGACTGTAGGTGTAACATCTACTCTTCATGTGACCACCGCGCTCTGACTGTAGGTGTAACATCTACTCTTCATGTGACCACCGGGCTCTGACTGTAGGTGTAACATCTACTCTTCATGTGACCACCGCGCTCTGACTGCAGGTGTAACATCTACTCTTCATGTGACCACCGGGCTCTGACTGTAGGTGTAACATCTACTCTTCATGTGACCACCGGGCTCTGACTGCAGGTGTAACATCTACTCTTCATGTGACCACCGGGCTCTGACTGTAGGTGTAACATCTACTCTTCATGTGACCACCGGGCTCTGACTGTAGGTGTAACATCTACTCTTCATGTGACCACCGGGCTCTGACTGCAGGTGTAACATCTACTCTTCATGTGACCACCGCGCTCTGACTGCAGGTGTAACATCTACTCCTCATGTGACCACCGCGCTCTGACTGCAGGTGTAACATCTACTCTTCATGTGACCACCGGGCTCTGACTGCAGGTGTAACATCTACTCTTCATGTGACCACCGCGCTCTGACTGCAGGTGTAACATCTACTCCTCATGTGACCACCGCGCTCTGACTGTAGGTGTAACATCTACTCTTCATGTGACCACCGGGCTCTGACTGCAGGTGTAACATCTACTCCTCATGTGACCACCGGGCTCTGACTGTAGGTGTAACATCTACTCTTCATGTGACCACCGGGCTCTGACTGCAGGTGTAACATCTACTCTTCATGTGACCACCGGGCTCTGACTGTAGGTGTAACATCTACTCTTCATGTGACCACCGGGCTCTGACTGCAGGTGTAACATCTACTCCTCATGTGACCACCGGGCTCTGACTGTAGGTGTAACATCTACTCTTCATGTGACCACCGGGCTCTGACTGCAGGTGTAACATCTACTCTTCATGTGACCACCGGGCTCTGACTGTAGGTGTAACATCTACTCCTCATGTGACCACCGGGCTCTGACTGTAGGTGTAACATCTACTCTTCATGTGACCACCGGGCTCTGACTGTAGGTGTAACATCTACTCTTCATGTGACCACCGGGCTCTGACTGCAGGTGTAACATCTACTCCTCATGTGACCACCGGGCTCTGACTGTAGGTGTAACATCTACTCCTCATGTGACCACCGCGCTCTGACTGCAGGTGTAACATCTACTCTTCATGTGACCACCGCGCTCTGACTGCAGGTGTAACATCTACTCCTCATGTGACCACCGCGCTCTGACTGCAGGTGTAACATCTACTCTTCATGTGACCACCGCGCTCTGACTGCAGGTGTAACATCTACTCTTCATGTGACCACCGGGCTCTGACTGTAGGTGTAACATCTACTCTTCATGTGACCACCGCGCTCTGACTGCAGGTGTAACATCTACTCCTCATGTGACCACCGCGCTCTGACTGCAGGTGTAACATCTACTCTTCATGTGACCACCGCGCTCTGACTGCAGGTGTAACATCTACTCCTCATGTGACCACCGCGCTCTGACTGCAGGTGCGCTACCCGTTATTACCTACCGTTATTTTTTAATTGTAAACAGCTGAAATCAATACTATTATCAATATTCTGATATTTAACCTGCGGGCCGCATTAAGTGAAGGTGGGGGCCGCATGTGGCCCCCGTGCCGCAGTTGCCCACCCCTGGTCTAACTCATGTTGCTATGATTAGGTGATGTAATGGTGATGTAAAACAAACGGTGTCAAAACAAACATTACATTTTCTTTATTGTTAATGGCATTTAATGTGTGTGTTAGGGGACAAGATGACCTTTTTCCCTTCATTGTCAATGGCGTTTTTTAAAGCAAACATTGAACTAAAGACAAACATTAAACCTGTAAGGAGGGGCTAGCACCCCTCAAATATTGGAAATAGGAAATACTCCAGTAAATAAGAAATCACACACTACATTCGGGAATGTAATGTTTGTGTTAGGACAAAAATCTACACTACAGCTGAATATAGGAGGGGGCTAAAGCGCCCCTCAAAAAATACTTAAACTTTCTACTCAAGTGCAGTACTTAAGTAAATGTACTTAGTTACTTTCCAGCAGTGGGAATAGGCCAGGAGGAATCTATCTGAACGCACCTGTTCCATCAGGGTTGAGGTGAGAACACATGTTTATCAGGGTGCCTTAACCCATTTAGACCTGAGGTCCATTCTACAAAATGTCTTCTAAATCCTGACGGTTTTCTCAAACATTTTCATGTCAAGGACCCCCAACATTATATGTAATTGGCCGCCGACCCCCATCTGAAAATAATGTAGTTCCAGGGACCCCCCCCAGAAGCAAAGATTTGAGTTAAAAACATTCGTTCTGAAATATATATATATATATATATATATATATTCAAAGATTTGCACCACATTTAAAAAAAAATGCAGATCTAAAAGCTCATAGCTCATAGCTATCAGCTTGTAGATCTTCTATTTTTCAACAGCTAAAGTATAACATAATGCTTTAAAACACCATAAAAGGGCATCCCCCCGTCCTGAAGGTTTTAAGCCTGTATCCGTTGTCTGAACGCCTCGCCTGCTTCTCTGCGTATTCAATCATGCGGACATCAGGTTCAGCTCTCTGTGAACCCACTACACCTCCACTCCTCCAGGACATCAGGTTCAGCTCTCTGTGAACCCACTACACCTCAACTCCTCCAGGACATCAGGTTCAGCTCTCTGTGAACCCACTACACCTCCACTCCTCCAGGACATCAGGTTCAGCTCTCTGTGAACCCACTACACCTCCACTCCTCCAGGACATCAGGTTCAGCTCTCTGTGAACCCACTACACCTCCACTCCTCCAGGACATCAGGTTCAGCTCTCTGTGAACCCACTACACCTCCACTCCTGCAGGACATCAGGTCCAGCTCTCTGTGAACCCACTACACATCCACTCCTCCAGGACATCAGGTCCAGCTCTCTGTGAACCCACTACACCTCCACTCCTCCAGGACATCAGGTTCAGCTCTCTGTGAACCCACTACACCTCCACTCCTTCAGGACATCAGGTTCAGCTCTCTGTGAACCCACTACACCTCCACTCCTCCAGGACATCAGGTTCAGCTCTCTGTGAACCCACTACACCTCCACTCCTTCAGGACATCAGGTTCAGCTCTCTGTGAACCCACTACACCTCCACTCCTCCAGGACATCAGGTCCAGCTCTCTGTGAACCCACTACACCTCCACTCCTCCAGGACATCTGGTTCAGCTCTCTGTGAACCCACTACACCTCCACTCCTCCAGGACATCAGGTTCAGCTCTCTGTGAACCCACTACACCTCCACTCCTCCAGGACATCAGGTTCAGCTCTCTGTGAACCCACTACACCTCCACTCCTCCAGGACATCAGGTTCAGCTCTCTGTGAACCCACTACACCTCCACTCCTCCAGGACATCAGGTCCAGCTCTCTGTGAACCCACTACACATCCACTCCTCCAGGACATCAGGTCCAGCTCTCTGTGAACCCACTACACCTCCACTCCTCCAGGACATCAGGTTCAGCTCTCTGTGAACCCACTACACCTCCACTCCTCCAGGACATCAGGTTCAGCTCTCTGTGAACCCACTACACCTCCACTCCTCCAGGACATCAGGTTCAGCTCTCTGTGAACCCACTACACCTCCACTCCTCCAGGACATCTGGTTCAGCTCTCTGTGAACCCACTACACCTCCACTCCTCCAGGACATCAGGCTCAGCTCTCTGTGAACCCACTACACCTCCACTCCTCCAGGACATCAGGTTCAGCTCTCTGTGAACCCACTACACCTCCACTCCTCCAGGACATCAGGTTCAGCTCTCTGTGAACCCACTACACCTCCACTCCTCCAGGACATCAGGTTCAGCTCTGTGAACCCACTACACCTCCACTCCTCCAGGACATCAGGTTCAGCTCTCTGTGAACCCACTACACCTCCACTCCTCCAGGACATCAGGTCCAGCTCTCTGTGAACCCACTACACCTCCACTCCTCCAGGACATCAGGTTCAGCTCTCTGTGAACCCACTACACCTCCACTCCTCCAGGACATCAGGTTCAGCTCTCTGTGAACCCACTACACCTCCACTCCTCCAGGACATCAGGTTCAGCTCTCTGTGAACCCACTACACATCCACTCCTCCAGGACATCAGGTCCAGCTCTCTGTGAACCCACTACAACTCCACTCCTCCAGGACATCAGGTTCAGCTCTCTGTGAACCCACTACATCTCCACTCCTCCAGGACATCAGGTTCAGCTCTCTGTGAACCCACTACACCTCCACTCCTCCAGGACATCAGGTCCAGCTCTCTGTGAACCCACTACACCTCCACTCCTCCAGGACATCAGGTTCAGCTCTCTGTGAACCCACTACACCTCCACTCCTCCAGGACATCAGGTTCAGCTCTCTGTGAACCCACTACACCTCCACTCCTCCAGGACATCAGGTTCAGCTCTCTGTGAACCCACTACACCTCCACTCCTCCAGGACATCAGGTTCAGCTCTCTGTGAACCCACTACACCTCCACTCCTCCAGGACATCAGGTTCAGCTCTCTGAACCCACTACACCTCCACTCCTCCAGGACATCAGGTTCAGCTCTCTGTGAACCCACTACACCTCCACTCCTCCAGGACATCAGGTTCAGCTCTCTGTGAACTCACTACACCTCCACTCCTCCAGGACATCAGGTTCAGCTCTCTGTGAACCCCCTACACCTCCACTCCTCCAGGACATCAGGTTCAGCTCTCTGTGAACCCACTACACCTCCACTCCTCCAGGACATCAGGTTCAGCTCTCTGTGAACCCACTACACCTCCAGGACATCAGGTTCAGCTCTCTGTGAACCCACTACACCTCCACTCCTCCAGGACATCAGGTCCAGCTCTCTGTGAACCCACTACACCTCCACTCCTCCAGGACATCAGGTTCAGCTCTCTGTGAACCCACTACACCTCCACTCCTCCAGGACATCAGGTTCAGCTCTCTGTGAACCCACTACACCTCCACTCCTCCAGGACATCAGGTTCAGCTCTCTGTGAACCCACTACACCTCCACTCCTCCAGGACATCAGGTTCAGCTCTCTGTGAACCCACTACACCTCCAGGACATCAGGTTCAGCTCTCTGTGAACCCACTACACCTCCACTCCTCCAGGACATCAGGTTCAGCTCTCTGTGAACCCACTACACCTCCACTCCTCCAGGACATCAGGTTCAGCTCTCTGTGAACCCACTACACCTCCACTCCTCCAGGACATCAGGTTCAGCTCTCTGTGAACCCACTACACCTCCACTCCTCCAGGACATCAGGTTCAGCTCTCTGTGAACCCACTACACCTCCACTCCTCCAGATTGAGACTTCTAAAACAACACGAGAGGAATTACATCGGGGGGGCATAACATAATCCCCAAAGTGCACGATATTGAAAAGGGATTAACCCGAAGAGGAATAAGGGACCGCCGTGCGCCTTCACAGTTTGGTGGATTTGTAGTGCCACGTGCTGCTCACAGGCCCAGACAGACAGACAGACAGACACACACACACACAGACACAGTGACGGACACAGACACAGACACAGACAGTGTCAGAAGAGATGTCTCTCTGCATGCCTCGGTTTGATTGCGGATCGAGGGGGGGGAGGTTGGCTGGCAGTCCGGTTCGGATTTACGTGCCTCTGTGAGCGTTTGGGGATTTATACGTTCTTCTCAAAGTAACACGATCTGCGTCGAGCTCTGTCCCCGTTGGTTGCGTTTGGGTCCATGGAGTCGTGCCTCGGTGTGGTGTGTGTGTGTGTGTGTGTGTGTGTGTGTGTGTGTGTGGGGTTCGTGCCTCGGTGCATTTCTTATAGAGACACGCAGAGACACTTCAGCTGAAGATTTACTCCGTTTGTGTTCAGTTCACCCAGAGAGACAATGGAGCCGCGAGGATATGTTTCAGTGGCTCAGACAGCATGTAACAATATAACAAGGATATGTTTCAGTGGCTCAGACAGTATGTAATAATATAACAAGGATATGTTTCAGTGGCTCAGACAGTATGTAACAATATAACAATATGTTTCAGTGGCTCAGACAGTATGTAACAATATAACAATGATATGTTTCAGTGGCTCAGACAACATGTAACAATATAACAATGATATGTTTCAGTGGCTCAGACAGTATGTAACAATATAACAATATGTTTCAGTGGCTCAGACAGTATGTAACAATATAACAATGATATGTTTCAGTGGCTCAGACAACATGTAACAATATAACAATGATATGTTTCAGTGGCTCAGACAGTATGTAACAATATAACAATATGTTTCAGTGGCTCAGGCAGTATGTAACAATATAACAATGATATGTTTCAGTGGCTCAGACAGTATGTAACAATATAACAATGATATGTTTCAGTGGCTCAGACAACATGTAACAATATAACAATGATATGTTTCAGTGGCTCAGACAGTATGTAACAATATAACAAGGATATGTTTCAGTGGCTCAGACAGTATGTAACAATATAACAATGATATGTTTCAGTGGCTCAGACAGTATGTAACAATATAACAATGATATGTTTCAGTGGCTCAGACAGTATGTAACAATATAACAATGATATGTTTCAGTGACTCAGACAGTAGGCATGTAACAATATAACAATGATATGTTTCAGTGACTCAGACAGTAGGCATGTAACAATATAACAAGGATATGTTTCAGTGGCTCAGACAGTATGTAATAATATAACAAGGATATGTTTCAGTGGCTCAGACAGTATGTAATAATATAACAAGGATATGTTTCAGTGGCTCAGACAGTATGTAACGATATAACAAGGATATGTTTCAGTGTCTCAGACAACATGTAACAATATAACAATGATATGTTTCAGTGGCTCAGACAGTATGTAATAATATAACAAGGATATGTTTCAGTGGCTCAGACAGTATGTAACAATATAACAATATGTTTCAGTGGCTCAGACAGTATGTAACAATATAACAATGATATGTTTCAGTGGCTCAGACAGTATGTAACAATATAACAAGGATATGTTTCAGTGGCTCAGACAGTATGTAACAATATAACAAGGATATGTTTCAGTGTCTCAGGCAGTATGTAACAATATAACAATGATATGTTTCAGTGGCTCAGACAGTATGTAACAATATAACAATGATATGTTTCAGTGGCTCAGACAGTATGTAACAATATAACAATGATATGTTTCAGTGGCTCAGACAGTATGTAACAATATAACAAGGATATGTTTCAGTGACTCAGACAGTATGTAACAATATAACAATGATATGTTTCAGTGACTCAGACAGTAGGCATGTAACAACATATCGTATCGTAAATCCATTCAAACTGGTGACAATTGATGAAAAGAAAAATTTTCTCTCATTCACTACTGTATTGAAAAGAGGATAAGAGAAGACAATTACAAGAACGAAAATACTGGATTTGTGTAAGAGAAATAAAGTAAAAATACTGTCATTTTTCTGGAATATCATTTTGCGTTTAGAAACATTGTGTAAAATTGTATCGTGAACCTAGTATTGTGATTTGAATAGTTCAGTGAATCATTACATGCCCATGGATCAGTGTTCAAGAAAGGAGATTAAGATATTAGAGAGAGAGAGAGAGAGAGAGACAGAATGAAAGAGAGAGAGAGACCGAGAGACAGGAGAGAATGAGAGAGACAGAATGAAAAAGAGAGAGAGAGAGAGAGAGAGAGAGAGAGAGAGAGACAGAGAGACAGAATGAAAACGAGAGAGAGAGAGAGAGAGAGAGAGAGACATAGAGAGATCACAGCACCTATACACAGATAAGCGTAGCAGCGTGTAAACACAACACTGCTGCGATTAGTCGTCGGAAGCAGTTATTCTGGGATCAGGGAGTATAAGGAAGGGTCCATGATACTAACAATAATGATGACAAATGGTCACCCCCCCACAGCCCCCCCCCCCCCCCCCCACAGCCCCTCCCCCCTCCCCCCCCCCTCCTCTCGGGGGGGCTTCCCTACCAAATTAGCTTCGGTCAATACAGCATGTTTTCCAATTTGTCCGTCTCAGGAGACGCTGGAGCGAAATATTGGTTACTGTAAACCGGCCGGCTGTGGGAATTAAATCCTATTGGCTTATTCACAGTATCATCATCATTAGCATATACAAGGATGAATGGGAGGCCATGATTAGACGCCCTGCACGCTGCGAGAGAGAGAGAGTCCCGGTCCCGTTGCGTTCGGTTCCCGTGGCGATGGAAGACGAGCCCCGCCCTGCAGAGGATCCTCTCCTCGCGTCCGCTTGATTTCCCCACAGAGTGGCGTCTTCTTCTTCTTCACCTCCGGAAAGTGGCTAAAAAACGAAAGTGACGGGTACAGTTAGGTGTTCACGTTCTCTCGCTATAGAGCGCCGACGTCCTGACGTCACTCGCTCATCCCCTCGACTCCCCTGAAGTCCTGACGTCACTCGCTCATCCCCTCGACTCCCCTGAAGTCACTCGCTCATCCCCTCGACTCCCCTGAAGTCCTGATGTCACTTGCTCATCCCCTCGACTCCCCTGAAGTCCTGACATCACTCGCTCATCCCCTCGACTCCCCTGAAGTCCT
This sequence comes from Electrona antarctica, assembly GCF_951216825.1. Lineage (NCBI taxonomy): Eukaryota > Metazoa > Chordata > Actinopteri > Myctophiformes > Myctophidae > Electrona > Electrona antarctica. The sequence goes on along the minus strand of NC_136801.1, from coordinate 1,729,020 downwards.
GACGTCACTCGCTCATCCCCTCGACTCCCCTGAAGTCCTGACGTCACTCGCTCATCCCCTCGACTCCCTGAAGTCCTGACGTCACTCGCTCATCCCCTCGACTCCCCTGAAGTCCTGACGTCACTCGCTCATCCCCTCGACTCCCCTGAAGTCCTGACGTCACTCGCTCATCCCCACGACTCCCGTGAAGTCCTGACGTCACTCGCTCATCCCCTCGACTCCCCTGAAGTCCTGACATCACTCGCTCATCCCCTCGACTCCCCTGAAGTCCTGACGTCACCTGCTCATCCCCTCGACTCCCCTGAAGTCCTGACGTCACTCGCTCATCCCCTCGACTCCACTGAAGTCCTGACATCACTCGCTCATCCCCTCGACTCCCCTGAAGTCCTGACGTCACTCGCTCATCCTCTCGACTCCCCTGAAGTCCTGACGTCACTCGCTCATCCCCTCGACTCCCCTGAAGTCCTGACGTCACTCGCTCATCCCCTCGACTCCCGTGAAGTCCTGACGTCACTCGCTCATCCCCTCGACTCCCCTGAAGTCCTGACATCACTCGCTCATCCCCTCGACTCCCCTGAAGTCCTGACGTCACCTGCTCATCCCCTCGACTCCCCTGAAGTCCTGACGTCACTCGCTCCTCCCCTCGACTCCCCTGAAGTCCTGACGTCACTCGCTCATCCTCTCGACTCCCCTGAAGTCCTGACGTCACTCGCTCATCCTCTCGACTCCCCTGAAGTCCTGACGTCACTCGCTCATCCCCTCGACTCCCCTGAAGTCCTGACGTCACTCGCTCATCCCCTCGACTCCCCTGAAGTCCTGACGTCACTCGCTCATCCCCTCGACTCCCCTGAAGTCCTGACGTCACTCGCTCGTCCCCTCGACTCCCCTGGTTCACGGAAAGTAATTTCTCTATAGAGAACAACATGGGGCTCATCTTTAAATAGTCTCATATAAGCACTGTGGTCCAAAAATAAACAAGCTGTCTCTGCGTTATTGTCAGGGAGGTTTCTCTGTATTGTTTGCGACAGGCAGTCACTCATATATGATACAGTCTGTTTCTATAGCAAAAGAAAAACAAACAAAAAAACACGTTGACTCTGAAAGAATATATATTATACAACAGGTTGTTCCGAGGAAGCAATCTGATTGGTTGAAACAGCCTTCTAGCCGTGGGTTAAACCAGCACCATTCACCACCTAATCAAAACAAAGAATTCAGCTGCTCTGTTCTCCCAGAGCGCTAGCAAACTCGGTGGCTAGGCTAGCTAGTTTCTTGGGACATTTGTGGTCGTAGTGACTACATCTGTCATTAAAAAAATATATTCTTTCAGCGATTTTCTTAGTTTTAAGGGTAACTGTTGTATAATTGCAATATTACACTCAAGGGTGTGGGTTAACATGATTATTGCCACGACAGGGATGCGGTGAGGAACGAGACAAAGTCGAGTTCCGCAAGCATCACCGTTAACCCACACCCTCTCGTGTAATATTGCTTAATTATACCACAGGTCGTTTCGAGGAAGCAATCTGATTGGTTGAAACAGCCTTCTAGCCGTGGGTTAAACCAGCACCATTCACCACCTAATCAAAACAAAGAATTCAGCTGCTCTGTTTTCCCATGCCACTTCAGTGATGCTTGCGGAACTCGACTTTGTCTCGTTCCTTACCGCATCACTGTCGTGGCAATAATCACGTTAACCCACACCCTCTCGTGTAATATTGCTTAATTCAAAGATGTGCGCCACATTTTCACGATTTTTTTTAAAATAGCAGATCTACAAGCTCATAGCGCGGCACTCGGTGCCGCGCTATGAGCTTGTAAATCTGCTATTTTTCAACAGGTAAAGTTTAAAATAATAGTTAAAGTGGTTGAAGTGCTGTGAGGCGACACAAATCAGGTGGGTTAATAACCATTGTGGGTGTCCAGGGTGGAGTGTTAACATGAGCCCCTGAATCTGAGGGTGAACATGTGCAATATTATGTTCCAAAGTCTGTCTGACAAACAGCATCGCAAACCAGAAGCCTCTCCGAGGTGCTATCAGATATCAGACAAAGATTATAGCCGAGAACTTTTAGAATGGCCTAAATTGAACTGTGGTGATGACAGAAGCAACATTATTATTATTATTATTGGTGTTTCTCCTTTTTTCATGTTTTGTGTCATGTTGGGGGGGGGAAATCACACTTGCGTGAAGTGAGGGGAGCGCACTGAGTTGCTTTCATTCAGATTGCAGATTCACAGCCGCTATACGTTACGCGACACAAATGCAGTGCGATATTGTACATTCGGGCGGTGAGTCTCTTACCACCGCGGCTTCAGTGACATCATGTTGTAGTTTTAGTAAAAACAGAGAGATGTGTTTGGGTGAGCGGTGAGTCTCTTACCACCGCGGCTTCAGTGACATCATGTTGTAGTTTTAGTAAAAACAGAGAGATGTGTTTGGGTGAGCGGTGAGTCTCTTACCACCGCGGCTCAGTGACGTCATGTTGTAGTTTTAGTAAAAACAGAGAGATGTGTTTGGGGTGAGCGGTGAGTCTCTTACCACCGCGGCTCAGTGACGTCATGTTGTAGTTTTAGTAAAAACAGAGAGGTGTGTTTGGGTGAGCGGTGAGTCTCTTACCACCGCGCCTCAGTGACGTCATGTTGTAGTTTTAGTAAAAACAGAGAGATGTGTTTGGGTGAGCGGTGAGTCTCTTACCACCGCGGCTTCAGTGACATCATGTTGTAGTTTTAGTAAAAACAGAGAGATGTGTTTGGGTGAGCGGTGAGTCTCTTACCAAGCGGCTCAGTGACGTCATGTTGTAGTTTTAGTAAAAACAGAGAGATGTGTTTGGGTGAGCGGTGAGTCTCTTACCACCGCGGCTCAGTGACGTCATGTTGTAGTTTTAGTAAAAACAGAGAGATGTGTTTGGGTGAGCGGTGAGTCTCTTACCACCGCGGCTCAGTGACGTCATGTTGTAGTTTTAGTAAAAACAGAGAGATGTGTTTGGGTGAGCGGTGAGTCTCTTACCACCGCGGCTCAGTGACGTCATGTTGTAGTTTTAGTAAAAACAGAGAGATGTGTTTGGGTGAGCGGTGAGTCTCTTACCACCGCGGCTCAGTGACGTCATGTTGTAGTTTTAGTAAAAACAGAGAGATGTGTTTGGGTGAGCGGTGAGTCTCTTACCACCGCGGCTCAGTGACGTCATGTTGTAGTTTTATCATCGCCGCTCAGTGACGTCATGTTGTAGTTTTATCATCGCCGCTCAGTGACGTCATGTTGTAGTTTTATCATCGCGGCTCAGTGACGTCATGTTGTAGTTTTCCCAACCACTGCGGTGAGTAAAACTGTATATGCCTTTATACTCTTAAAACAGTTCTACTGCTAAATACGCGCTACCCGCTATTTAATCCAATATTCTACGCTGCCGATATTGTTTTATTACCTTTAGAGCATACGCTGAAGCATTTCCAGCTTTCAAGCCTAACCTGACTCCGCCAGATGGGGCAGCAGAGAGTACACTGCCACAAAAGGGCCTGGCCAATCAGCAGCGGAGTCAGGTTACTAGCAGCCCAGAGGTTGACTTGGTTTCCGGTTTCGTCGTCATAACGTGACGGCCTCGTCACCAGGTCCGCGACAAAGCCGGAGTTTCTTTTTCATTATTAAAATACGGCGAATTAAACACATAAAACAAATAGCGGGTTTAGCGTAATAAGCAGAGTCGATTGTTTGATTAAACAATTTAAAGCCCTCAAAGTGTTAGGACTGCTGACGAGAGTAGTTCAGCATTACAACTTAAGACAAATGAAAAAAATATCAATACAACTAATCACTCGTTTTGTAAACGACAACCCTGTAAAAATTGCCACACGAGGTGGATATGATTTCAATCACCGTGTGCATTAGCGGTATTGATTAATCAATGATAGGGCGGGGGTCCCGGGGGGGGGGGGGGGGGGGGGGAGGTTCCCAGGGCCAGTTTAACTGGCCCTGGGAACCTCCCCTCTGGGACCCCCTGCCCTCCTGACTTCAGCACATAACAGTCACACTTAACATGTCGAACGAGGCAACTATATTCACCGTACTCAGACAACCACGGAAGACGAATCCGGGACGTTAACCCATGTAGGCCTGACGTCGAAAATTTAAAAAATGTCTTTTTTAAAATGTATTTTTTTCTGAAAAACCTCTTGTTTCTGTATCAGTGGTTCTCAATATTTCATGTCAAGGACCCCAAAAATTATATGTAATATGCCGCCGACCCCCATCTGAAGATATGTTGTTCCAGGCCCAGAAGCAAAGATTTGAGTTTAAAAACTGAAACTCTGAAAGAATATATATTCAGATGTGAATATATATTTTTTCAAAAATAGCAGACCTACAAGCTCGTAGCGCGCCACTCGGTGCCGCGCTATGAGCTTGTAGATCTGCTATTTTTCAATAGCTTTAAAACACCAAAAGGGGTTCCCGCCAAAAATGGGTTAATGTTCATTTGTCACGGGGGGGGGGGGGGGGGGGGGGTATTCTGTACGCGATTGATTTAGGCTAATTAGGTCCAGATTAGAGACAGGGAACATCTGATCATTCACTCTGTGTGGTGTATAAAATAATTTCGCAGTTGGATGGAAACCCAATCCATGCAACGTCATCACCTTTTCAAGAACAATACAAATAAAACCTGCGTTCGAATGGATCCAATGTTTATCGTTTTAGTCACAAGCTCAAAAAGGAGGAGGAGAGGAAAAAGCAGGGATCCCAATATAGATCCCTGGGGAACGCCGCCGGTCAATGAACATAGTGTGTGTTTTGCAGTTAAACAGATATACTCATGTGTAATTAGCTCCTCCTCTGTGGAATTGCTATACTTTACGAAATATAGAATACAATGTCTGTAAATATTTAGGACAAATATGAATGTATTGTATTTTGTACATGTGGGTGTTTATTATATCTTATACAATGGATATACTTTGAGACTTGTATTGTACATATCACTTGTGTCAATGTCACCTGATCGCTGACAGTGATTGGGACTGATGGTTGATGGGCCACAGGTGTGGTATGTCACACTGCTATATATATACATGTATAAATGGTAAAATGGTAAATGGTAAATGGTGCATTTATATAGCGCCTTTATCCAAGGCGCTTTACATAGATTGTGCATTACATTTACCCATTCACACACACATTCATACACCGATTGCAGCGGAAGCCATGCAAGGTACCAACCAGCACATCGGGAGCAATTTGGGGTTCAGTGTCTTGCCCAAGGACACTTCGACATGTAGACAGGAGGAGCCGGGATTCGAACCGCCGACCCATGGATCATTGGACGACCTGCTCTACCTCCTGAGCCACAGTCGCCCATGTATTGTCTACTCATTCCTTGAAGGTCTGAGGAAGGGCTGCAGCCCGAAACGTTACCTGATTAAAATAAAGATACTTGGGAGCCTGAATTGGTGTGCCGATTTTTTCATTTCTTATACTTGCGAAATATGACTATAAAAGGATGCAAAAAAAAGGAATAAATATGGAGATACATGGTTTCTACCCAACAGTGACGATACCTGCATGAACCCGTTTCACACCCAGGTCCACTATTTATTCAGAACTAAAGAATATTTTGTTATTGGATAAGATTTTGTCGTTTGCAAATCCATGCTGTATTGATGTTGGAGAGATAACAGGCACACGATCAAACATAACAATGCTTCTATGTTCTCTGTGTGGAGACTTCTATGTTCTCTGTGTGTAGACTTCTATGTTCTCTGTGTGTAGACTTCTATGTTCTCTGTGTGTAGACTTATATGTTCTCTGTGTGTAGACTTCTATGTTCTCTGTGTGTAGACTTCTATGTTCTCTGTGTGTAGACTTCTATGTTCTCTGTGTGTAGACTTCTATGTTCTCTGTGTGTAGACTTCTATGTTCTCTGTGTGTAGACTTCTATGTTCTCTGTGTGTAGACTTCTATGTTCTCTGTGTGTAGACTTATATGTTCTCTGTGTGTAGACTTCTATGTTCTCTGTGTGTAGACTTCTATGTTCTCTGTGTAGACTTCTATGTTCTCTGTGTGTAGACTTCTATGTTCTCTGTGTGTAGACTTCTATGTTCTCTGTGTGTAGACTTCTATGTTCTCTGTGTGTAGACTTCTATGTTCTCTGTGTGTAGACTTCTATGTTCTCTGCTTCTATGTTCTCTGTGTGTAGACTTCTATGTTCTCTGCTTCTATGTTCTCTGTGTGTAGACTTCTATGTTCTCTGTGTGTAGACTTCTATGTTCTCTGTGTGTAGACTTCTATGTTCTCTGCTTCTATGTTCTCTGTGTGTAGACTTCTATGTTCTCTGTGTGTAGACTTCTATGTTCTCTGCTTCTATGTTCTCTGTGTGTAGACTTCTATGTTCTCTGTGTGTAGACTTCTATGTTCTCTGTGTGTAGACTTCTATGTTCTCTGCTTCTATGTTCTCTGTGTGTAGACTTCTATGTTCTCTGTGTGTAGACTTCTATGTTCTCTGCTTCTATGTTCTCTGTGTGTAGACTTCTATGTTCTCTGTGTGTAGACTTCTATGTTCTCTGTGTGTAGACTTATATGTTCTCTGTGTGTAGACTTATATGTTCTCTGTGTGTAGACTTATATGTTCTCTGTGTGTAGACTTCTATGTTCTCTGTGTGTAGACTTCTATGTTCTCTGTGTGTAGACTTCTATGTTCTCTGTGTAGACTTCTATGTTCTCTGTGTGTAGACTTCTATGTTCTCTGTGTGTAGACTTCTATGTTCTCTGTGTGTAGACTTCTATGTTCTCTGTGTGTAGACTTCTATGTTCTCTGTGTGTAGACTTCTATGTTCTCTGTGTGTAGACTTCTATGTTCTCTGTGTGTAGACTTCTATGTTCTCTGTGTGTAGACTTCTATGTTCTCTGTGTGTAGACTTCTATGTTCTCTGTGTGTAGACTTCTATGTTCTCTGTGTGTAGACTTCTATGTTCTCTGTGTGGAGACTTCTATGTTCTCTGTGTGTAGACTTCTATGTTCTCTGTGTGTAGACTTCTATGTTCTCTGTGTGTAGACTTATATGTTCTCTGTGTGTAGACTTATATGTTCTCTGTGTGTAGACTTCTATGTTCTCTGTGTGTAGACTTCTATGTTCTCTGTGTGTAGACTTCTATGTTCTCTGTGTGTAGACTTATATGTTCTCTGTGTGTAGACTTCTATGTTCTCTGTGTGTAGACTTCTATGTTCTCTGTGTGTAGACTTCTATGTTCTCTGTGTGTAGACTTATATGTTCTCTGTGTGTAGACTTCTATGTTCTCTGTGTGTAGACTTCTATGTTCTCTGTGTGTAGACTTCTATGTTCTCTGCTTCTATGTTCTCTGTGTGTAGACTTCTATGTTCTCTGTGTGTAGACTTCTATGTTCTCTGTGTGTAGACTTCTATGTTCTCTGCTTCTATGTTCTCTGTGTGTAGACTTCTATGTTCTCTGTGTGTAGACTTCTATGTTCTCTGCTTCTATGTTCTCTGTGTGTAGACTTCTATGTTCTCTGTGTGTAGACTTCTATGTTCTCTGTGTGTAGACTTCTATGTTCTCTGTGTGTAGACTTATATGTTCTCTGTGTGTAGACTTATATGTTCTCTGTGTGTAGACTTCTATGTTCTCTGTGTGTAGACTTCTATGTTCTCTGTGTGTAGACTTCTATGTTCTCTGTGTGTAGACTTCTATGTTCTCTGTGTAGACTTCTATGTTCTCTGTGTGTAGACTTCTATGTTCTCTGTGTGTAGACTTCTATGTTCTCTGTGTGGAGACTTCTATGTTCTCTGTGTGTAGACTTCTATGTTCTCTGTGTGTAGACTTCTATGTTCTCTGTGTGTAGACTTCTATGTTCTCTGTGTGTAGACTTCTATGTTCTCTGTGTGGAGACTTCTATGTTCTCTGTGTGTAGACTTCTATGTTCTCTGTGTGTAGACTTCTATGTTCTCTGTGTGTAGACTTCTATGTTCTCTGTGTGTAGACTTCTATGTTCTCTGTGTGTAGACTTCTATGTTCTCTGTGTGTAGACTTCTATGTTCTCTGTGTGTAGACTTCTATGTTCTCTGTGTGTAGACTTCTATGTTCTCTGTGTGTAGACTTCTATGTTCTCTGTGTGTAGACTTCTATGTTCTCTGTGTGTAGACTTCTTGTAAATGAAGTAATGCAGGGGTTCTCAACCCGTGGGTCGCGACCCCTCGGGGGGTCGCCAAATTATTTTAGGGGGTCCCCAAATTATTTAAAAAAAATAAATACATTTTATTTTCACGATTTTTCAAAAATAGCAGACCTACAAGCTCGTAGCGCGCCACTCGGTGGCGCGCTATGAGCTTGTAGATCTGCTATTTTTCAATAGCTAAATTATAACAATGCTTAAAACACCAAAAGGGGTTCCCGCCCAAAATGGTTTAAAGTTATTGTAGCAGTCAATTTATATTGGGGGTCGGGAGGGGGCGGGGCGGGGGTCCCGAGACATTGCCAAAGCATTTCCGGGGGTCCCCGGCCAAAAACGTTGAGAACCCCTGAAGTAGTGTATGCTTAATAATTGTACTCTTGAGAGCGTAAAATGAAATCAAATGGACCGTCCGTAACTACGGGAGTTAAAAGATCTGAGGGTCCATTTGGTTACCATGGCTCTCCATCATTTAGCTGTAACTATAAGGGAGTTAAAAGATCCGAGGGTCCATTTGGTTACCATGGCTCTCCATCATTTAGCTGTAACTATAAGGGAGTTCAAAGATCCGAGGGTCCATTTGGTTACCATGGCTCTCCATCATTTAGCTGTAACTATAAGGGAGTTCAAAGATCTGAGGGTCCATTTGGTTACCATGGCTCTCCATCATTTAGCTAACCTGACTCCGCCAGATGGGGCAGCAGAACCCAGTGTACTCTCTGCTGCCCCATCTGGCGGAGTCAGGTTATCATTTAGCTGCATATGGGGACCACCTGGAACCAGTGTTGTTTTTGGCAGCACATTTTGATTTCAGTTTTAGTCATTAGTCTAGTTTTCACTTAGTTTTAGTCACATTTTAGTCACCTGGAATGTTTTAGTGTTAGTCTAGTTGTGCGTGTTGTGAGCTTGTAGATCTGCTATTTTCAGCATGCAACCAAGTGTTGAATTACTTATACTGGATCTCTTGTCCACTAGTCCCTTCCTAACAGTTTGTCTAGTTTTTATTTGTTGACGAAATTGTCAGTATATTTAGTCTCAGTGTTAGTCATCATAGCTTAGTTTTCATGTAGTTTCCATTCAGTTATCAGTGAAAAAAACACTTTTGTCATAGTATTAGTCGACGAAAACAACACTGTTTAGCAGCAGCCCAGCGCGTTAGGACATGGCCTGGCATCGGTTTCTCATGCAGGACACAGCCTGCCTGCCACCACTATCCTCTTTAGCAGCAGCCCAGCGCGTTAGGACATGGCCTGGCATCGGTTTCTCATGCAGGACACAGCCTGCCTGCCACCACTATCCTCTTTAGCAGCAGCCCAGCGCGTTAGGACATGGCCTGGCATCGGTCTCTCATGCAGGACACAGCCTGCCTGCCACCACTATCCTCTTTAGCAGCAGCCCAGCGCGTTAGGACATGGCCTGGCATCGGTCTCTCATGCAGGACACAGCCTGCCTGCCACCACTATCCTCTTTAGCAGCAGCCCAGCGCGTTAGGACACGGCCTGGCATCAGCGCTGTGCTGCTGCTAAAGAGGATAGTGGTGGCAGGCAGGCTGTGTCCTGAGAGAGAGGGAGGCGTTAGGACATGGCCTGGCATCGGTCTCTCATGCAGGACACAGCTATAGCCTGCCTGCCACCATATCGTTGCTGTTGGGAGGAAACCTCATAACTCCATTTTTGAGGTTTTTTTTTTTTTTTTTGGCATAAATCAGTGCTATTGAACACCCTTTACGTCTGTGTGTTGTTTCATAAATCAGTGCTATTGAACACCCTTTACGTCTGTGTGTTGTTTCATGAATCAGTGCTATTGAACACCCTTTACGTCTGTGTGTTGTTTCATAAATCAGTGCTATTGAACACCCTTTACGTCTGTGTGTTGTTTCATAAATCAGTGCTATTGAACACCCTTTACGTCTGTGTGTTGTTTCATGAATCAGTGCTATTGAACACCCTTTACAGCTGTGTGTTGTTTCATAAATCAGTGCTATTGAACACCCTTTACGTCTGTGTGTTGTTTCATGAATCAGTGCTATTGAACACCCTTTACGTCTGTGTGTTGTTTCATAAATCAGTGCTATTGAACACCCTTTACGTATGTGTGTTGTTTCATAAATCAGTGCTATTGAACACCCTTTACGTCTGTGTGTTGTTTCATAAATCAGTGCTATTGAACACCCTTTACGTATGTGTGTTGTTTCATAAATCAGTGCTATTGAACACCCTTTACGTCTGTGTGTTGTTTCATAAATCAGTGCTATTGAACACCCTTTACGTCTATGTGTTGTTTCATAAATCAGTGCTATTGAACACCCTTTACGTATGTGTGTTGTTTCATAAATCAGTGCTATTGAACACCCTTTACGTCTGTGTGTTGTTTCATAAATCAGTGCTATTGAACACCCTTTACGTCTGTGTGTTGTTTCATAAATCAGTGCTATTGAACACCCTTTACGTCTGTGTGTTGTTTCATAAATCAGTGCTATTTAACACCCTTTACGTCTGTGTGTTGTTTCATAAATCAGTGCTATTGAACACCCTTTACGTCTGTGTGTTGTTTCATAAATCAGTGCTATTTAACACCCTTTACGTCTGTGTGTTGTTTCATAAATCAGTGCTATTGAACACCCTTTACGGCTGTGTGTTGTTTCATAAATCAGTGCTATTGAACACCCTTTACATCTGTGTGTTGTTTCATAAATCAGTGCTATTGAACACCCTTTACGTCTGTGTGTTGTTTCATAAATCAGTGCTATTGAACACCCTTTACGGCTGTGTGTTGTTTCATAAATCAGTGCTATTGAACACCCTTTACGTCTGTGTGTTGTTTCATAAATCAGTGCTATTGAAGACCCTTTACGTCTGTGTGTTGTTTCATAAATCAGTGCTATTGAACACCCTTTATGTCTGTGTGTTGTTTCATAAATCAGTGCTATTGAACACCCTTTACGGCTGTGTGTGGTTTCATAAATCAGTGCTATTGAACACCCTTTACGTCTGTGTGTTGTTTCATAAATCAGTGCTATTGAACACCCTTTACGTCTGTGTGTTGTTTCATAAATCAGTGCTATTGAACACCCTTTACGTCTGTGTGTTGTTTCATAAATCAGTGCTATTGAACACCCTTTACGTCTGTGTGTTGTTTCATAAATCAGTGCTATTGAACACCCTTTACGTCTGTGTGTTGTTTCATAAATCAGTGCTATTGAACACCCTTTACGTCTGTGTGTTGTTTCATAAATCAGTGCTATTGAACACCCTTTACGGCTGTGTGTTGTTTCATAAATCAGTGCTATTGAACACCCTTTACGTCTGTGTGTTGTTTCATAAATCAGTGCTATTGAAGACCCTTTACGTCTGTGTGTTGTTTCATAAATCAGTGCTATTGAACACCCTTTACGTCTGTGTGTTGTTTCATAAATCAGTGCTATTGAACACCATTTACGTCTGTGTGTCGTTTCATAAATCAGTGCTATTGAACACCCTTTACGTCTGTGTGTTGTTTCATAAATCAGTGCTATTGAACACCCTTTACGGCTGTGTGTTGTTTCATAAATCAGTGCTATTGAACACCCTTTACGTATGTGTGTTGTTTCATAAATCAGTGCTATTGAACACCCTTTACGTCTGTGTGTTGTTTCATAAATCAGTGCTATTGAACACCCTTTACGTATGTGTGTTGTTTCATAAATCAGTGCTATTGAACACCCTTTACGTCTGTGTGTTGTTTCATAAATCAGTGCTATTGAACACCCTTTACGTCTATGTGTTGTTTCATAAATCAGTGCTATTGAACACCCTTTACGTATGTGTGTTGTTTCATAAATCAGTGCTATTGAACACCCTTTACGTCTGTGTGTTGTTTCATAAATCAGTGCTATTGAACACCCTTTACATCTGTGTGTTGTTTCATAAATCAGTGCTATTGAACACCCTTTACGTCTGTGTGTTGTTTCATAAATCAGTGCTATTGAACACCCTTTACGGCTGTGTGTTGTTTCATAAATCAGTGCTATTGAACACCCTTTACGTCTGTGTGTTGTTTCATAAATCAGTGCTATTGAAGACCCTTTACGTCTGTGTGTTGTTTCATAAATCAGTGCTATTGAACACCCTTTATGTCTGTGTGTTGTTTCATAAATCAGTGCTATTGAACACCCTTTACGGCTGTGTGTGGTTTCATAAATCAGTGCTATTGAACACCCTTTACGTCTGTGTGTTGTTTCATAAATCAGTGCTATTGAACACCCTTTACGTCTGTGTGTTGTTTCATAAATCAGTGCTATTGAACACCCTTTACGTCTGTGTGTTGTTTCATAAATCAGTGCTATTGAACACCCTTTACGTCTGTGTGTTGTTTCATAAATCAGTGCTATTGAACACCCTTTACGTCTGTGTGTTGTTTCATAAATCAGTGCTATTGAACACCCTTTACGTCTGTGTGTGAAAATATTGAACCAATGGAAAGTAGTAAAAAGTGCTTTGGACAAAACCTTTGTCCAAAACTCCATTGGACCCTCAAAATCTCTGCTAAAACAACTAACTCCACCACCTCTCTCCTTCTCATGCAAGTAATTGACAATATATAAAGTTACAACACCAACTTTGATGAGGCTGTATTGCTTTGTTTTAAAAAATATAAGGTGTTCTTAATTTCCTGAAAAATGTACATTTTTCATTTCCTGAAAAATGAACATTTTGGAGTAATGAGGTTTCGTCCCGACAGCAGAGATATCCTCTTTAGCAGCAGCAGCCCAGCGCACTAGGCTCGCTTCACAGAGGCCGACACGCAGGCATCGACAGCCATGCAAAGCTGACACAGACTTTACGCCGACAGTCTCCGCACAATACCACCGTTACTTCAATACACAATACCACCGTTACTTCACAATACCACCGTTACTTCAATGCACTTAAAAAGGCTTGTCTCGCGCCGTCCGAGCCTCCCCTCACTCTGAACGAGTCTTGATATAACTTAGATTAAGCACACAAAGTCTATTGATTGCCACCTGAATTGCCGTGCGACGATGCCGCCCGGGGCCAAATAATCCCATTAACCCATTCTGGACGGGAGAACCCCTTTTGGTTTTTTTTAAGCATTTAGCTGTTGAAAAAAAGCAGATCTACAAGCTCGTAGCGCGGCACCGAGTGCCGCGCTACGAGCTTGTAGATCGTGAAAATGTGCCGGAAATCTTTTAATATTTTCTTTCACAGTGAATGTTTTCAACTCAAATCTTTGCTTCTGGGGGAGGTCCCTGGAAAAACATATTTTCAGGTGGGGGTCGGCGGCCAATTACATCTTTTTTGGGGGGTCCTTGACATGAACATGTTTGAGAACGACGAAACATTTAGGTTTTTTTAGGATTTAGAAGACATTTTGTAGAATCTTTTCTTAGGTGAAAATGGGTTAAAAAGTTTCAGCACTGTTCCTAATGCTTTCCAAATGATTCAGAGGCAGCGACGGGGACACAATTAGCTTTGCATTTAGCAGCGAGAGAGAGAGAGAGAGAGAGAGAGAGAGAGAGAGAGAGAGAGAGAGAGAGAGAGAGAGAGAGAGAGAGAGAGAGAGAGAGAGAGAGAGAGAGAGAGAGCGGTCAGGCATGCATGCCTGGAGGGAGTTCGATTCTTCGCTCCCGGCAGAGAGCGAGCGGCTGGATGCCTGGACGGGAGAAACAGACCGCGTTTGACATTTCCATTCTCTGGACACCTCGTTCAATCTGTGAGCCGTTTTATTTTCGCTGCCACCGTTTTATAGAAGGAGACCCAATTCAAGCCAAAGTACCCTGGCTGGCTGGCAGCAGGTTGAGATGTCACTGGGAATGTCAGCGTCAATGAGGAGAGAAATGGATGTCGTTTGCTTCCCCCTGACTCGTTACAAGTGTGTTCTTCAGGGAATCTTTTGCAATACTAGTCTAGAATGTTATCTGCCTCCATACAGCCTGCTATGTTCTTGTTTAAAGAAGCCAAATGTTCTCACACAAACCCAGCGACTGAAAAGATCGACATTAGGCAGACAGTCGCGTCAACTTCCATCCACTCCCATTATGAAGGGAAACCCGGAAAAAAGGTCCCCAAAGCTACAAGTTGAAGCAGCTCACTAGGTGAAGAATGACGCGTCTCGTTTAGGAAAGTACCGATGAGACATTTTGGCCCATATCGATATACGATATAATGAATTGCTGTTATGGCCGATATAACCGATGTCGATATGATCTCATTCTGTACTAAAAGGGTCCGTATATATATATGGACCCGATCCAATAAGAATTATGTAAAAGTAACAATACTGCAGTGTAGAAATACTCTGTTACAAGTAAAAGTTCAAAATTCTACCCTTAGCAGTGGTATCAACATAAATGGTAAATGGTAAATTTATATAGCGCCTTTATCCAAGGCGCTTTACATAGATTGTGCATTACATTCACCCATTCACACACACACATTCATACACCGATGGCAGTAGAAACCATGCAAGGCACCAACCAGCACATCAGGAGCAATTGGGGGTTCAGTGTCTTGCTCAAGGACACTTCGACACTAACTCTGGGGGAGCCCACAGGGTTCGAACTAGCAACCTTGCGGTTACCATCCAGCCACTCTACCGCTGAGCCACCGCCGCCCGCCCTGCACTTAAAGATCCAAACGTATCAAAGTATACTCGATGTGCAGAATGTCCCATGTTAAGCTTTCACATTTTTAGCAGTCTTTTGAAAATAGCCGATCTACAAGCTCACAATGCGATCTACAAGCTCACATCGCCACACATTGTGAGCTTGTAGATCTGCCATTTTCAAATGGCTGGAATGTATATTTCTGAAGTGGTTAATGTACGTTTTCTAATAATAATCAAAATCTACGAAGTAACTAAAAACCAATGTTTTCAAATAAATATAGTGGATACAACATTTGGATCCGAGATGTAGTGGAGTACAAGTATTTGAAGTTGGAAATACTCAAGTAAAGTACCTCAAAATTGTACTTAAGTACAGTATAGTTAAGCAAAAGTACTTACGTTACTGTACACAATGTGACTCAGTGTGAGCTTGTATATTTTCAAAGGATTTCTATACAGTTGACTACCTTCGTCGACTACCTTTTTCCACTGCCGAAAACTAAATGGAAACGAAATGAAAACTAAGCTATGATGACTAAAACTAAATATACTGACAATTTCGTCAAATAAAAACTAGACTAAAATGTTAGGAAGGGACTAGTGGACAAGAGATCCACTATAAGTCATTTTACAATTAGTTGCATGCTGAAAAAAGCCGATCTACAAGCTCACAATGCGTTGTGAGCTTGTAGATCCGCTATTTTCAGCAAGTGTAAAAACAGTCATTACGACGGCATCAAGGCCTGCAAAATACATTTTGTTCGACTAAATCAACTGTAGATTTAATCGACTAAAACAGGTGACTAAAATGTGACTAAAACTAAAATGTGCTGCCACTGCTGCTAAATGTGAAATAGACGTAGATGTATCGTGTGCTGCACGGCTACTCATTTCTATTAGGACTTAGAATAAGGGTTATACTCTAGTCCAAGGGTTCTCAACGTTTTGATCCGGGGACCCCCAGAAATGCTTTGGCCGTGTCTCGTGACCCCCGCCCCGCCCCCCCTCCCCACCCCCAATACAAATTGCCCGCTACAATAACCATATAATAATAGTGAAAATACATCATGAATAAATACTGAAACCAGATATAATCATTAAGGAAAGTGTATGCATGTGTACTATGTAAACTCTTCATTTCTCTTTTCCAGCCATTTAGTTGCAAAAAAAACATTTATTTAATTTTTTTTTAATAATTTGGGGACCCCCCAAAAAATGTTGGCGACCCCCCAGGGGGTCGCGACCAACGGGTTGAGAACCCCTGCTCTAGTCTAGGGTTCATGTGGTTAAAATATTTATATCTATTTTCAACCATTATGCCATTTCCTTTCCAAGGCTGGTGAACAAAGAAGGCAATCAGAGCAGAGAGAGAGAAAACCATCAGCCGTGTTTCAGAGAGCAGAGCAGATAAACAGCAGAGGAACAAAATATCATATTTTCTTTGAACAACAACATCCAGAATATGGGTTTGGCCATTTTGTCCTCCCTAGAACCAGACATTGAACCCCTGCAAGTTTAAGGTCGGATTCACATTACTGTGTCGTCCCCCCCCCCCCTCAGGAGAATAGCTTTTTCCCCCCCGAAGTCTCCTGAACTTGAACACAGTATTTTGCGTTGAACACATTTATATTAATTATTTTATTTTAATAATTTTTATCCCAGATTTTGTAACCCATTTTTCACCCCTGTGTCAATTATCTAATGTGATCCTGGGCTCTACACACCCTCCGCCAACCTGGGGAGAGCAACGGACTTGAACTCATGCTTCCTTCATGCCTGAGTGTCCAAGTTTCTCCTTTACACCTGACAGGGGGGGAGTTTCCCTGGTTGGACGTATAGCGCGTGGAAGGAACACGTTATTCCAACCAGTTCCTTTCCACTCCATCAGGCGCCCCGGCTGGCCAGGGGGAGGCAGTTTAGAGGAACACATTTGTTTACAAATCACTGCATCTCCACTAGCTAAAGAGTGCTGGGTTGGCCCCCGAAAATAGCTGATCTACAAGCTCACAACGCGGTGCAGCTTGTAGATCAGCTGTTTGCTATGTTTGTCCAAAAGCGCCCTCTTACGGGATGTCAGCCCCTGCCTCTCTAACACCCTCTGCACGTCCCAGGTAGGCTATTTCTACTTTGCAGAATTGATACTTTTACTTCATTAAAGGAGCATTCAGTGATTTGGGTGATTTAGAGAGAAAATAAACCCTGGTCTGCCCCGGTAACAAGATGTGCACATGCACACAATACAGAGGGGGGGGACAGGCAACAGGCCAACAGCACACACACCAAGGCCCGCCCCCGGTCGATCGTGATTGGCGGAAGGCCCATCCATCTCTATCCTGATTGGATGAAGGCTGCAGGTCACCTAGCCAAAAACGAAACCTACGGTTTTTTGACCCCCAGGGGACAGGGAGGAACTCCTCATATGGTCAGCACACTCTATAGTAGGGAGAGGATTATCACAACAAAACAAAAAAATAAGTAATATTTGAATTAAGTGAAATCACTGAATATACCTTTAAAACAATTGAGTACTTTTTCCACCACCGGTTGTACAATGACAGGTTTTTTTGTTTTCCTTCAGTAATTCTCACTCAAGTACAGAGTATATAATGATTAATTACGTTCTGCTTAAAGTAGAGAATAGAAAGATTAATTAGATACTCTGAATGGGATTCTGTGTTTACAGCTCCGACCATGAAGAGACATCAAGCCACATGTCATCAAAAATAAGGGGAATAAATTGCTTGCAGCCGAGTGGCCTTATTATACAAGCCTTAATCTACTGTAACACAGCCAGCAAATATGATTTCAATTTTCCCCCTGAAAGGTTATATTGTGATACAGTAGTCATTAGGACATTATTGTATTCCCTTGTCGTCAACTCAGGAAGGGTGTCTGAATGTATTACTGAAATCCAGGAACTTGTTGCTTTAACTCACTAAATGACTTATTTAACGTCTTATTCAGGACCTCCCACGACGACAGAGGCGTTTTTAAACGTGTTATTTAGCGTTCTATTTAGTGATGGTATCGGACGATTTTAGTTGTTTTTTGGTTAATCATTAAGAAATATCCTAGAACCTAGCAGAAAAGAAAATACAAAAATAAAATGTAAAGACATTTTAAAATATATTTTCGTGAACGGAAATGGCAGCTTCCGTTACTCAGCTCATGGGGGCTATACAAGGGGCCAGGGAGGCGCTCCAACGTTGAAGCTCTGGGCCCTAGTGGTAAGAGGAAGGACTGCAGGCGGACCCGTGCACGGACACGTAGGACCATCACTCCCTACGTCACCCATACGTCACCCCGGACCTCAAATTTGAGGTCCGGAGGAGGTACTTCCGGCAGTCTTCCGGGTGCTTCAAAACGCCACTGAGCAACTTCATCGAAATGAATAGCTTGGGGGTGGGGCTAGTGCTCCAGTTCGGTCTCTATCCTTTATATACTCTATGGGGCTATAGGACCAGACTCTATATAGCATTCCTTACTCAGCTCATGGGGGCTATAGGACCAGACTCTATATAGCATTCCTTACTCAGCTCATGGGGGCTATAGGACCAGACTCTATATAGCATTCCTTACTCAGCTCATGGGGGCTATAGGACCAGACTCTATATAGCATTCCTTACTCAGCTCATGGGGGCTATAGGACCAGACTCTATATAGCATTCCTTACTCAGCTCATGGGGGCTATAGGTCCATACTCTATATAGCATTCCTTACTCAGCTCATGGGGGCTATACGACCAGACTCTATATAGCATTCCTTACTCAGCTCATGGGGGCTATAGGACCAGACTCTATATAGCATTCCTTACTCAGCTCATGGGGGCTATAGGACCAGACTCTATATAGCATTCCTTACTCAGCTCATGGGGGCTATAGGACCAGACTCTATATAGCATTCGGAGATTGTGGAAGAGACTATAGTGAACCCACTTACAGTAAGAAAAATCATCGTGAACCGAGTTACAGTAAGAACAATCATCGTGAACCCACTTACAATAAGAACAATCATCGTGAATCCACCGACAGTAAGAAAAATCATCGTGAACCGAGTTACAGTAAGAACAATCATCGTGAACCCACTTACAGTAAGAGAAATCATGGTGAACCCATTTACAGTAAGTAACAACAAACAGAAATGTGAAATCACAAGTGACAGTGACATCTGGGCTTTAATAATTTATGAATTTTCCACCACAAAAAAAATTGACTTTCGAGGACAAAGTGGTGTTAGTAAAACTCAGCATCGAGAGAGACGAGAGAGACAGAGACAGAGAGAGACACAGAGAGAGACAGAGAGAGAGGAGAGAGACAGAGACACAGAGAGAGGAGAGAGACAGAGAGAGAGAGACAGAGGAGAGAGACAGAGACACAGAGAGAGGAGAGAGACAGAGAGAGAGAGACAGAGAGAGACACAGAGAGAGACAGAGAGAGAGAGGAGAGAGACAGAGACACAGAGAGAGGAGAGAGAGAGAGAGACAGAGGAGAGAGACAGAGACAGAGAGAGAGAGAGACAGAGAGAGAGAGGAGAGAGACAGAGACACAGAGAGAGACAGAGACAGAGAGAGAGAGACACAGAGAGAGACAGAGACACAGAGAGAGACAGAGACAGAGGAGAGAGACAGAGAGAGAGAGACACAGACACAGAGAGAGACAGAGAGAGAGAGACACAGAGAGAGACAGAGAGAGGCACAGAGAGAGACAGAGACAGAGACAGAGACCGAGGAGAGAGACAGAGAGAGAGGAGAGAGAGACAGAGAGAGGAGAGAGACAGAGAGAGGAGAGAGAGAGAGAGAGAGAGAGGAGAGAGACAGAGAGAGGAGAGAGACAGATACCGAGAGAGAGAGAGAGACAGAGAGAGGAGAGAGAGACAGAGAGAGACAGAGCGAGACAGAGCGAGAGAGAGAGAGAGAGAGAGAGAGACAGAGCGAGAGAGAGAGAGAGAGAGAGCGCATACGGACACACAGATTCAAGTCAATGAACTAGACCAGTGGTTCTTAACCAGTGGTCCAGGGAACACCAGTGGTCCTTGAGGGAGGTTCTTAACCAGTGGTCCAGGGAACACCAGTGGTCCTTGAGGGAGGTTCCAAGTGGTCCCCATACAGCTACATGATGGAGTTGGTAACCAAATGGACCATTAGTAGATATTTCACACGGGTGCTATGACAACGTATATCATTAGGTTCCCAAGTAGGCCGGTGTCCGACTGCGGCGGGCACGTACAGGTCAAATACATGTAAAATGGCCCTTGATATGAAAAGGCTTGAAAACCACTGAACTGCCCCAAACGATGCAGTCTACCATTCATTGTCAATGGAAGCCAGCGACATGACGATGCAAAGATGCAGTCTACCATTCATTGTCAATGGAAGCCAGCGACATGACGATGCAAAGATGCAGTCTACCATTCATTGTCAATGGAAGCCAGCGACATGACGATGCAAAGATGCAGTCTACCATTCATTGTCAATGGAAGCCAGCGACATGACGATGCAAAGATGCAGTCTACCATTCATTGTCAATGGAAGCCAGCGACATGACGATGCAAAGATGCAGTCTACCATTCATTGTCAATGGAAGCCTGCGACATGACGATGCAAAGATGCAGTCTACCATTCATTGTCAATGGAAGCCAGCGACATGACGATGCAAAGATGCAGTCTACCATTCATTGTCAATGGAAGCCAGCGACATGACGATGAAAAGATGCAGTCTACCATTCATTGTCAATGGAAGCCTGCGACATGACGATGCAAAGATGCAGTCTACCATTCATTGTCAATGGAAGCCAGCGACATGACGATGCAAAGATGCAGTCTACCATTCATTGTCAATGGAAGCCTGCGAGTGTAACACATGGAACCAAATGGACCCTTACGGGTCTGTAACTCTGAGAGTGTAACACATGGAACCAAATGGACCCTTACGGGTCTGTAACTCTGAGAGTGTAACACATGGAACCAAATGGACCCTTACGGGTCTGTAACTCTGAGAGTGTAACACATGGAACCAAATGGACCCTTACGGGTCTGTAACTCTGAGAGTGTAACACATGGAACCAAATGGACCCTTATGGGTCTGTAACTCTGAGAGTGTAACACATGGAACCAAATGGACCCTTACAGGTCTGTAACTCTGAGAGTGTAACACATGGAACCAAATGGACCCTTATGGGTCTGTAACTCTGAGCGTGTAACACATGGAACCAAATGGACCGTTACGCGTCACCGAGTGGCGCGCTACAAGCTTGTAGGTCTGCTATTTTTTTTAAATCGTGAAAATGTAGCACAAATTTGGAATATATATATTTTTTTAACTCAAATCTTTGCTTCTGGGGGGGTCCCTGGAACAACATATTTCCAGATGGGGGTCGGAGGCCAATTACATATCATTTTTGGGGGTCCTTGACATGAAATATTGAGCACCACTAATACAGAAAACATAGGTATTTCAGAAAACTGTCAGAGTTTAGAAGACATTTTTTTTATTTTGACGTCAGACCTAATTGGGTTAAGAATCAGTATTTGGCAGTCATGGGATTTCATGAAGAATCAGTTAAATCGGTACTTGGCATTGAATAAAATGGTAAATGGTGCATTTATATAGCGCCTTTATCCAAAGGTGCTTTACATAGATTGTGCATTACATTCACCCATTCACACACACAGATGGCGGCGGAAACCATGCAAGGCACCAACCTGCAAATCAGGAGCAATTAGGGGTTCAGAGTCTTGCTCAAGGACACTTCGACACTGACTCTGGGGGAGCCCACAGGGATCGAACTGGCAACCTTGTGGTAGGGCTTTAAGCAACTAGTCGACTATTCAACTAGTCGACTAGTAAATCCACTAGTCGACCTTGTTGGTACTAGTGGACTAGTTGATAAGAGGAAAAACAAAAAGGAGTTTATTTTTTCCCCCGTTTTTTTTGTAAGCCTCAAGATCAGCTAGAATGCTAGATTATAGTCACCAATGTACAGTTTTTAAAATGTACAAATATCATTAAAAAAATAAAAATAACTTTTTACATAATAGGTAGTTAAACAACTAGTCGACTAGTAAACTAGGCAACTAGTCAACTAGTCAAAAAGTGGAAGCCCTACCTTGTGGTTCCCATCCGGCCACTCTACCCCTGAGCCACCGCCGCTTAGACTGGTGAAACCACTCCCCCTGCTGGACAACATTTGCATTCTGCCAGCAGGGAGAGTCTGGGAACTCTCAGGCAGAGATGATGTACTCCGGTCCAATTCTGGCCGGAGCGATATGTGGCTGTAGGAGGCCGCTAGAGGAGCGATATGCGGCTGTATGAGGCCGCTAGAGGAGCGATATGAGGCTGTATGAGGCCGCTAGAGGAGCGATATGCGGCTGTATGAGGCCGCTAGAGGAGCGATATGCGGCTGTATGAGGCCACTAGAGGAGCGATATGCGGCTGTATGAGGCCGCTAGAGGCGGGATCAACGCGAGACTTATGACATATTGAAGCGCTGCCACAGTGCAAATGTAAACACAACCTAACAAGACTACAACTCTAATGTAAACACAACCTAACAAGACTACAACTCTAATGTAAACACAACCTAACAAGACTACAACTCTAATGTAAACACAACCTAACAAGACTACAACTCTAATGTAAACACAACCTAACAAGACTACAACTCGAAATTATTATGGAGATATCAAATGTTTGTCCCGCTGCTTCCGGGTTCATCGTTTCTGCTTGAGAGATCCCAGATGCAGGCAGGAGGGAACTGGAACTCAATACTGCTGCAATCTGGCGAAGTCAGGGTAACCGCCGCTGCCCCACGAGTTAAGTAACTTGAAAAATAACCATAAAAAAACATGAAACGTAAACTGTGACAAGATGGTGGATCTTGATACTGCTTGAAAAAAGAATGGCAATATATATAAATTTTTCCATATCGCCCACCCCTAAGTCATCATGGTCCCATACCCTCACTCAGGGGTGTGACAGGGGGTCCTTGAAAATAAAGACAAAGAAAGTCTGAGAACTGCTGCATTGCACGATACCGCACGTTCCCGCACGGCAACGCTACCGTTGTTGGTCCACTGAGTCCCCAGTCCGGAACGGACAGAGACTAGAGCTGCTCCGATCCATCGATCTCACTCCAAATGGACTCGATCGGTGATCTGCAATTTACCCCGACCTGGAGAGAGACGTCTTTTACACCATTTAAGTGGTATAAAAAGTCAATCAGATAATATAGTATGATACCCCCACACACACACAAACACAGGAACAATTTTGACATGGGTTTTGACATATAATACTTTTTGGAAATATTAAAATTTCCCACAAGATCGGTATCGGCGGCCGATTGTGAGATAAAAACAATCGGTGATCGGTCCCAAAAAGAAACGTAGCCTGGCCCAGCCTGAATGATTTCTGGTCTAGAGGGGGGGCTGGTGCCGGTCGAAAAACAGGCGGTGAATCCCATTAGCACCTGACCGCCCCCCCCTCCTCCCCTGCCCTGCCCTCCCCTCCCCTCCCCTCCCCCGGTAGAAAACAGCGGAGAAAACACTGACGTCACCACTAATTATGGACCGTCATCGCCCCTCCCCCCCTGCACTGTCTGTTATCGGTTAGTGAAATACCAGGAAGTGCGGCTTCGCTTCCTATGCAAGAATTTCCAATGGATTCCCCCCCCCCCCCCCCAGGCTGTTCCCATTTTGGAGCTCGAAAGCGAACGAAAACAAATGCATGGGTACCTAAAACAAAGTCCTGGGTACCTAAAACAAAGTCCTGGGTACCTAAAACAAAGCCTGGGTACCTAAAACAAAGTCCTGGGTACCTAAAACAAAGCCTGGGTACCTAAAACAAAGTCCTGGGTACCTAAAACAAAGCCTGGGTACCTAAAACAAAGCCTGGGTACCTAAAACAAAGTCCTGGGTACCTAAAACAAAGTCCTGGGTACCTAAAACAAAAGCCTGGGTACCTAAATCAAAAGCCTGGGTACCTAAATCAAAGTCCTGGGTACCTAAATCAAAAGCCTGGGTACCTAAATCAAAGTCCTGGGTACCTAAAACAAAGCCCTGGGTACCTAAATCAAAAGCCTGGGTACCTAAAACAAAGCCTGGGTACCTAAAACAAAGCCTGGGTACCTACAACAAAGCCTGGGTACCTAAAACAAAGCCCTGGGTACCTAAAACAAAGTCCTGGGTACCTAAAACAAAGTCCTGGGTACCTAAAACAAAGGCTGGGTACCTAAAACAAAGCCTGGGTACCTAAAACAAAGCCCTGGGTACCTAAAACAAAGCCTGGGTACCTAAAACAAAGCCTGGGTACCTAAAACAAAGCCTGGGTACCTAAAACAAAGTCCTGGGTACCTAAATCAAAGTCCTGGGTACCTAAATCAAAGTCCTGGGTACCTAAAACAAAGTCCTGGGTACCTAAATCAAAGTCCTGGGTACCTAAAACAAAGCCTGGGTACCTAAAACAAAGTCCTGGGTACCTAAAACAAAGTCCTGGGTACCTAAAACAAAGCCTGGGTACCTAAAACAAAGCCTGGGTACCTAAAACAAAGTCCTGGGTACCTAAAACAAAGTCCTGGGTACCTAAAACAAAGCCTGGGTACCTAACACAAAGCCTGGGTACCTAAAACAAAGCCCTGGGTACCTAAAACAAAGCCTGGGTACCTAAATCAAAGTCCTGGGTACCTAAAACAAAGCCTGGGTACCTAAAACAAAGCCTGGGTACCTAAAACAAAGCCTGGGTACCTAAATCAAAGTCCTGGGTACCTAAAACAAAGCCTGGGTACCTAAAACAAAGCCTGGGTACCTAAAACAAAGTCCTGGGTACCTAAAACAAAGTCCTGGGTACCTAAAACAAAGCCTGGGTACCTAAAACAAAGTCCTGGGTACCTAAAACAAAGCCTGGGTACCTAAAACAAAAGCCTGGGTAACCTAAATCAAAAGCCTGGGTACCTAAAACAAAGCCTGGGTACCTAAAACAAAGCCTGGGTACCTAAAACAAAGCCTGGGTACCTAAAACAAAGCCTGGGTACCTAAAACAAAGTCTGGGTACCTAAAACAAAGCCTGGGTACCTAAAACAAAGTCCTGGGTACCTAAATCAAAAGCCTGGGTACCTAAAAACAAAGTCCTGGGTACCTAAATCAAAAGCCTGGGTACCTAAAACAAAGTCCTGGGTACCTAAAACAAAGCCCTGGGTACCTAAAACAAAGCCTGGGTACCTAAAACAAAGCCTGGGTACCTAAAACAAAGCCTGGGTACCTAAAACAAAGTCCTGGGTACCTAAAACAAAGCCTGGGTACCTAAATCAAAAGCCTGGGTACCTAAAACAAAGCCTGGGTACCTAAAACAAAGCCTGGGTACCTAAAACAAAGTCCTGGGTACCTAAAACAAAGCCCTGGGTACCTAAAACAAAGCCTGGGTACCTAAAACAAAGTCCTGGGTACCTAAATCAAAGTCCTGGGTACCTAAAACAAAGCCTGGGTACCTAAAACAAAGTCCTGGGTACCTAAAACAAAGTCCCCTGGGTACCTAAAACAAAGTCCTGGGTACCTAAAACAAAGTCCTGGGTACCTAAAACAAAAGCCTGGGTACCTAAAACAAAGCCTGGGTAACTAAAACAAAGCCTGGGTACCTAAAACAAAGTCCTGGGTACCTAAAACAAAGCCTGGGTACCTAAAACAAAGCCTGGGTACCTAAAACAAAGTCCTGGGTACCTAAAACAAAGTCCTGGGTACCTAAAACAAAAGCCTGGGTACCTAAAACAAAGTCCTGGGTACCTAAATCAAAAGCCTGGGTACCTAAAACAAAGCCTGGGTACCTAAAACAAAGTCCTGGGTACCTAAAACAAAGCCTGGGTACCTAAAACAAAGTCATGGGTACCTAAAACAAAGCCTGGGTACCTAAAACAAAGTCATGGGTACCTAAAACAAAGCCTGGGTACCTAAAACAAAGTCCTGGGTACCTAAAACAAAGCCTGGGTACCTAAAACAAAGTCCTGGGTACCTAAAACAAAGTCATGGGTACCTAAAACAAAGCCTGGGTACCTAAAACAAAGCCTGGGTACCTAAAACAAAGTCCTGGGTACCTAAAACAAAGCCTGGGTACCTAAAACAAAGCCTGGGTACCTAAAACAAAGTCCTGGGTACCTAAAACAAAGCCTGGGTACCTAAAACAAAGTCCTGGGTACCTAAAACAAAGCCTGGGTACCTAAAACAAAGCCTGGGTACCTAAAACAAAGTCCTGGGTACCTAAATCAAAAGCCTGGGTACCTAAAACAAAGTCCTGGGTACCTAAAACAAAGCCTGGGTACCTAAAACAAAGCCTGGGTACCTAAATCAAAGTCCTGGGTACCTAAAACAAAGCCTGGGTACCTAAAACAAAGCCTGGGTACCTAAAACAAAGTCCTGGGTACCTAAAACAAAGCCTGGGTACCTAAAACAAAGCATGGGTACCTAAAACAAAGCCTGGGTACCTAAAACAAAGCCTGGGTACCTAAAACAAAGCCTGGGTACCTAAAACAAAGCCTGGGTACCTAAATCAAAGTCCTGGGTACCTAAAACAAAGCCTGGGTACCTAAAACAAAGCCTGGGTACCTAAAACAAAGCCTGGGTACCTAAAACAAAGCCTGGGTACCTAAAACAAAGCCTGGGTACCTAAATCAAAGTCCTGGGTACCTAAAACAAAGCCTGGGTACCTAAAACAAAGCCTGGGTACCTAAATCAAAGCCTGGGTACCTAAAACAAAGCCTGGGTACCTAAAACAAAGCCTGGGTACCTAAATCAAAGTCCTGGGTACCTAAAACAAAGTCCTGGGTACCTAAAACAAAGCCTGGGTACCTAAAACAAAGCCTGGGTACCTAAAACAAAGTCCTGGGTACCTAAAACAAAGTCCTGGGTACCTAAAACAAAGCCTGGGTACCTAAAACAAAGCCTGGGTACCTAAAACAAAGTCCTGGGTACCTAAAACAAAGCCTGGGTACCTAAAACAAAGCCTGGGTACCTAAAACAAAGTCCTGGGTACCTAAAACAAAGCCTGGGTACCTAAAACAAAGCCTGGGTACCTAAAACAAAGCCTGGGTACCTAAAACAAAGCCTGGGTACCTAAAACAAAGCCTGGGTACCTAAATCAAAAGCCTGGGTACCTAAAACAAAGTCCTGGGTACCTAAATCAAAAGCCTGGGTACCTAAAACAAAGCCTGGGTACCTAAAACAAAGCCTGGGTACCTAAAACAAAGCCTGGGTACCTAAATCAAAAGCCTGGGTACCTAAAACAAAGTCCTGGGTACCTACCGACTACCGAGGCTACAGATAACCCTGCCCGGAGCCTCCTCTATTGACCATCTATGGACGCTACTGCTGCTGTTGTGGCTCCGCTGTGGCCGTGGTGGTCGTGGATGACGAGGAGGAGGAGGAGTAGCCGTCCGGGATGGAGAAGCTCTTGGACTCACGCTTGTGCTCGCCGATGGCGTAGTCGACGCGGATGCATATGTGTCTGGCGCTGTCCTCCGACGGGCGCATGGTCACCTCGCCCACCACCTGGAATCAATCAATGAATCAATTGTTTATTTTGGTGCTTTACAGTTGCATGTTAAAATACCTTTTACAGTTGTGTTTACATAATCAGGGGTGGCACCGAAAAGGTGTAGGCTGATGCCTAAGCTTATTTTGCCTTTTTTATAAAGGGGAGGCGTCCAAAGGCGTCCCGTGGCATGGAATGAGTTAACTTCTTGAATGTTATGAGTGACGTGCACAGTTTAGTATTATTTTATGTAAAGAAAGAAAAGCAGGTGAGCTTCGCTTCCTCTGGAAACTGCCCTTGGTTGAGGCAGTGGGTGCTCAGCTTTGATTGGTTGAAGCAGTGGGTGCCCAACTTTGATTGGTTAAGGCAGTGGGTGCCCAACTTTGATTGGTTAAGGCAGTGGGTCCTCAGCTTTGATTGGTTGAGACAGTGGGTGCTCAGCTTTGAAAATAACTTAACTCATAAAACTAACTAAGTGGAAAAAGCGGCACTCCAAAATAAAAAGATGCGACACTGGCTCAGATGCCCAATGTGTCATGATGTTTATTTGAGAACGCCATTTGTTTTAATGTATCTTGTATGTGGATATTGCAGTGTTGAGGTGGACTCTACCTTGGTGTCCTGCACCACCTCCACGGGCGCGTCCAGGTAGAGCACGGCCTGCTTCCAGTGCGTCTCAGGCTGGAAGGGAGACGTGGACAGCACCAGGGGCTTGTTGTTGTTGCTGCTGCCGCCGTCCTCGCCCCCCAAAGGCGCGGTCGACGACAACGAGGCGCCGCCGCCCACGATGGGGAAGGTGACGGTGAACCAGACGCACAGGGCGTTGACGGCGGCCGAGCCGAAGCACTCGCACTCGAAGGCGCCCCGCACGCACGTCAGCTCGGCGGCCGTGACCGTGCGCAGGTCCAGCTCGGCGAAGCGCGACGGGTGCGAGAGCACGTCCTCCACCGTCACGGGCGTCACCGTCACCTCGTTGTTCATGATGCACCGCTGGGCGAAGTCCGCCATGCACGACATGTCCACGCCGTACTGGTCCTGAGGAGGAGGAGACGGAATTACATTACGACATGTCCACGCCGTACTGGTCCTGAGGAGGAGGAGACGGAATTACATTACGACATGTCCACGCCGTACTGGTCCTGAGGAGGAGGAGACGGAATTACATTACGACATGTCCACGCCGTACTGGTCCTGAGGAGGAGGAGACGGAATTACATTACGACATGTCCACGCCGTACTGGTCCTGAGGAGGAGGAGACGGGATTACATTACGACATGTCCACGCCGTACTGGTCCTGAGGAGGAGGAGACGGGATTACATTACGACATGTCCACGCCGTACTGGTCCTGAGGAGGAGGAGACGGAATTACATTACGACATGTCCACGCCGTACTGGTCCTGAGGAGGAGGAGACGGGATTACATTACGACATGTCCACGCCGTACTGGTCCTGAAGGAGGAGGAGACGGAATTACATTACGACATGTCCACGCCGTACTGGTCCTGAGGAGGAGGAGACGGAATTACATTACGACATGTCCACGCCGTACTGGTCCTGAGGAGGAGGAGACGGGATTATTACGACATGTCCACGCCGTACTGGTCCTGAGGAGGAGGAGACGGGATTATTACGACATGTCCACGCCGTACTGGTCCTGAGGAGGAGGAGACGGAATTACATCACGACATGTCCACGCCGTACTGGTCCTGAGGAGGAGGAGATAGAATAACATGTCCACGCCGTACTGGTCCTGAGGAGGAGGAGATAGAATTACATGTCCACGCCGTACTGGTCCTGAGGAGGAGGAGATAGAATTACATGTCCACGCCGTACTGGTCCTGAGGAGGAGGAGATAGAATTACATGTCCACGCCGTACTGGTCCTGAGGAGGAGGAGATAGAATTACATGTCCACGCCGTACTGGTCCTGAGGAGGAGGAGATAGAATTACATGTCCACGCCGTACTGGTCCTGAGGAGGAGGAGACGGAATTACATTACGACATGTCCACGCCGTACTGGTCCTGAGGAGGAGGAGACGGAATTACATTACGACATGTCCACGCCGTACTGGTCCTGAGGAGGAGGAGACGGGATTACATTACGACATGTCCACGCCGTACTGGTCCTGAGGAGGAGGAGACGGGATTACATTACGACATGTCCACGCCGTACTGGTCCTGAGGAGGAGGAGACGGAATTACATTACGACATGTCCACGCCGTACTGGTCCTGAGGAGGAGGAGACGGGATTACATTACGACATGTCCACGCCGTACTGGTCCTGAAGGAGGAGGAGACGGAATTACATTACGACATGTCCACGCCGTACTGGTCCTGAGGAGGAGGAGACGGAATTACATTACGACATGTCCACGCCGTACTGGTCCTGAGGAGGAGGAGACGGGATTATTACGACATGTCCACGCCGTACTGGTCCTGAGGAGGAGGAGACGGGATTATTACGACATGTCCACGCCGTACTGGTCCTGAGGAGGAGGAGACGGAATTACATCACGACATGTCCACGCCGTACTGGTCCTGAGGAGGAGGAGATAGAATTACATGTCCACGCCGTACTGGTCCTGAGGAGGAGGAGATAGAATTACATGTCCACGCCGTACTGGTCCTGAGGAGGAGGAGATAGAATTACATGTCCACGCCGTACTGGTCCTGAGGAGGAGGAGATAGAATTACATGTCCACGCCGTACTGGTCCTGAGGAGGAGGAGATAGAATTACATGTCCACGCCGTACTGGTCCTGAGGAGGAGGAGATAGAATTACATGTCCACGCCGTACTGGTCCTGAGGAGGAGATAGAATTATTTTGTTTTAGTCCCGCCCCCGGGATGATGATGCGGCTGCAATTCATTTTGCTGCCAGGGCAGGCAGCCTGTCACAGTAGGGCCTGTCACTGTTTTTTTAAGTGGGGTACGGGGGGACCCCCAGGGGTCCCTGAGGGAGTTCCAGGGGGTCCCCAGCTAAATGATAATTAGGAACCAAATGGATCCTTATGGGTCTGAAACTCTGAGACCCGTTAGGTTCCATTTGTACACTCTCAGAGTTAAATTAACATTGATTTTACAATATGAATTGGGGGTCCCAGAGATAGAAATGCCATTAAATGGGGGGTCCGTAGACTAATGCATGTCACACTGGGGGTCCATGAAATTAAACGGGTTGAGAATCACTGCTAGAGTCGTAAAAATCTTCTTATGGGGGTCCCTGGCATATCTTTTCAAATGGGGGTCCTCGGGCTACTTAGAGTCAATTTGGGGGTCCTTGACATGAAAAGGTTTGGGAACCACTGCTCTAAAGTATAGTAGCTCATATTTGGGGGTTGCTTTCGGTGTTGTGTGATCTTGTAGTAGCAGCAAGCAACTTGGATGCTATAATGCTATCTGGCATCTGAGCTGCAATACCAAGACCAACTCTTGCCCGATGATACTGCATCGGTATCGGCCCTTATTTGAATATGCCAGTCTAACCAGCGATCAGACACAGGGGTATGCGGTTGACACTATGGCAGGTAAATAAAATGTCGGGGCATGTGGAGTTTGCTTTGGAGTTGCCCAAACTGCAAGTGCACATATGAGTGAGGAGTCTGCTATAAACACAACACGAGATATATAGCTAGATAGCTATAAACACAACACCAGATATATAGCTGGGCGGGCGGCGGTGGCTCAGGGGTAGAGTGCCTGGATGGAAACCGCAAGGTTGCCAGTTCGAACCCGGGCTCCCCCAGAGTTACTGTCGAAGTGTCCTTGAGCAAGACTCTGAACCCCTAATTGCTCCCGATGTGCAGGTTGGTGCCTTGCATGGCTTCCGCCGCAATCGGTGTATGAATGTGTGTGTGAATGGGTGAATGTAATGCACAATCTATGTAAAGCGCCTTGGATAAAGGCGCTATATAAATGCACCATTTACCATTTTATAGCTAGATATCTATAAACACAACACGAGATATATAGCTATAAACACAAGACGAGATCACAACACTGGTATCGGTGTTCGGTGTCGGCTAACACAGAAATTGTGGTATCGGGATCGGATCGGGAACGAATAATGTGTATCGGGACATCCCGACTGACAACCCATTCATGAAACAGAAAAGTCAAAAGTTTCATTTTTGAGCAACCCCATAACTGAGCAACCCCATAACTGAGCAACCCCATAACTGAGCAACCCCATAACTGAGCAACCCCATAACGGAGCAACCCCATAACGGAGCAACCCCATAACTGAGCAACCCCCATAACTGAGCAACCCCCATAACTGAGCAACCCCATGACTGAGCAACCCCATGACTGAGCAACCCCCCCCATGACACCCCATGACTGAGCAACCCCATGACTGAGCAACCCCATGACACCCCATGACTGAGCAACCCCATGACTGAGCAACCCCATGACTGGGCAACCCCATGACACCCCATGACTGAGCAACCCCCCCCATGACACCCCATGACTGAGCAACCCCATGACACCCCATGACTGAGCAACCCCATGACACCCCATGACTGAGCAACCCCATGACTGAGCAACCCCATGACACCCCATGACTGAGCAACCCCATGACACCCCATGACTGAGCAACCCCATGACACCCCATGACTGAGCAACCCCATGACTGAGCAACCCCATGACACCCCATGACTGAGCAACCCCATGACTGAGCAACCCCATGACACCCCATGACTGAGCAACCCCATGACTGAGCAACCCCATGACACCCCATGACTGAGCAACCCCATAACTGAGCAACCCCATAACTGAGCAACCCCATAACTGAGCAACCCCATGACTGAGTAACCCCATAACTGAGCAACCCCATAACTGAGCAACCCCATAACTGAGCAACCCCATAACTGAGCAACCCCATAACTGAGCAACCCCATAACTGAGCAACCCCATGACTGAGCAACCCCATGACTGAGCAACCCCATAACTGAGCAACCCCATAACTGAGCAACCCCATAACTGAGCAACCCCATAACGGAGCAACCCCATAACTGAGCAACCCCATAACTGAGCAACCCCATAACTGAGCAACCCCATAACTGAGCAACCCCATAACGGAGCAACCCCATAACTGAGCAACCCCATAACTGAGCAACCCCATAACGGAGCAACCCCATCACTGAGCAACCCCATAACTGAGCAACCCCATCACTGAGCAACCCCATAACTGAGCAACCCCATCACTGAGCAACCCCATAACTGAGCAACCCAATAACTGAGCAACCCCATAACTGAGCAACCCCATAACTGAGCAACCCCATAACTGAGCAACCCCATAACTGAGCAACCCCATAACGGAGCAACCCCATAACTGAGCAACCCAATAACTGAGCAACCCCATAACTGAGCAACCCAATAACTGAGCAACCCCATAACTGAGCAACCCCATGACTGAGCAACCCCATAACGGAGCAACCCCATAACGGAGCAACCCCATGATTGAGCAACCCCATAACTGAGCAACCCCATAACTGAGCAACCCCATGACTGAGCAACCCCATAACTGAGCAACCCCATGACTGAGCAACCCCATGACTGAGCAACCCCATAACTGAGCAACCCCATAACTGAGCAACCCCATGACTGAGCAACCCCATAACTGAGCAACCCCATGACTGAGCAACCCCATGACTGAGCAACCCCATAACTGAGCAACCCCATAACTGAGCAACCCCATAACGGAGCAACCCCATAACTGAGCAACCCCATAACTGAGCAACCCCATAACTGAGCAACCCCATAACTGAGCAACCCCATAACTGAGTAACCCCATAACTGAGCAACCCCATAACTGAGCAAACCCATAACTGAGCAACCCCATAACGGAGAGTACAAATGGAACTAAATGGGACACAATGTCTCGCGATGAGATACATCGTGAGCTTGTAGATCTGCTATTTGAGATGAGATACATCGTGAGCTTGTAGATCTGCTATTTGAGATGAGATACATCGTGAGCTTGTAGATCTGCTATTTGAGATGAGATACATCGTGAGCTTGTAGATCTGCTATTTGAGATGAGATACATCGTGAGCTTGTAGATCTACTATTTGAGATGAGATACATCGTGAGCTTGTAGATCTGCTATTTGAGATGAGATACATCGTGAGCTTGTAGATCTGCTATTTGAGATGAGATACATCGTGAGCTTGTAGATCTGCTATTTGAGATGAGATACATCGTGAGCTTGTAGATCTGCTATTTGAGATGAGATACATCGTGAGCTTGTAGATCTGCTATTTTCAAAAGATTGTTTTACATTTGAAAACTTGTGAGACGGGACATAACGAGTTCTTTCTACTGTTGGTACTTTATGCAGAGGCGTCTGTTTTGGGGGAACAATGTGCGCGTGCGATTGAATTAATTAATGCCTTCACTTTCCTATTTGTTATAAATATTAAGTATCACATTTGCTTGATTGCCTGCAGACAGTTTGTGATCGATCAAAATTCAAAATTCAATTAGAAAATTGTGAAATCATGACACTGACTGACTGGACTGACAGAGAGACTGAAAGAGAGAGAGAGAGAGAGAGAGAGAGAGAGAGGTAGTCGGTCCATGCGTGACTAATTATTTGAAATAAAACCTTTTTTGTCCACACACAGTCCTACATGACATGTAGGACTGTCATGTAGGAGGGGGGCGGCTCCAAACCGACCACAGCTTAAATAGGTGAAAAATCAACTGCCACGGAACGGGCTGCGATGCGATTATTGTTTCTTAAAAAAAAAAAAAAACACTGCATGTGCGAGGCCCTGTGCGGGGCCCTGAGACCATTCGCACTACCCAAAAAGCGGCCCTGACTTTATGTACATTTCTTTTCTATATATTTTTTATCCGTCAATTTTGTAACCCATTTTTCACCCCATGTGTCAATTACACTTTGTGTACATTTTGATACCGACACTTTTTTACTTTTATTCAAGTCCATTTTTAATCCCAGACTTGTACTGTGGTAACAGAGTATTTCTACATTGCAGTAGGGACGCTGCGATCAAGGCTTTTCACTTCCTATCCGATAAAGATTTGGCAGCATCAATACCGATCCGATAGCGTTCCGATTGGCTGATATCGGGGCGATATCAGATAGCGTTCCGATTGGCTGATATCGGGGCGATATCCGATAGCGTTCCGATTGGCTGATATCGGGGCGATATCAGATAGCGTTCCGATTGGCTGATATCGGGTGCGATATCCGATAGCGTTCCGATTGGCTGATATCGGGGCGATATCCGATTGGCTGATATCGGGGCGATATCCCATATCGCAACATCCCTACATTGCAGCATTGATACCTTTACTTAACCCATTTACACCTGAGACCAGATTCTAAAAATGTCTTCTAAATCCTGACAGTTTTCTGAAAAACCCATGTTTGTCAGTGGTGCTCAAGGACCCCCAGAATTATCTGTATTTGGCTGCAGACCCCCATCTAAAAATATGTTGTTCCAGGGACCCCCCAGAAGCAAAGATTTGAGCTAAAAACGAACGGTCTGAAAGAATATACTCAAAACATTTGGGCCACATTTTCACGATTTTTCAAAAATAGCAGACCTACAAGCTCGTAGCGCGGCACTCGGTGCCGCGCTATGAGCTTGTAGATCTGCTATTTTTCAATAGCTAAAGCATAACATAATGCTTAAAACACCAAAAGGGGTTCCCAACCCCAAAATGGGTTAACATATTATGCAGTACTTTTTCCACCAACTTGCTTTAAACGATTACCTTGACGGTGCACCAGAAGTTGAGGCGGTCCTCGACCACCAGGTCGTTGATGGGAGCGATGTACAGCTCCGCCTTGGAGGGCAGGATGAGACCGCCAGGTTTCAGCCACCTGGGGACACACATTTAGTTTAGGATGAGACCGCCAGGCTTCAGCCACCTGGGGACACACATCTAGTTTAGGATGAGACCGCCAGGCTTCAGCCACCTGGGGACACACATCTAGTTTAGGATGAGACCGCCAGGCTTCAGCCACCTGTAGACACACATTTAGTTTAGGATGAGACCGCCAGGTTTCAGCCACCTGTGGACACACATTTAGTTTAGGATGAGACCGCCAGGCTTCAGCCACCTGGGGACACACATCTAGTTTAGGATGAGACCGCCAGGCTTCAGCCACCTGGGGACACACATTTAGTTTAGGATGAGACCGCCAGGCTTCAGCCACCTGTAGACACACATTTAATTTAGGATGAGACCGCCAGGCTTCAGCCACCTGGGGACACACATTTAGTTTAGGATGAGACCACCAGGCTTCAGCCACCTGGGGACACACATTTAGTTTAGGATGAGACCGCCAGGCTTCAGCCACCTGGGGACACACATTTAGTTTAGGATGAGACCGCCAGGCTTCAGCCACCTGGGGACACACATTTAGTTTAGGATGAGACCGCCAGGCTTCAGCCACCTGTAGACACACATCTAGTTTAGGATGAGACCGCCAGGTTTCAGCCACCTGTAGACACACATCTAGTTTAGGATGAGACCGCCAGGTTTCAGCCACCTGTGGACACACATTTAGTTTAGGATGAGACCGCCAGGTTTCAGCCACCTGTGGACACACATTTAGTTTAGGATGAGACCGCCAGGCTTCAGCCACCTGTAGACACACATTTAGTTTAGGATGAGACCGCCAGGCTTCAGCCACCTGTAGACACACATCTAGTTTAGGATGAGACCGCCAGGCTTCAGCCACCTGTAGACACACATTTAGTTTAGGATGAGACCGCCAGGCTTCAGCCACCTGTGGACACACATTTAGTTTAGGATGAGACCGCCAGGCTTCAGCCACCTGTAGACACACATTTAGTT
Organism: Electrona antarctica; assembly: GCF_951216825.1. Taxonomy (NCBI): domain Eukaryota; kingdom Metazoa; phylum Chordata; class Actinopteri; order Myctophiformes; family Myctophidae; genus Electrona; species Electrona antarctica. The sequence goes on along the minus strand of NC_136801.1, from coordinate 1,692,893 downwards.
TAGGATGAGACCGCCAGGCTTCAGCCACCTGGGGACACACATTTAGTTTAGGATGATACCTCCAGGTTTCAGCCACCTGGGGACACACATTTAGTTTAGGATGAGACCTCCAGGCTTCAGCCACCTGTAGACACACATTTAGTTTAGGATGAGACCGCCAGGCTTCAGCCACCTGTAGACACACATTTAGTTTAGGATGAGACCGCCAGGCTTCAGCCACCTGTCGTGGGGGGAAGACGTTAATGCGACGTATACCAACAGTCCGACATGTGTGGCTGGTTAAGACTAGCCCGTGGCTCCGACATGCGTGGCTGGTTAAGACTAGCCCGTGGCCGGTTAAAGGCCTATTCATAGTCCAGTTTTCGGTGAAGAGGTGACCACCGAAAACTACAACATTACGTCACACCGCGGTGGTAAGCCACTCACCGCTCACACAACACATGTGTCTGTTTTTACCAACCAAAAACGGTGGTCACCTCTTCGCCGAAAACTAGACTATGAATTGGCCGGTTAAGACTCCCCCGTGGCTCCGACATAGTAGCTATGTGGCCGGTTAACACTCACCTTAGCCTCCCAACATGCGTGGCCGGTTAAGACTCCCCTGTGGCTTCAGCGTGCGGTTAGAGGTAGTAGGGTGTCGGACTAATGCCTGTCGGACTGTTAAGGGCCTTGCAAACGGGGAGCGATAAAACGCGTCTATAGTTCATTTTCAATGAGACCTAGGTTTTTGCTCGGAGAAGTCGCGGTGCGACAACGCAAGCGTATTTACGTGAGTGCGGTCCCGTGAATGTGTTGCTCGCGTGCTCATCCACTCACCTGTCTCGTCCGTGTAGCACAGAGTTCAGCATGCTCCCGTGCAGCAGTGCGTAGCGTAGCGTAGCATAGCGTAGCGTAGCCTAGCATAGCGTAGCCCATCAACTCACCTGTCTCGTCCGTGCAGCACAGAGTTCAGCATGCTCCCGTGCAGCAGTGCGTAGCGTAGCCTAGCGTAGCGTAGCCTAGCCTAGCGTAGCCTAGCATAGCGTAGCCTAGCCTAGCCTAGCCTAGCATAGCCCATCCACCCACCTGTCTCGTCCGTGTAGCACAGAGTTCAGCATGCTCTCGTGCAGCAGCGTGTAGCCTAGCATAGCGTAGCATAGCGTAGCATAGCGTAGCCCATCCACTCACCTGTCTCGTCCGTGTAGCACAGAGTTCAGCATGCTCTCGTGCAGCAGCGCGTAGCCCATCCACTCGCTCACGATCACGTCCACCATCTCCGGCAGCTCGATGCTCTCCAGCGTGCCGCGGATCACCTCGATGCGGTCCTCCATCCCGTTCTGACGGACGATCTTCACCGCCTGTTCAGAGTAGAGGGTTGTCAGGCCATCGATTGTGACTTGAGGAGTAATGGTATTTATTAACGACTACGTTGTGTTCTTGGCGTTGAACGTTGGAACTTGTCATCGAAAATGCACAGGGCAGATATGACAAAATAACTGAACAATACAAAGACATATACAGATATATTCATTGATCTTATACTATAAAAGATAGCAGCCGTTTTGGTCATCGGTGGCATGGACATGGACATGGACACGGACACGGACACGGACATGGACATGGACATGGACATGGACATGGACATGGACATGGACACGGACACGGACATGGACATGGCCGATGTTGTATGGACATGGACATGGACATGGACATGGACACGGACACGGACACGGACACGGACATGGACACGGACATGGACACGGACACGGACATGGACACGGACATGGACATGGACACGGACATGGACATGGACACGGACATGGACATGGACACGGACACGGACACGGACACGGACACGGACACGGACATGGACATGGACACGGACATGGACATGGACACGGACATGGACACGGACATGGACACGGACATGGACACGGACACGGACATGGACACGGACATGGACATGGACATGGACATGGACACGGACACGGACATGGACATGGACATGGACATGGACACGGACACGGACACGGACACGGACATGGACATGGACACGGACACGGACATGGACATGGACACGGACATGGACATGGCCGATGTTGTATGGACATGGACATGGACATGGACACGGACATGGACATGGCCGATGTTGTATGGACATGGACATGGACATGGACATGGACACGGACACGGACACGGACATGGACACGGACACGGACACGGACATGGACACGGACACGGACATGGACACGGACATGGACACGGACACGGACATGGACATGGACATGGACACGGACACGGACATGGACATGGACATGGACACGGACATGGACATGGCCGATGTTGTATGGACATGGACACGGACACGGACACGGACACGGACATGGACATGGACACGGACACGGACACGGACACGGACACGGACACGGACACGGACACGGACACGGACATGGACACGGACATGGACACGGACATGGACACGGACATGGACATGGACATGGACACGGACATGGACATGGCCGATGTTGTATGGACATGGACATGGACACGGACATGGACATGGACATGGACATGGACATGGACACGGACACGGACACGGACACGGACATGGACATGGACATGGACATGGACATGGACATGGCCGATGTTGTATGGACATGGACATGGACATGGACACGGACATGGACACGGACATGGACATGGACATGGACACGGACACGGACATGGACATGGACATGGACACGGACACGGACACGGACACGGACACGGACACGGACACGGACATGGACATGGACATGGCCGATGTTGTATGGACATGGACATGGACATGGACACGGACACGGACATGGACACGGACACGGACATGGACATGGACATGGACACGGACATGGACATGGCCGATGTTGTATGGACATGGACATGGACATGGACATGGACACGGACATGGACATGGACATGGACATGGACATGGACACGGACACGGACACGGACATGGACATGGACATGGACATGGACATGGACATGGACATGGACATGGACGATGTTGTATGGACATGGACATGGACATGGACATGGACATGGCCGATGTTGTATGGACATGGACATGGCCGATGTTGTATGGACATGGACATGGACATGGACATGGACATGGACATGGACATGGACATGGACATGGACATGGACATGGACGATGTTGTATGGACATGGACATGGACATGGACATGGCCGATGTTGTATGGACATGGACATGGACATGGACATGGACATGGCCGATGTTGTATGGACATGGACATGGACATGGACGATGTTGTATGGACATGGACATGGACATGGACATGGACATGGCCGATGTTGTATGGACATGGACATGGACATGGACATGGCCGATGTTGTATGGACATGGACATGGACACGGACATGGACATGGACATGGACATGGACACGGACACGGACACGGACACGGACATGGACATGGACATGGACATGGACATGGCCGATGTTGTATGGACATGGACATGGACATGGACATGGACACGGACATGGACACGGACATGGACATGGACATGGACACGGACACGGACATGGACATGGACACGGACACGGACACGGACACGGACACGGACACGGACACGGACACGGACATGGACATGGACATGGACATGGCCGATGTTGTATGGACATGGACATGGACATGGACATGGACACGGACACGGACATGGACACGGACACGGACACGGACATGGACATGGACATGGACACGGACATGGACATGGCCGATGTTGTATGGACATGGACATGGACATGGACATGGACACGGACATGGACATGGACATGGACATGGACACGGACACGGACATGGACATGGACATGGACATGGACATGGACATGGACATGGACATGGACGATGTTGTATGGACATGGACATGGACATGGACATGGACATGGCCGATGTTGTATGGACATGGACATGGACATGGCCGATGTTGTATGGACATGGACATGGACATGGACATGGACATGGACATGGACATGGACATGGACATGGACATGGACATGGCCGATGTTGTATGGACATGGACATGGACATGGACATGGCCGATGTTGTATGGACATGGACATGGACATGGACATGGCCGATGTTGTATGGACATGGACATGGACATGGACGATGTTGTATGGACATGGACATGGACATGGACATGGACATGGCCGATGTTGTATGGACATGGACATGGACATGGACATGGACATGGCCGATGTTGTATGGACATGGACATGGACATGGACATGGACATGGACACGGCCGATGTTGTAGCGACTACTTCTTCACCATCAAACCAAATTAAAGTAGCGTTATGAGGCTGAGCTGTTGGGCGCGTTTCCAAACTAATCCCAGTAGCAACAGTTCAGCACAGGCCACCATAGATTTGTTCTAGTTCAGCACAGGCCACCATAGATTTGTTCTAGTTCAGCACAGGCCACCATAGATTTGTTCTAGTTCAGCACAGGCCACCATAGATTTGTTCTAGTTCAGCACAGGCCACCATAGATTTGTTCTAGTTCAGCACAGGCCACCATAGATTTGTTCTAGTTCAGCACAGGCCACCATAGATTTGTTCTAGTTCAGCACAGGCCACCATAGATTTGTTCTAGTTCAGCACAGGCCACCATAGATTTGTTCTATTTGTTTTTGAACGATAGTTGTAAGATGTGTCTTAAATCATGATTACAATGTTATCAATTTAAGCCCCTTTAAAAATAAGTAAAGAAACGTCTTTGGACTGGAGGCACTATGTGAAAAAGAAGTCAAATCAGTACATGGCCTTCAATGAGTTATTCGTCTCAACTGCTCAATATTGATAAGCTCCTGGTGTGTTTCTGCTAATTACCTTTAGTTAAGTCAGCTGTGTGTCTGGGCAGTACTGGGCATTCAGTGAGAGAATGGGGCTGAGCTTTAGGCTCAATGTTTTCTGTTGACTGTTTACTTATACTTAACGTTTATTTTATCAACCTTTTCAGTGCATTTTTGGACTTGTCATTCTGTCAATAAATCACCATAACAGTTTAAGTCCATACTAATTATCCATAATGTATAAATGATGGAAGGGGTCAGGACAGCTAGGCCTCTTCGGAGAGGGGTCCGAATAAATTATGGACTTAGGTGGTTATTCGTCTCAACTGCTCAATTAGGTAGGAAGTGGGACGTCAAAACCAAGCGTGGGAAAAAAACGAAACAAAAAATAAAATCAACAAACAAAATGTATATTTTGGCTCCTACAGCCGATTTGGTGCTCACTGCAGCCTATATTTCTCATGTTATTTCAACAGGCTTAAAAACACATCTTGCAGGAAAAGAGACAATGAGAGAGAGAGCTTTACAAATTAGGGCAGGGGTTCTCAACCCGTGGGTCGCGACCCCTGAGGGGTCGCAAAATTATTTTGGGGGGGTCCCCAAATTATTTATTTATTTTTGCAACTGAATGGCTGAGAAATGGAAATTAAGAGTTTACATAGTACACGTAGTACATGCATAAACTTTCCTTAATGATTAGATCTGGTTTCAGTATTCATGTATGATATATTTTCTCTAATATTAAGGTTATTTTTGCAGTCCGTTTGTATAGAGCGTCGCAGTCCCACCCCCTACCATGGACCAGGAAATGAATCCCAATGCATTTTTCCCATAGACATTTCAAAAAGTATTTATTTAAAGACGGTTACGCCGCGGACAAAGCCAACTCGAGTCGTGACAACTCATGACAACACAAACAATATTTTGGACCAAACAAATAATTACAAAGAAGAAAAACAACAAAAAAAGTGTTGTAACCTGCCGTTCAATTATTTGTTCGGCCCAAAAAATTGTGTTTGTTGTCATGATTTGTCACGACTCAAGTTGGCTTTGTCCGCGGCGTAAACGTCTTTAAATAAATACTTTCTGAAATGTCTATGAGGAAAATGAACGGATAATCATTTCCTGGTCCAGGGTAGGGGGCGGGACTGCGACGCTCTATTGGGGGTGGGGGAGGGGGGCAGGGCGGGGGTCGCAAGACATGGCCAAAGCATTTCCGGGGGTCCCCAGCCAACAACGTTGAGAACCCCTGAATTAGGGGACTATTCAAATTCCAATTCAAAGGAGCTTTACTGGCATGAGAAAACATTTGTTTACATTGCCAAAGTGTCAAAGAAAAATAGTATATACAGTTGGAGGGGGTACAGCATTGTGTAAACAGAGCTATGTCACATCGCAGTGATATACTGTATATACGTAGGGTATAAGGCTTTTTGAAAGGAATAGCAGCAATCTTTTGAAGTCATTTTGGGACAAATAGCAGCATTTTTCCTCAAAAGTATTTAAATAGTACTAACTATTAAGGCATTTGAACACTGATGACTGTCAGTCACAATGGCCCCTTTTCCACCGGTTGGTTCCCAGTGGGAACCGGTTCAGTTCCACCGGTTGGTTCCCAGTGGGAACCGGTTCAGTTCCACCGGTTGGTTCCCAGTGGGAACCGGTTCAGTTACTTTTGTTTTTTAGTCCATGAGCCAGAGCTCCAAAATTGAAACGTTAATTATGAATTGAGTGGGAAAAACCATACCTATATTAGATTGTTATCACCATGAAACTTCCCCAATTGAGTACTTACACGAAGACAATGATTTATTGTATTACAAATTTTACATTTTTAAATATGCAAATGAGGCATTATGTAGGAAAATATGCAAAATAATCGAAAATATGAAAAAGCTACTACTGTGGAAGGGTTATCATGTATTAATTTACTTGTATTGATCCTATAAACAATTTAATATAGGGTGTAGTTTGCCTACCAATTTTGGAGCTCTGGCTCATGGACTAAGAACCAAAAAGAACTGAACCGGTTCCCATTGGGAACCAACCGGTGGAAAAGGGGCCAATGTGGGACAGGGTCTCAATTTGAACACTGATGCCTGCCAGTCACAATGTGGGACAGACAGGGTCTCAATTTGAACACTGATGGCTGACAGTCACAATGTGGGACAGACAGGGTCTCAATTTGAACACTGATGCCTGCCAGTCACAATGTGGGACAGACAGGGTCTCAATTTGAACACTGATGGCTGACAGTCACAATGTGGGACAGACAGGGTCTCAATTTGAACACTGATGCCTGCCAGTCACAATGTGGGACAGACAGGGTCTCAATTTGAACACTGATGCCTGCCAGTCACAATGTGGGACAGACAGGGTCTCAATTTGAACACTGATGCCTGCCAGTCACAATGTGGGACAGACAGGGTCTCAATTTGAACACTGATGCCTGCCAGTCACAATGTGGGACAGACAGGGTCTCAATTTGAACACTGATGCCTGCCAGTCACAATGTGGGACAGACAGGGTCTCAATTTGAACACTGATGCCTGCCAGTCACAATGTGGGACAGACAGGGTCTCAATTTGAACACTGATGCCTGCCAGTCACAATGTGGGACAGACAGGGTCTCAATTTGAACACTGATGCCTGCCAGTCACAATGTGGGACAGGGTCTCAATTTGAATTTTGAACACTGATGCCTGTCCGTCACAATGTGGGACAGGGTCTCTGTTTGAACACTGATGCCTGTCAGTCACATACATACATACATACATACATACATACATACATACATACATACATACATACATACAGTAACATACCTGCTCTGCTATGGAGCACGCCTCCACCGCGTACACCTTCCTGGCCCCCGCCTGGACGCAGAACACGCTGAGGACCCCCGTCCCGGCCCCTACGTCCAGGACCACCTTCCCCCGGATGGACGCCTCGTTCCGCAGGATGGCCGTGCGGTAGGTGCTGGTCCGCGCGTGGTCCGCGATCATCTCCTCGTGGATGGTCACGTCCTGGTAGAGTTGGGTGACCAGATCCAAACCATTCAGTTGAGGGACAGAAGTATCGCTTGTCCGGGACAAGTGGGATGGGGGGGACGGGGGACGGGGTCCCCCCCCCCAACCCATCCAACTTGTCCCACACAAGCGAGTACCCGGTTAGCAACTTACTACTTGAGTTACTATTTTTTTGATTGATTGATTGATTGAAATATTTATTAACAAACTCAATACAAAGACTGTTAACTGTGAGTGGACGACCCAATTAAGCATTACACTTGTTTACAAGAGGGTCCACCTTGTTCAATTCATCAAAACATTTAGAGACGTACAAATAGACACTTCTATATAGACAAAGAACAGAACAGGAATTCATCATAAAGGAGGTAAAAAGGGAAAGGAAACATATACAGTCAGGGGGAAATGCCTTGATGCCATATTTGACCATAGGCCTATTGGGCCTATCATTCATAAACTCCTCTGGTGTCTCACATTTTGTTTTTAAAATCATGCTTTCTTTTTATTGTCATGCTATTTTAACAGGCTTAAAAACACATCTTGCAGGAAGAGACAATGAGAGAGCTTTACAACAGAAGGCCAACTATTAGGGGACTAACTATTAGGGCATTTGAACACTGATGCAATTTTGCCATGCCATGCAGTCACAATGTGTGAGTGGGACAGACAGACAGGGTCTCAATATGAGGGACGCCTGAAAAGTCTTGGAAATGAGGGACTGTCCCACTGCAAAGATTGGGACATCTGTCCCACTGCAATCTGTCCCACTGCAAAGAGGGACATGTGTCCCACGCAAAGAGGGACATGTGTCCCACGCAAAGAGGGACATGTGTCCCACGCAAAGAGGGACATGTGTCCCACGCAAAGAGGGACATGTGTCCCACGCAGAGGGACATCTGTCCCACGCAGAGGGACATGTGTCCCACACAAAGAGGGACATCTGTCCCACGCAAAGAGGGACATGTGTCCCACGCAAAGAGGGACATGTGTCCCACGCAAAGAGGGACATGTGTCCCACGCAAAGAGGGACATGTGTCCCACGCAAAGAGGGACATGTGTCCCACGCAAAGAGGGACATGTGTCCCACGCAAAGAGGGACATGTGTCCCACGCAAAGAGGGACATGTGTCCCACGCAAAGAGGGACATGTGTCCCACGCAAAGAGGGACATGTGTCCCACGCAAAGAGGGACATGTGTCCCACGCAAAGAGGGACATCTGTCCCACGCAGAGAGGGACATGTGTCCCACTGCAAAGAGGGACATGTGTCCCACTGCAAAGAGGGACATCTGTCCCACGCAAAGAGGGACATGTGTCCCACACAAAGAGGGACATGTGTCCCACGCAAAGAGGGACATCTGTCCCACGCAAAGAGGGACATCTGTCCCACGCAGAGAGGGACATGTGTCCCACTGCAAAGAGGGACATCTGTCCCACTGCAAAGAGGGACATGTGTCCCACTACAAAGACTGGGACATCTGTCCCACTGCAAAGAGGGACATGTGTCCCACTGCAAAGAGGGACATCTGTCCCACTGCAAAGAGGGACATGTGTCCCACGCAAAGAGGGACATGTGTCCCACGCAAAGAGGGGCATCTGTCCCACGCAGAGAGGGACATGTGTCCCACGCAAAGAGGGACATGTGTCCCACGCAAAGAGGGACATCTGTCCCACGCAGAGAGGGACATCTGTCCCACTGCAAAGAGGGACATGTGTCCTATACCTGGTAGCTGTCGAAGTACAGCGAGTCCTGCACGCTCCTCCGCTCCGCCGCCGAGGTCTGCTTCCTCTTCTTCACCACGTGGAGAGACATCTCTTTATTTTATAACGATAAATACCAAAGCTATACGTTTATATTTTATTAAATATAAATCCTTCCTTTTCTGAGAAGAACAGAAAAAAATATCATGTGGTGTTTGTTATGTTGTTGTTGCTGCTGTGCTGCTGCTGCTGCCGGCTCGGCCGCTTACTTCTTTCCGTCCTTCTTCCGCATTGGGAGGGACTACAACAAGGGTTTGGTGGGACTTGTAGTTTTCCGCGAGGGGAGAATGCCGCGTGAGTGAATGGCGGAGGGGTGTTCGATAGGACTACACTTCCCACAATTGTTAGCAAATGATGACGCTGTCATAGTAGTAGTAGTAGTAGAAAACAGCTGGATTAGAAGCAAAATCATAGTATTACTGCCTCTGTTACAATTTAATAGAATAAGTGGTGTAATTATGGTGTAATTAATTACATTATGTGAAAAGCCATATAGGCTATTTGAGTAACATGTTTTGTTGGAATGTAAGAATACTAGCATTGTGAATTTCAGGCAAAAATACCTGCCAATTTATTTTATTTACCCACCATTCTGTTTAAACCAATTGCATGTAATACTAAAATCTGAAAAACAAAAAGTAATCTATAAATTGGGTGCTTTTCTGAAAAAATGTTCTTCCACTGTTCAAATAGTGAAAGCCTTTTCCATATGTCTGTATGTATATTGTGTAATGTATTTTATGAATCTGTGCTCCATACCATGTGATCATGGTCGTGAGTTAAATAACCCATTTTGGGCGGGAACCCCTTTTTGTTATAATTTAGCTATTGAAAAATAGCAGATCTACAAGCTCATAGCGTGCCACCGAGTGGCGCGCTACGAGCTTGTAGGTCTGCTATTTTTGAAAAATCGTGAAAAGATTTATTTCAGAACACTGGAGGATTTAGAAGATTTTTTATTTATTTCGAGGTCAGGCCATAAATGATGATGATGGGGGAAAAAATCACACCTGTGTGAAGTGAGGGGCGCTCTTATCATCATACTTCATCATGTCATTATTCTGTCAAATCTCAATTTGCGTCCTCACTTTTGTCGTCAATGTTTGTGTTTACGCAGACCCTCACAGTCACAGCTGGACATATATAGGAGGGGCTATAGCGCCCCTCAAAAATAAAGATAACATTAATTGAAAGTGACCTCAGTGCAATACTGTCACAGAAGGAATGTGATGATGTATGTTGATAAGAGCGCCCCTCACTTCACACAAGTGTGATTTTTACAAGTTATATTAATGACATAATAGTTCAATGTTGCAAATGAGTGGTATTCCCCTTCAACGTGATCTACAAGCTCACATCATCATTGTTGCGTCACGGCGCGTTGTGAGCTTGTAGATCGGTTATTTTCAAAAGATCGTTATACATCTTGAAAGCTTGAAATGGGATATTCCGCATAACGACTAAGGAGTACTTTTACTTTTGGTACTTTAAAATATATTTTGACACCGATACTTTTCCTCAAGTAGATCATGTCAAAGGTCATGCGTCACCAAAGGATATCTGACATATTTGACAAATTGTGTATTTTTGTGAAGAGATTTTAGAGGGGGAAAAAGGAGAGGTTCTGATATACAGCCCTGGGGGACTCCGGTCAATGAAGTAGACAGGGTTTAAAGCAGCACCATGTAACGTTCCTCTTCAGATTTGAACCCGGTTTCCTACGCAAGTGCTGACACATTTTACCATTGAGCCAACGGAGCCTGCCTGCTCGCTCAGGGGAGAAATTGAATCAAACTGTTACTGTGGACGACGTCATATGATTAAGCATTACACTTGTTTACAACAGGGTCCACCATTGTCAATTCATCAGAAAATGTAGAGACGTACACCCGTGTGAAGTGAGGGGCGCTAATATATTAAAGTCTAACTCATGTTGATTAGGTGATGTAATGGTGGTGATGTAAAACAAACTGTGCAAACACAAACATTAAACGCCATTAACAATAGAGACAATATGACGTAATGAGACGTAAATGTTCCCATCCATCTTCAACCGCTTATCCGCAGTCGGGTCGCGGGGGCAACAGCTCCACCAGAGTGCTCCAGACTTCCCTCTCCAGAGCAACATTAGTGACTTCCTCCTGGGGGATCCCGAGACGTTCCAAGGCCATGAGTCGATGTATTTCCTCCAACTGCGCCTTGGTCTGTGTTTCTGGGTGGAGAGGAACTTGACCTTGTCACAGAGTTCAAGTACCTCGGAGTCATTTTAGACTCAACCCTAACATTTAAAAAACATGTGAAGAAAGTCACTAATACAATTAAATTCAACCTTCAAAATGTTAAACAAATTAGACCATTCCTGACAGCTGGAGCGGCCAGATCGTATCTTCACTGTATGATCCTATCTCACATTGAATACTGTTTCACAAACTGGTCTTGCACAGGTGTGACTACTCTCAAACCCATAGAGCAGCTCTACAAGAGTGCGCTCAAGGTGTTTTACAGGAAGCCCCACTCATATCATCATTGTTACATCCTCCGGAGGCTCAATTTTTTTTAGCTTTGATAACTTTACTTTTTTCAAACAGGTTGACAAGACCCTACATGGTCTGTGCCCGCCTCCCCTAAGTGAATTCATCAAACGAAAGCCGGATAGGGGAATCAGTACCAGAGCAACAACTCGAGGAGACTGCGAAGTGCCGCACCGGCAAACAACATTCGGCCAAAATGTCCTCTCAGTACAGGGCTGTATAAAATGAAATGGACTTCCTCTGCATATAAGGGAATGTGCTACATTTTCCGCCTTTAAATACAATTTGAAAAAATGGTTGCTTGAAAATCAAAGCTGCAACCATTTATAATTATTTTAGGTGTATCTCTTTTTATGCTGTATCAGAGAGCTTATTAGAGTAAACCTACCCTAATAATAGTTTAATCTTTTCTTATTTTGTATTCTTACTATAGTCTTAATACGTTTGAAATGTAGCCTACTAGGTATTTGTACTGTTTGATGTTCGATGTCTGGGGACTGCAGATGGAAATTAGCATGTTTTATTGTTTTGCTAAATCTGGTATATTTACACTGCATTTTTAATGTAATGTTCATTAATGTACATTGTAATAAACAAATAAAGTAAAAACAGGAACTTAAAAAGGGAAAAACATGTATGCAGTACAGTATGCAGGGGTGAGGGACTCAGACTTTATATACGTGGGCCAGTTTTGAATTGCAGCCGTCCGTAGGTGCTCTTTGAGAGCGGTTTTGAAGGAGTCAATGGATTGGTCAAGGGATGTCTTAATGACTGTTGGTAGTGCGTTCCACATTTTAGTGGCATATGCCATTATGACCTGAGATCAGATTCTAAAAATGTCTTCTACATCCTGACAGTTTTCTGAAAAAGCTATGTTTCTATGTCAGTCGTTCTTCGATTTTTCAAAAATAGCAGACCTACAAGCTCGTAGCGCGCCACTCGGTGGCGCGCTATGAGCTTGTAGATCTGCTATCTAGCTAGCTAGCTAGCTAAAGCATAACATAATGCTAACACCAAAAGGGGTTCCCGCCCAAAATGGGATATAGGAGCCATGATGACCTTCCTTTGAAGGTCTATCAAGATCTAAATGTCTCAATAAAGAGCAGGGAGATAAAACTACAACCACCCCAATAATGGTTATATTGTATAAACATATACTCTACCACACAATTGGACAAAAGTAAATTTGTATTAATGCCATTTTAAGTGGATACACGTTTTGAGAAGTTGTCAGTGACACTCTTTGGCATGTGTCTCTTTTCTGACTCGGGTGCAGATTGTGGGTCCACTCCATAGAGTATATAAAAGAATAGAGACTGAACTGGCGCGAAGCTCCGCCCCCCCAGCTATTCATGTCAGTGGAAGTTGCTCAGTGGCGTTTTGAAGCACCCGGAAGACTGCCGGAAGTACCGTCTCAGAACGTCTACTTCCGCATTTGACCACCAAATTTTGGTGGTCAAATGCGGAAGTGCAACCCAGCGCTCAATGTTAAAGCCCAGCTGCACGGGGTTTCCCGGTCATGAATCCACGGGTCCGCCTGTAGTCCCTCCTCCTACCACTAGGGAGGAGAGCTTCAACGTTGAATAGCCTCACTGGCCCCTTGGTCCACTCCTGCTCTGGCCTGCCATAATGTCACCTTTCCTCTCCTTTCTGGTCTACTGGGCATGAGGTCGTCACCGTCGGGCACAACACTTGTAGCTTCATCTTTTAATGTGTGTTTTATGTATTTTGTTTTCGTTTATTTTTTTTCATAATTGAATGCCCCATTTCAGTAACCTGACTCCACCAGATTGGGGTTCACATAATGTTCACTGTGAGACAAGAGAGAAGCAAGCTTCTTCCATCTGGCGGAGTCAGATTACCGTTTCAGTGCTTAATTCTCAAAACCTTTTGGGTTTTGAGAATTCAAAAAAGGGGAAAATTAAAAAAGGGTGATACCCCCCCCAAAACCACCGGTCCGAAAAGGACCTTGTGCCGCCTGTGTGATTCCCGTTGGGTCTGCTGCCACTCATGACGTCGTTCATGAAGGTGCTGTTGCTGCTCATGTTGGATCTTCCACTCAGGCTGCTGTCGTCACTCACGTTGGCCACCAGGGGGCCGTGGGGGGGGGGACTCATCTCGCTGGTGGCCGGGAGTGTGAAACAGCATCCTGTTGGACACGGTTTGGCACACAAGACATTCACAGTTTTAATACAGCTAATGAAGTTAAAGCCATCCAATATGTGTCGATAGCTCTGACCCCAAAGCTTGTAAACTATAGAGAACCAAGACTGCAATCACACTGTGGGCAGTGGGGATGATCAGCTTCAAGGTGATGACCAGCAGTTGGTTATTTGATCATCAGCAGTGGTTCCCTATGGAGACACAAAGGAGACGATGCGTCTCCATAGGGAACCACTGCTGGTCATCAAATATTGGCTTGGAAATGGAACAAGAACATCTCCATGAACTCAAGTGTCCATGAGGTGAGTAATCAATAGAACATAAAATCATTTTGGGGGCGAACTAAATATCCCTTTAAGTGCCAAGTATGAGCTCTATGTGCCACGCCCAGGATTTGGAACTCGGGTCTCCCGCGTGAAAGTTTGGAACCAAATTGACCCTCATTATGGGCCTGTAACTCTGAGAGTGTACAAATGGAACCAAAATTAACATTTATTTTACAATTCACTAGTAGGGATCACACCAACAACCAAGAGTCTCGTTGGAGCAGTTTTATTGCAAAAGACAGGTAAATGCAGGTGGCTGTGTTTGTTGGTGACATGGCATGGGGAACATTGTGACAGGTTATACATGTGTAGGGTGTGCTGGGGAAGGAAGAGGGTTAGTTGTTGGGGCGGCGGCGGGGGGGGGGGGTGTTGGGCTGTCAGGGGGTCTGTTGGGCTGTTGGGGCCGTGGGGGGCTTGTCGGGCTGGGGGGCCGAGCGTGTCTCGGCGGGGGGCCCGGGGTTGGTGTGCGGGGGGCCGGATGGGAGGGGGGGCCAGGTGCGGATCGACAGTAGGGGGACTGGGGCGAGGCGGGGGATCAGGACGAGGCTGGGGATCCGAGCGAGGCGGGGCGCGGGCTGGTGCCGCGGGGGGAGGACGAGAGAGAGGAGGGAGGGGATGAGTGGACGGATGATGGGGAGAGGGAGGGGGGGCAACGGGGGCGAGGTGGGGGCCCTGAGGGTTTTGGCTATGGGGCCCATGATCTCTCTTGGATCGGAAGCGACCGAGGCCCCACTGGAGGACCTGTGTGAGAATGGATTACATGAGAGGGTTAGCCGGGTGCGTGCCTGAGGAGAACAAGGTGGTTAGTGCATGAGGGGGAGAAGGGGTGGGGGTGGGATGTGAAAAACTGTGCATGAATGCTGGAGCGCCCGGCTGGGTTTAAATACCGTGCTTGATTAACTAGAGAGGTGGAGATAAGGGAGGAGTTGTTATCAGGAGAATCAAGCAGGTGCGATTAGGAGTTGGCGTTGGTCGGATTGGTAGTGACGTGGCGGAGGGAGATTGTTTTTGGTGTGGTCTCCCCTCCTGAACCTGCGTTGTTCCAACTTCATTTCACTAGTAGGGATCACACCAACAACCAAGAGTCTCGTTGGAGCAGTTTTATTGCAAAAGACAGGTAAATGCAGGTGGCTGTGTTTGTTGGTGACATGGCATGGGGAACATTGTGACAGGTTATACATGTGTAGGGTGTGCTGGGGAAGGAAGAGGGTTAGTTGTTGGGGCGGCGGCGGGGGGGGGGGGGGTGTTGGGCAGTCAGGGGGTCTGTTGGGCTGTTGGGGCCGTGGGGGGCTTGTCGGGCTGGGGGGCCGAGCGTGTCTCGGCGGGGGGCCCGGGGTTGGTGTGCGGGGGGCCGGATGGGAGGGGGGGCCAGGTGCGGATCGACAGTAGGGGGACTGGGGCGAGGCGGGGGATCAGGACGAGGCTGGGGATCCGAGCGAGGCGGGGCGCGGGCTGGTGCCGCGGGGGGAGGACGAGAGAGAGGAGGGAGGGGATGAGTGGACGGATGATGGGGAGAGGGAGGGGGGGCAACGGGGGCGAGGTGGGGGCCCTGAGGGTTTTGGCTATGGGGCCCATGATCTCTCTTGGATCGGAAGCGACCGAGGCCCCAAAAGATGGTGCTGGGGGCTATGTGGCTAGAGCGCGGTGGGCTCGGAGGAGGTCGTGGGGGTCGGAACGGACGTAGGTGTTGTACGCCTGGGACGTCCATCTTCCGAGGACCTGGATCATGGACCCGGGAACGCCATTTCGGGAGGCGCTGGTGGCGGCGCCTATGCGAAATGAATGGCCCGAGAAGTGGTCGGCGGCATAGCCGGCCTGGGTGAGGATGAGGCGGAGGTGGCGATGGAACCAGGCTCGGGTGACGACCGAACCGGTTTCCGTGGTGAATAGTGGGTCGGATGGGGCTGCGTTTTGGGCCTGGCGGGTGGAGAGGTGGAGGACTAGTGGCTCGTATGGGCTGAGGGGTGAGTTGAGTCTGAAGATGCGGATGGGGGCGGAGCGGCCGAATTGGTCGGTCTTGCTGTGTCTGAGGGTGTAGATGATGGTTGATGGGTCTAGGACCGAGAGATCGGCCAGACATGGGTGGAGGGTAGGGTTAAAGCGTGAGTTGGGCGTGGTGAACTCCGAGCACCTGAGGAACCCGAAGAACGCCAGGAGGAAGAGCGATTCGAGGGTGGCGTCTGTGAGTGGGTTGGCGTAGCCGGAGCGGAGGACGTGGATGCAGGCGGTGAGGATGTCGGCGGTGAGGGGTTGTCGGCTAGGCGGGCTGCGGGGTTCGAGGCGTTTGATGCCTCTGAGGAGCAGGGCGACGTGGGGATGGAGGCGGAAGGGGTGCTCGGCGCCGGTGAGTAGCTTGGTGATGAAGTTTATGCCAGACAGGTAGACGTGGATGGTGGATGAGTGCATGGACCGGGAGTAGCGGCAGTGGCTGATGTAGGAGGTGAGGGTGGCTAGGTCGAGTGACGGGAAGGGGATAGTGAAGGTGGAGTGGAATAGCTTGAAGTTTTTCCAGGCGGTCCAGTAGGAGGACAGAGTGGAAGGGGCGAGGGACTGGAGGATGGTCTGTTGCGTGTGGAGGATGAGGTGGCGGAGCGGGTGTTCTAGGGGAAGGTCATCTGTGAATATGGAGGCACGGGTGTGGGGAGGAGGTCGGCGTCCGGAGCCAATTGCCTGAACTTCTGAAATGACAGACGGGAAAGTGAATCAGAGATGGAGTTGAGGTGGCCGGGTATGTGTGCTGCGCGGATGATGAAATTGTGGGTGACAGTGATCCATGTGAGACGCCTGAGGAGTGACATGATGGGGAGTGAGGAGGAGCGGCCTTTGTTTATTATGTCTACGGTGGCTTGGTTGTCTGAATGGATTAATATGGAGCGGCTGGCGGCGGGGGGGGGGGGGGGTGTTGGGCTGTCAGGGGGTCTGTTGGGCTGTTGGGGCCGTGGGGGGCTTGTCGGGCTGGGGGGCCGAGCGTGTCTCGGCGGGGGGCCCGGGGTTGGTGTGCGGGGGGCCGGATGGGAGGGGGGGCCAGGTGCGGATCGACAGTAGGGGGACTGGGGCGAGGCGGGGGATCAGGACGAGGCTGGGGATCCGAGCGAGGCGGGGCGCGGGCTGGTGCCGCGGGGGGAGGACGAGAGAGAGGAGGGAGGGGATGAGTGGACGGATGATGGGGAGAGGGAGGGGGGGCAACGGGGGCGAGGTGGGGGCCCTGAGGGTTTTGGCTATGGGGCCCATGATCTCTCTTGGATCGGAAGCGACCGAGGCCCCAAAAGATGGTGCTGGGGGCTATGTGGCTAGAGCGCGGTGGGCTCGGAGGAGGTCGTGGGGGTCGGAACGGACGTAGGTGTTGTACGCCTGGGACGTCCATCTTCCGAGGACCTGGATCATGGACCCGGGAACGCCATTTCGGGAGGCGCTGGTGGCGGCGCCTATGCGAAATGAATGGCCCGAGAAGTGGTCGGCGGCATAGCCGGCCTGGGTGAGGATGAGGCGGAGGTGGCGATGGAACCAGGCTCGGGTGACGACCGAACCGGTTTCCGTGGTGAATAGTGGGTCGGATGGGGCTGCGTTTTGGGCCTGGCGGGTGGAGAGGTGGAGGACTAGTGGCTCGTATGGGCTGAGGGGTGAGTTGAGTCTGAAGATGCGGATGGGGGCGGAGCGGCCGAATTGGTCGGTCTTGCTGTGTCTGAGGGTGTAGATGATGGTTGATGGGTCTAGGACCGAGAGATCGGCCAGACATGGGTGGAGGGTAGGGTTAAAGCGTGAGTTGGGCGTGGTGAACTCCGAGCACCTGAGGAACCCGAAGAACGCCAGGAGGAAGAGCGATTCGAGGGTGGCGTCTGTGAGTGGGTTGGCGTAGCCGGAGCGGAGGACGTGGATGCAGGCGGTGAGGATGTCGGCGGTGAGGGGTTGTCGGCTAGGCGGGCTGCGGGGTTCGAGGCGTTTGATGCCTCTGAGGAGCAGGGCGACGTGGGGATGGAGGCGGAAGGGGTGCTCGGCGCCGGTGAGTAGCTTGGTGATGAAGTTTATGCCAGACAGGTAGACGTGGATGGTGGATGAGTGCATGGACCGGGAGTAGCGGCAGTGGCTGATGTAGGAGGTGAGGGTGGCTAGGTCGAGTGACGGGAAGGGGATAGTGAAGGTGGAGTGGAATAGCTTGAAGTTTTTCCAGGCGGTCCAGTAGGAGGACAGAGTGGAAGGGGCGAGGGACTGGAGGATGGTCTGTTGCGTGTGGAGGATGAGGTGGCGGAGCGGGTGTTCTAGGGGAAGGTCATCTGTGAATATGGAGGCACGGGTGTGGGGAGGAGGTCGGCGTCCGGAGCCAATTGCCTGAACTTCTGAAATGACAGACGGGAAAGTGAATCAGAGATGGAGTTGAGGTGGCCGGGTATGTGTGCTGCGCGGATGATGAAATTGTGGGTGACAGTGATCCATGTGAGACGCCTGAGGAGTGACATGATGGGGAGTGAGGAGGAGCGGCCTTTGTTTATTATGTCTACGGTGGCTTGGTTGTCTGAATGGATTAATATGGAGCGGCTGGCGGCGGGGGGGGGGGGGGGTGTTGGGCTGTCAGGGGGTCTGTTGGGCTGTTGGGGCCGTGGGGGGCTTGTCGGGCTGGGGGGCCGAGCGTGTCTCGGCGGGGGGCCCGGGGTTGGTGTGCGGGGGGCCGGATGGGAGGGGGGGCCAGGTGCGGATCGACAGTAGGGGGACTGGGGCGAGGCGGGGGATCAGGACGAGGCTGGGGATCCGAGCGAGGCGGGGCGCGGGCTGGTGCCGCGGGGGGAGGACGAGAGAGAGGAGGGAGGGGATGAGTGGACGGATGATGGGGAGAGGGAGGGGGGGCAACGGGGGCGAGGTGGGGGCCCTGAGGGTTTTGGCTATGGGGCCCATGATCTCTCTTGGATCGGAAGCGACCGAGGCCCCACTGGAGGACCTGTGTGAGAATGGATTACATGAGAGGGTTAGCCGGGTGCGTGCCTGAGGAGAACAAGGTGGTTAGTGCATGAGGGGGAGAAGGGGTGGGGGTGGGATGTGAAAAACTGTGCATGAATGCTGGAGCGCCCGGCTGGGTTTAAATACCGTGCTTGATTAACTAGAGAGGTGGAGATAAGGGAGGAGTTGTTATCAGGAGAATCAAGCAGGTGCGATTAGGAGTTGGCGTTGGTCGGATTGGTAGTGACGTGGCGGAGGGAGATTGTTTTTGGTGTGGTCTCCCCTCCTGAACCTGCGTTGTTCCAACTTCATTAAATTGGGGTCCCAGAGATAGAAATGCCATTAAATGGGGGTCCGTAGATGTCATGTCAAACTGGGGTTGAGAATCTCTGTTCAGTTCAGTTTATTTATTTTGGTCATTAAAAACAGATGAATACACTTCCTGAATCTCTGCTAGAGCCGTAAATATCTTCTCTTATGGGGATCCCCCATGGCATATATTTTCAAATGCAGACCGGACATATTGCCAGCAAGGTGCTAACTAGCTGCAATTTCCCATTAACAGCCCATTCATCCAAACAGAAAAGTCCTGTCTGATTGTATTAAACAACGTCAAACTC
>NC_136801.1:1641286-1672505 GCF_951216825.1 Electrona antarctica | reverse complement strand
GCTCAGTGGCGTTTTGAAGCACCCGGAAGACTGCCGGAAGTACCTCCTCCGGACCTCAAATTTGAGGTCCGGGGTGACGTAGGGAGTGATGGTCCTACATGTTAAAGCCCAGCTGCACGGGGTTTCCCGGTCATGAATACACGGGTCCACCTGTAGTCCCTCCTCCTACCACTAGGGCCCAGAGCTTCAACGTTGAATAGCCTCACTGGCCCCTCGGTGTACACGGTACAAAAACAGGGCAGGGTGTGCTCTAGCACCCTGATGATCATGTTTTAGGGTGGGGGGAAAAAATCACGGGACTCCATCTTTATAGCTTTTAAACCTGCGTGCTGTAAAGTCCGTAATGCACAGCAGCTACAGCTGTGGGCCATTGACCTTGACCGTTTATCTTTGCAGAGGTTTGCGTGATCTGCGCATTTCACAATGTAGTCAATCACAATATGTCCACTAGGGGGAGTAGAGAGCTATATAAAAATATGCGACCAGTCAAATCAACAGAGAGAGAGAGAGAGAGAGATGACTGTGGTTTGGGTTTTTATTAATTTGTTGTATAAATCAAACATCATACATAATGCACGTGATTTTCTGTTAATGGTGACACTAATATATACGTCACGTCATTAACAACTAATAATGTTGTCTTCTACAAGTTGTAGAACACAACATTAAAGGAGCATTCAGTGATTTGGGTGATTTGGAAAACCACCCAGTCCGCCCCGGTAACAAAATGTGCACATGCACACGCTCTACAGTGGGGGGAAGTGCAACCGATATCGATATCCGATATAATTAATTGCTGTTATGGCCGATAACCGATATCACCGATGTCGATATGATCTCATTCTGTATTGAAAGATTCTAATAATTGTGTCCATTCTGAAAAATACATGTAACAGGGTGTCTGCACATCAGGCTTATAGGCAGGTCAGATTTAACTTAAATAACGTTATATTTAATATTGTGAGCTTGTAGATCTGTTCAAGCTGTTACTTTGGGCTTGTTTATCTGTAAAGACAGATTCATTAATCAGACCGATTAATTAATCGGTCTGATTAATGAATTGAACCGATGCCGATTAATCTAAAAACAACTATAGAATGGGCCGATACCGATGTGTTTGTTTAATCTCCCATGATCCCATCACCACACTATGGGCTCCATTTTCCTCACCACTAAACCCCTTATCCCTAAACTTCTTTGCCTGTTTGTTTTACTATTTTGCAAAACATTTTTCAATAGTTAAAATCATAAAATGGCCAGTCTACAAGCTCACAACGTATCAATGTATTTTGGCTGAGTTGAACTATTCAAAAATGTTTTTTTCAAAATAGTAAAAAAAAAAAAAGGGCAAAGAAGTTTAGGGATAAGGGGTTTAGCGGTGACGAAAATGGAGCCCTATATAATATATATTACTGTTGTGGTTGTTGTTGCATATTATTGTTGACATGCCCACAATCATGTTGTGCAAAAACACGACGCAGGAAAACAACCAATCCAGAATATTATTCAAATGAGTCTCTGCAGACTGTCAAAACTAACCGCCAAATTGGCATGGCTATACTGTACACTAACACATCATACATCATTACATACCATGCACAAACAAATAACAAAAACAGTAAAGAATGCCTTGCTGATGGAACGTGCCTTCACTCTCCTCCTCTGTGTGTAGTACAAGTCCTGACGTGCTGTTTGCTTTTTGTTTTTCACATTTTTATCCCACAATTTTGCAACCCATTTTTTCACCCATGTGTCAATTATCTAACGTAATCCTGGGCTCTACACTCCCTCTGGGGGGACAGCGGACTGACCTCATGTTTCCTTCTATGCATGAGGAGAACTTTTGACGCAGTGGAGTATAACTAAAACTAAACTTCTTCCGGTGAAATATATATATTTTTTGTCTGGCCAGAAAGTGCATTTGATACATGTGGTGGGTGCTTGGTTCGGAGTGGTCCACTATAGAGCGTCGCAGTCCCGCCTCCTACCCTGGACCAGGAAATGAAACCCAATGCATTATTCTCATAGACATTTCTTAAAGTATTTATTTAAAGACGGTTACGCCGCGGACAAAGCCAACTCGAGTCGTGACAACTCATGACAACACAAACAATATTTTGGACCAAACAAATAATTAGAAAGAAGAAAAAAACGGCAGGTTACAACACTTTTTTTGTTGTTTTTCTTCTTTGTAATTATTTGTTTGATCCAGAATATTGTTTGTGTTGTCATGAGTTGTCACGACTCGAGTTGGCTTTGTCTGCGGCGTAACCGTCTTTAAATAAATACTTTAAGAAATGTCTATGAGAATAATGCATTGGGTTTCATTTCCTGGTCCAGGGTAGGAGGCGGGACTGCGACGCTCTATAGGGAAAGTATAGGCTTTCGACTCCACAAAACCGTCTTTGTATTGGTGAGTAGCGAAAGTGTTCTTTTTAGTTTTGCAGCAGTCGACACGACTCGACATGCGCAGGAAGTTGAAAGTACCACCGTGTTAAGCAGATGTTCTCCTAACGCTATGGACCAGAGCTAATTCGGTATTTAAGTCTGACATCATTTTGTAGTCCTACGTTACGTCCAGGTCCAATTAGTGGCACCAGCTCCCGTCCGCTTCTCATTGTAAATAAATAGCTATATCTAAACGCGTGAATCTTTTTACAATAACGTTATTTTTCAGAAAGGAAGCCATTGAGGGTGTGGGTGTGTGTGTGGGGTAGAATTATGAATGTGTGCGACAAACACTCTTGGAATGGGAAATAAAGGGGGGGAAATGGAAATAGTTTTACGTTTTTGTTCTTGTATTTAACTTTGTAATGCTATACTGATGATGGTGCTCAACACTCTTGAGAACAAAGTATTCCATTGTGGCTTAACAGGCCATTCTTTATGTCAATCAATCAAGTGTCAGATGCCAAATTATATATTTTTTTTAATTTAAGTTATATATGTTTTTAGGGACATGTCATGTGATCTATACCTGCACAGCCTTTGTGATCTACTGGTAGATCACAATCTACCTTTTGGGCACCGCTGCGAGACTATGGGATGGGAGTGTCTGGGAGTTATAGCGCCCTGCACACTGGGACGTTCCATCTGGTCACACAGATGAACACTGCACACCGGGACGTTCCATCTGGTCACACAGATGTAACACTGAACACCGGGACGTTCCATCTGGTCACACAGATGAACACTGCACACCGGGACGTTCCATCTGGTCACACAGATGTAACACTGAACACCGGGACGTTCCATCTGGTCACACAGATGAACACTGAACACCGGGACGTTCCATCTGGTCACACAGATGAACACTGCACACCGGGACGTTCCATCTGGTCACACAGATGAACACTGCACACCGGGACGTTCCATCTGGTCACACAGATGTAACACTGAACACCGGGACGTTCCATCTGGTCACACAGATGAACACTGAACACCGGGACGTTCCATCTGGTCACACAGATGAACACTGCACACCGGGACGTTCCATCTGGTCACACAGATGAACACTGCACACCGGGACGTTCCATCTGGTCACACAGATGTAACACTGAACACCGGGACGTTCCATCTGGTCACACAGATGTAACACTGAACACCGGGACGTTCCATCTGGTCAGACAGATGTAACACTGAACACCGGGACGTTCCATCTGGTCAGACAGATGTAACACTGAACACCGGGACGTTCCATCTGGTCACACAGATGAACACTGAACACTGGGACGTTCCATTTGGTCAGACAGATGTAACACTGAACACCGGGACGTTCCATCTGGTCACACAGATGAACACTGAACACCGGGACGTTCCATCTGGTCAGACAGATGTAACACTGAACACCGGGACGTTCCATCTGGTCACACAGATGAACACTGAACACCGGGACGTTCCATCTGGTCACACAGATGAACACTGAACACCGGGACGTTCCATCTGGTCACACAGATGAACACTGAACACCGGGACGTTCCATCTGGTCAGACAGATGTAACACTGAACACCGGGATGTTCCATCTGGTCACACAGATGAACACTGAACACTGGGACGTTCCATCTGGTCACACAGATGAACACTGAACACCGGGACGTTCCATCTGGTCACACAGATGTAACACTGAACACCGGGACGTTCCATCTGGTCACACAGATGAACACTGAACACCGGGACGTTCCATTTGGTCACACAGATGAACACTGCACACCGGGACGTTCCATCTGGTCACACAGATGAACACTGCACACCGGGACGTTCCATCTGGTCAGACAGATGTAACACTGAACACCGGGACGTTCCATCTGGTCAGACAGATGTAACACTGAACACCGGGACGTTCCATCTGGTCAGACAGATGTAACACTGAACACTGGGACGTTACATCTGGTCAGACAGATGTAACACTGAACACTGGGACGTTCCATCTGGTCACACAGATGTAACACTGAACACCGGGACGTTCCATCTGGTCACACAGATGAACACTGAACACCGGGACGTTCCATCTGGTCAGACAGATGAACACTGAACACCGGGACGTTCCATCTGGTCAGACAGATGTAACACTGAACACCGGGACGTTCCATCTGGTCAGACAGATGAACACTGAACACCGGGACGTTCCATCTGGTCAGACAGATGTAACACTGCACACTGGGACGTTCCATCTGGTCAGACAGATGAACACTGAACACCGGGACGTTCCATCTGGTCAGACAGATGTAACACTGAACACTGGGACGTTCCATCTGGTCAGACAGATGTAACACTGAACACCGGGACGTTCCATCTGGTCAGACAGATGAACACTGAACACCGGGACGTTCCATCTGGT
The DNA here is from genome assembly GCF_951216825.1 of Electrona antarctica. NCBI lineage: Eukaryota > Metazoa > Chordata > Actinopteri > Myctophiformes > Myctophidae > Electrona > Electrona antarctica. The sequence goes on along the minus strand of NC_136801.1, from coordinate 1,667,667 downwards.
CAGACAGATGTAACACTGCACACCGGGACGTTCCATCTGGTCACACAGATGTAACACTGAACACCGGGACGTTCCATCTGGTCAGACAGATGTAACACTGCACACCGGGACGTTCCATCTGGTCAGACAGATGTAACACTGAACACCGGGACGTTCCATCTGGTCAGACAGATGTAACACTGAACACCGGGACGTTCCATCTGGTCAGACAGATGTAACACTGAACACCGGGACGTTCCATCTGGTCAGACAGATGTAACACTGAACACCGGGACGTTCCATCTGGTCAGACAGATGTAACACTGAACACCGGGATGTTCCATCTGGTCAGACAGATGTAACACTGAACACCGGGACGTTCCATCTGGTCAGACAGATGTAACACTGAACACTGGGACGTTCCATCTGGTCACACAGATGTAACACTGAACACTGGGACGTTCCATCTGGTCACACAGATGTAACACTGAACACTGGGACGTTCCATCTGGTCACACAGATGTAACACTGAACACCGGGACGTTCCATCTGGTCAGACAGATGTACGCCACTCCAACAGTCCTCTGCAGCACTTTGCATAATGGCAGCGAGTTGCAAGAACAATGAGCTCTTTAACACATTCACTGCAATTGACATAAATATGTACTCCACCATACATCTCGGATGCAAATATTATTACTTTTACTCCACTACAATTATTTGGAAACTTTAGTTACTTTTTATATTTGGATTATTCTTACAAAACATACATTAACCCCTATACTATAGCCTCGTCAATTTGAAAATAGCAGATCTACAAGCTCACAATGTGTTGCGTCGCGACACATTGTGAGCTTGTAAATCTGCTTTTTTCAAAAGATGTTAGGACATTTGAAATGGGACATTCTGTATAATGAGTACTTTTGATTTGGGTGATTTGGAAACCCCCCCAGTCCGCCCCGGTAACAAGATGTGCATATGCACGCATTACAGTTGGGGGACACGCGACAGGCCAACAGCACACGCACCAAGGCCCGCCCCCGCTCGATCATGATTGGTGGAAGGCCCCTCTCTATCCTGATTGGATGACGGCTGGGCCACCTAGCCAAAAACGAAACCTAGGGTTTGTTTTACCCCAGGGGTTAACTGGGGACAGGGAGGAACTCCTTATATGGTCAGCACACTCTATAGTAGGGAGAATTATCACAACAAAACAAAAACAGAAGTGGTATTTGAATTAAGTGAAATCACTGAACATACCTTTAAGTACACTTCATAAACCAATACTTTGTATTTTCACTCAAGTACATTATGAATTCAAGACTTTTACTTGAATTCAAGTATTCTATATTGCAGTATTGGCACTTTTACTCTTACTACTAAAACATCTGAGTATTTTTTCCACCACTGGGAATTTGCAACCGGCATTTAAGACAAAAAAAACAAAAAAAATAATCGGAAAGCAATGAAATTCAATGAAATTCAAGTTCTCGATTAAACATATAATTTGCCTCATTTATATGTGGTTATAGTTCTACGGATTATGACACAGAAGCCGCTATCTATCTATTCCACTTTACATGCTGTCTCTGATTTCACAATTCACTTTCTATCTGAAACCGGAGCAAATTACGGACCAATCGATGCGTGCAATTAGACACAGAAGTCTTTGCAATTAGCAAGTTTGTGCTAATGCCCTGGAATGGATTTTATTTTTTCTTCCTCTAGGCAGCTCGGGGGGGTTGGATGAGGAAAGCAATACTGTGTGTGTGTGTGTGTGTGTGTGTGTGTGTGTGTGTGTGTGTGTGTGTGTGTGTGTGTGTGTGTGTGTGTGTGTGTGTGTGTGTGTGTGTGTGTGTGTGTGTGTGTGTGTGTGTGTGTGTGTGTGTGTCCTCAGTAAGCTGTGTCTGTCTCACTGACAGACGGCACTGATACAGAGGTCTGAATCATCACTTCTTCCTCCTCCTCGCACTATCATTCCTTTAACACGTTTAGACCTGCAGTTTTCTGAACGTATATCAGTGGTTCTCAATATTTCATGTCAAGGACCCCCAAAAATTATATGTAAGGACCCCCATCTGAAAATATGTTGTTCCAGGGACCCTCCCGGAAGCAAATAATTGAGTTAAAAACGTTCACTTAAAGAATATATATTTCAAAGATTTGCGCCACCTGTCAAAAATAGCAGACCTACAAGCTCATAGCGCGGCACCGAGTGCCACTCTATGAGCTTGTAGATCTGCTATTTTTCAATAGCTAAAGTATAACATGGCGCTTATAAAACGTCGAAAGGGGTTCCCGTCCAGGCCGATTCTATACAACATCGTCTTCTAAATCCTAACCCTTTTTCTGAAAAAAACACGTATGTTTTTCTATATAAATTATGTCAGTGGTTCTCAAACTTTTTCATGGCAAGAACCCCCAGAATTCTATATGTATTTGGTATTTGACGCCTCCATCTCAAAATATTTTGTTCCAGGGAACACTCACAAGCAAAGACTTGTGTTAAAAAGGTTTTGCTTTGCACAACATTTTCATGTTTTTTCCCCCTCCAAAATAGCAGATCTACAAGCTCATAGCGCGTCACTTCGTGCCACGCTATGAGCTTGTAGATCTGCCATTTTTGAAATAGCCAATTAAGTATAAAATAATGGTTGATGGTGATTAAAATCTAAAGTGACACAGCATGTGCGTTCCCGGTCTAAATGGGTTAACCTATGTCAGGCCGTTCTTACCGACGCAGCCCCAATAAGTCTCTACGTTTAAAACACACGATTGATCGTCCATACATACCCTATAGGCGGGGTTGGCGAAAAGGGCCTTTCTGTGTGGAGTTTGCATGTTCTCCCCATGTCACCTAGGGCAGGGGTTCTCAACCCGTGGGTCGCGACCCCTCGGGGGGTCGCCAAATTATTTTGGGGGGTCCCCAAAATATTTTAAAAAATATATATATATATATATTAAAAAAAAAAAATCACTATTTTTCAAAAATAGCCACTCGGTGGCGCGCTATGAGCTTGTAGATCTGCTATTTTTCAATAGCTAAATTATAACAATGCTTAAAACATCAAAAGGGTTCCCGCCCAAAATGGTTTAAGGTTATTGTATCAGTCAATTTATATTGGGGGTCCCGAGACATTGCCAAAGCATTTCCGGGGGTCCCCGGCCAAAAACGTTGAGAACCCCTGACCTAGGGTAGGTACCTTAGAGTATATATTAATAGAGGTGGCACCGCGATTTCTCCTCTCATCCACTTGCATTAAGTTGCTCAAAAGCGCATGAGGCGATTTCACTCCTCCTTCCGGGTAGGAAACAGAGTGCATTCTGGGATTGATTGGGCCCAAACACATGAACGCGCTGTGCCGTTGACTATCATTGCACGCGTACAGCGTTCACGTGTCATCATGAACGTGCGCATCAATGATAGTCAGCGGACCAGCGCGTTCATGTGTTTGGCCCAGCGCTGCAATACCAAATCCGGCCACTATGTCCATTTCGCCTCAGGGTTTCCTCCGGGTGCCGTCTCTATTAAAATATACTCTAAGGTATACCCTTAGGATTACAAAAAACATGCAGTAATCCTGGTCTCTATACTGCCTCCCCCTGGCCAGCCCAGCTGATGGAGGGGAAAGGAAGTGGTTGGAATAACGTGTTCCTTCCACGCGCTACGTGTTCCTTCCACGCGCTATACGTCCAACCAGGGAAACCCCCTCCTCCCCAGGGACCTGCAGAGGGTGTTAGAGAGGCAGGGGCTGACATCCCGTAAGAGGGCACTTTGGGACCAAAATAGCAGATCTACAAGCTATAGCAGATCTACAAGCTATAGCAGATCTACAAGCTGACTCTACAAGGAATATCCCCTCTATTACTAGCCATGTGTTGCATGGAGAGTACAGGTCTCTGCCTTCAGGAAGGAGATATGGTGTTCCAGGATAGCATACGATATGGTCAGACTGAAGAGGTATTTTGTCCGTCAGTCGACTCTGAGGCTTAATCGGGATGTTGGCCTGCAGGACTAGACTGAGCTGTGGACTAGAAGCAGGACTAGACTGAGCTGTGGACTAGAAGCAGGACTAGACTGAGCTGTGGACTAGAAGCAGGACTAGACTGAGCTGTGGACTAGAAGCAGGACTAGACTGAGCTGTGGACTAGAAGCAGGACTAGACTGAGCTGTGGACTAGAAGCAGGACTAGACTGAGCTGTGGACTAGAAGCAGGACTAGACTGAGCTGTGGACTAGAAGCAGGACTAGACTGAGCTGTGGCATGAAGGACTAGACTGAGCTGTGGACTAGAAGCAGGACTAGACTGAGCTGTGGACTAGAAGCAGGACTAGACTGAGCTGTGGACTAGAAGCAGGACTAGACTGAGCTGTGGACTAGAAGCAGGACTAGACTGAGCTGTGGCATGAAGGACTAGACTGAGCTGTGGACTAGAAGCAGGACTAGACTGAGCTGTGGACTAGAAGCAGGACTAGACTGAGCTGTGGACTAGAAGCAGGACTAGACTGAGCTGTGGACTAGAAGCAGGACTAGACTGAGCTGTGGCATGAAGGACTAGACTGAGCTGTGGACTAGAAGCAGGACTAGACTGAGATGTGGACTAGAAGCAGGACTAGACTGAGCTGTGGACTAGAAGCAGGACTAGACTGAGCTGTGGACTAGAAGCAGGACTAGACTGAGCTGTGGACTAGAAGCAGGACTAGACTGAGCTGTGGACTAGAAGCAGGACTAGACTGAGCTGTGGCATGCAGGACTAGACTGAGCTGTGGACTAGAAGCAGGACTAGACTGAGCTGTGGACTAGAAGCAGGACTAGACTGAGCTGTGGACTAGAAGCAGGACTAGACTGAGCTGTGGCATGAAGGACTAGACTGAGCTGTGGACTAGAAGCAGGACTAGACTGAGCTGTGGACTAGAAGCAGGACTAGACTGAGCTGTGGACTAGAAGCAGGACTAGACTGAGCTGTGGACTAGAAGCAGGACTAGACTGAGCTGTGGACTAGAAGCAGGACTAGACTGAGCTGTGGACTAGAAGCAGGACTAGACTGAGCTGTGGACTAGAAGCAGGACTAGACTGAGCTGTGGCATGAAGGACTAGACTGAGCTGTGGACTAGAAGCAGGACTAGACTGAGCTGTGGACTAGAAGCAGGACTAGACTGAGCTGTGGACTAGAAGCAGGACTAGACTGAGCTGTGGACTAGAAGCAGGACTAGACTGAGCTGTGGCATGAAGGACTAGACTGAGCTGTGGACTAGAAGCAGGACTAGACTGAGCTGTGGACTAGAAGCAGGACTAGACTGAGCTGTGGACTAGAAGCAGGACTAGACTGAGCTGTGGACTAGAAGCAGGACTAGACTGAGCTGTGGCATGAAGGACTAGACTGAGCTGTGGACTAGAAGCAGGACTAGACTGAGATGTGGACTAGAAGCAGGACTAGACTGAGCTGTGGACTAGAAGCAGGACTAGACTGAGCTGTGGACTAGAAGCAGGACTAGACTGAGCTGTGGACTAGAAGCAGGACTAGACTGAGCTGTGGACTAGAAGCAGGACTAGACTGAGCTGTGGCATGCAGGACTAGACTGAGCTGTGGACTAGAAGCAGGACTAGACTGAGCTGTGGACTAGAAGCAGGACTAGACTGAGCTGTGGCATGAAGGACTAGACTGAGCTGTGGACTAGAAGCAGGACTAGACTGAGCTGTGGACTAGAAGCAGGACTAGACTGAGCTGTGGACTAGAAGCAGGACTAGACTGAGCTGTGGACTAGAAGCAGGACTAGACTGAGCTGTGGCATGCAGGACTAGACTGAGCTGTGGACTAGAAGCAGGACTAGACTGAGCTGTGGACTAGAAGCAGGACTAGACTGAGCTGTGGACTAGAAGCAGGACTAGACTGAGCTGTGGACTAGAAGCAGGACTCGACTGAGCTGTGGACTAGAAGCAGGACTAGACTGAGCTGTGGACTAGAAGCAGGACTAGACTGAGCTGTGGACTAGAAGCAGGACTAGACTGAGCTGTTGACTAGAAGCAGGACTAGACTGAGCTGTGGACTAGAAGCAGGACTAGACTGAGCTGTGGACTAGAAGCAGGACTAGACTGAGCTGTGGACTAGAAGCAGGACTAGACTGAGCTGTGGACTAGAAGCAGGACTAGACTGAGCTGTGGCATGCAGGACTAGACTGAGCTGTGGACATTGTATGTAATTGTATTTTCTGTCCTTTTTTTAATGTCCTGTGTTATGTCAAATGTGTGTACAGTTGGAGGCCATCGATATTGTCCTTTTCTTTTTGCTGAGGTTTGCGTGATCTGCGCAAAAGGACAGTTAACCCATTTTGGGCGGGAACCCCTTTTGGTGTTTTAAACATTATGTTATAATTTAGCTATTGAAAAATAGCAGATCTACAAGCTCATAGCGCGCCACCGAGTGGCGCGCTACGAGCTTGTAGGTCTGCTATTTTTGAAAAATCGTGAAAATATTTATTTCAGAAAACTGGAGGATTTTTTAAAATTTTGAGGTCAGGCCTAAATGGGTCAAATGATAAGGGACAATATCGGTGGCACCCAACTGTATATGTGTTTTATACAAGGCCGCTGGTATGGCCGCATATCATATCAGTAAATATAGCGTACAGATAATTAGAACAGGCACACACACACACACTCATTGCTGTCATGACTACTACTACTACTGCTGTGTGCCACAGTGATTGTGCATGTGCAAAACTGTAGCGAGAACAGCATCTGCTGTTCGCGCCTGTCTTGTTGTTTGTTCAGGGGAAGAGAAAAAAGAAACAAGCACGAACAAACAAAACCAAAACTCCACAGACTCCTGGGTTTCTGTCGCCCCCCCCCTTCCATCTGGCACGCGAGCAGAGAGAGACACACGCAGTGGTGGAACATGTACTCAGATGTGTTACCTAAAGTATAAATAGTGTAGATGTAGGTCTATACTCTGTTACAAGTATAGAAGTCCCGTATTCAAAATGTACTCAAGTAAAAATACAAAAGTATCAGCATCAAAATGTACTTAAAGTACTAAAAGTATTCATATTGCATTAATGTCCCATTTCACAGGTTCAAAACGTGTACAAAATCTTTTGAAAATAGCCCATCTACATGCTCACAATGTGTCGCATCGCGACGCATGCGACGCATTGTGAGCTTGTAGATCTGCTATTTTCAAATGGCCGAAATGTATAGGGTTGAAGTGGTTAATGTATGTATTCTAATCAACATTAAAATCTCCAAAGTAGCTAGTAGCCGAGCTAAAGTTTTCAAATAATTGTAAAAGTGGAGTAAAAGTACACATTTTTGGCTCTGCGGTGTAGTGGAGTAGAAAGTGAAAGTGTTGGAAATTGGAAATACTCAAGTAAAGTACAAAATACCTCAAAATTGTAGTTATAAGTGCAGTACTTAAGTAAATGTATACTTAGATTACTTTACACCACTGTCCACACGGTGGCTTTTAGAGAGACGAGATCGCCGCCTCGATGGGCTCGATCATCTTCCTGTGAAAAACGCAGCATCGATTTTTATTTTTGTAGCTCCCACGCCAAGGTCAGCGCTGAGGAGGAGGGATCTTATCACCTCACTAGTACTGTATGTCTGTCTCTGTCTCTGTCTCTGTCTCTCTCTCTCTCTCTCTCTCTCTCTCTCTCTCTCTCTCTCTCTCTCTCTCTCTCTCGGGCGGCGTTTATTAATGGAGATGGAATAATAATAATGCAAATCACCCAAACATGGTTGGTTTCCATGCTGCAGCTGTGTGTTGTTATAGTGACCTTGTCAAATTTAAATGGAGGATGAAAACGAAACATTTAAAGATGGGAGTGAGTGCCGTGATTTTTTTCCAGCCTAAAACATGATCATCAGTTATTATTATTATTATTATTATTATTATTATTATTATTATTATTATTATTATTATTATTATTATTATTATATAAAGGAGAAAGTATTTTTCTTTTTCAAAAAAGTGTACAGTATTTGTTAAAATGTCGTTTTTATGTGGACACGCCCACCAGTTCATTAAGTAGGCTATGCCTGGTTTGCCTGGTGGGTGGTGATCCACCTGAACTGAAGCCACACCCACAGCTGTGGTTGTATGATAAAAGTGGGAGGGTTTTGGGGAGGGGATGATATTGTGATGTCACTATATCACTGTTTTTTTTTCTCTCATTGGCACGTTTGACTGTCAAGGTTTCAGCCTCCAGGAAGAAACCCTAAATATACAAAGGGAAGACATCGTTGCACAGTTCTAAACGTGCACATTCTTCCTACGTTGGAGTTGTCTGTTCTTGTTATTATCGGTAAACCTCAAACATCATACTATATCATTTCATTATTTTATTTTTTTACACCCACTGTATTGTGCATAGCGTTTCAAATAATGTGTCATACTGGTGATCCTAAAGACTGTGTTTGATGTTCTTCAAGGTTTTCACTGCGGTTAGCCTGTTATGTGGTAAAATGCATTACATTCACCCATTCACACACACACATTCACACACCGATGGCGACGGAAACCAAGATGCAAGTCACCAACCTGCACATTGGTAGCAATTAGGGGTTCAGAGTCTTGCTCAAGGACACTCTGGGGGAGCCTGGGTTCAAACTGGGAGCCTCACGGTTCTACTTGGGAACGATGCAACTTGGAAACCTAATAATACCCGTTGTAAACTTGCCATAGCACCCATTTTAACTATCTGTCTGTGTCCACTGTCCCACATGGAGATCTCTGTATTTGTCTGTCTGCCTGAAGAGGCAAACTGACTGTGAAAGTAATCAATAATTGGCAGGTGTGGGGTTGCCATGGCAATCAATTGGCTGAGGCAGAGGCTGGAAACTGCACAGGTGAGGGGATTTAGGCTGATTAGGCCCATGCACTGGCAGAGCCTGACCAGAGCCTTTTGTGGTGGTTCTGGAGAACCGTGGGTCCGACCGACTCGATACCGGGCACTGCACTCCCCGCGGGGTTGTGGAACGCGTGTGTCGGTGGGGCAAACGGTTCTCCAGTTACGTGCATTACAACTGTGCACACACACGCAGACAGACACACACACACAGACAGACACAGACACACACACAGACAGACACAGACACACACACACACACACAGAGACGTGGCACATTTATGGTAGGATAAAGCCTTCAGTTTGTATTGCTACTCCGTGCTCCTGTGATTGACAGCGGTACCAGTACCGCAGCACCACAGTGTACCAAGACGGCCTTTTGACACCTTCCGGTCCACAGAGCAGCAGCGTGACACCTTCCGGTCCACAGAGCAGCAGCGTGACACCTTCCGGTCCACAGAGCAGCAGCGTGTACGTGTTCTGTCACAGTCATCCATTTATACAGATCTAATACATTAACCACAGCACGGCTGCAGTGTCACAGACGGGGAAACAGTATTCGAGCATGTATTAGTTCAAAAGAATCTCTCCGAATTCTGTCTCGCAGCACTTTCATCATTTAACTCTTCTTGACTCTGGAGTGCCTGCATGCCTACACTGGCATTATGTTTATATTGGTGGCCTTGTTGTGGCGAGCAATGCATGTGCACACATTCCCTTATCCCTTGTTGTGGCGAGCAGTGCATGTGCACACATTCCCTTATCCCTTGTTGTGGCGAGCAGTGCATGTGCACACATTCCCTTATCCCTTGTTGTGGCGAGCAGTGCATGTGCACACATTCCCTTGTTGTGGCGAGCAGTGCATGTGCACACATTCCCTTGTTGTGGCGAGCAGTGCATGTGCACACATTCCCTTGTTGTGGCGAGCAGTGCATGTGCACACATTCCCTTGTTGTGGCGAGCAATGCATGTGCACACATTCCCTTGTTGTGGCGAGCAATGCATGTGCACACATTCCCTTGTTGTGGCGAGCAGTGCATGTGCACACATTCCCTTATCCCTTGTTGTGGCGAGCAGTGCATGTGCACACATTCCCTTGATCCCTTGTTGTGGCGAGCAGTGCATGTGCACACATTCCCTTGATCCCTTGTTGTGGCGAGCAGTGCATGTGCACACATTCCCTTATCCCTTGTTGTGGCGAGCAGTGCATGTGCACCAGAGCCTTAGATATAGTCAGAGTTACGTAAACTGCGTTCACTTCATGGGGCTTCAGTCCAATGGCGGCTCTCCTACATAGACTTCAGTCCAATGGAGGCTTTCCTACATAGACTTCTATTGGCTTCAGTCCAATGGAGGCTCTCCTACATAGACTTCTATTGGCTTCAGTCCAATGGCGGCTCTCCTACATATACTTCTATTGGCTTCAGTCCAATGGAGGCTCTCCTACATAGACTTCTATTGAGAATGGGGACAACCAACTGGGCCAAGTCCTGGACCGGAAGTCGGCAGAAATGCATTGGACTCAGACAATGATCTTAAATCCCTTTATTTTAGATTGTTTTGTAGTAATAGTACAACATAAACCTTACAGAGACTTTAGTTGTTACTGTACAATACTTTAAAACAGTTGTCATGTTGCACACATGCTTAAAACAGCTCTTGTTTGCGCCGCCCTTGTTGAAAACAATGTATTTCCAACTCCAGCTTGTCTCAGTTCAGGCTGCATGAACAGCGCTCGAGCGCTCGGTTTCTGCCCCCTCAATGTCGTAACTCTTCTATTAGATGGCTCTGATGTGCACACATTCCCTTTTCAGCATTAACAGTTCAACAAACACTAGTCCCTCACAACACTATACTTACTATAGTGTCTTTAATGTTCTCTCTCTCCACTTTGAATGTAAACCTAAACACGGGTGATTTTCACCCGGACGATTCATTTTCATAATGTTGCTGATGTCTGAGGTGGGTGGGTCTTTCAGTACCTTCATGATGCTCAGTGACATCATAATGTTGCTGATGTCTGAGGTGGGCGGGTCTTTCAGTACCTTCATGATGCTCAGTGACATCATATTGTTGCTGATGTCTGAGGTGGGCGGGTCTTTCAGTACCTTCATGATGCTCAGTGACATCATAGAAGGTAGGTTTGTTTCTCTGCCCACATCACTGTATTTTTCTACAGGCAGGTGTTCGGGTGAATCTCACCCGTGTTTAGTGATAGTGTGACAGAGAAAAAATCCCATACACCCACAATGGACTTTTTTTTTTTTTTTCTTCACTGGACCATTCTCACATGTCTTAGGATGGGTGGACCAAAGGAGAAGTTCACAACTTCATTTATCTTTTTTTAGGAATATTTTAAGCATCTGCTGATACCGATTTTGTACAATAGTACAATATCCCAAATCACAGACAATATCCAGTCTAATATCATGATATGGATGTACTATTGATACTATTTTTGTGCTCCCGATCCGATTCCGATCATTTGAAAATATAATTTTACCAAGATCGGCATCAATGTTGACAGGAGAGATTTTACTGGAGGGACAACTTCATGTATGTCTTCTTTTGCAAGTTGGAGGGGAGGACATGTTCCCTCCGTCCCTGTTCAGCGCGACAACGTTGACAGGAGAGATGATGAGAGGAGCAGAGTTTGTACCACCATGATTAAGACAGGGACTGAAGTATGGATATAGTCTCTCAGTGAAGGAGCAGCCAGTGAAAGAGTAGAGGTGGACTCTGGTCTCCACGTCATGAAAGGAGACCAGACCCTCCTCATAGTCCACAAACACTCCCACTGTCTGGAGCTCCTCTCTCACAGGGAGGAGGACATCAGGGTGAGCAGCCCAGTACTTTCCATTACGGAGCCCTATAGTCCAGTAACCATCGTTGGGGGAAAATGTGTCCAAGTCCAAGTCTCCCTTCCTGTCGATGGACTCTCTGGCCACTCCTAGATCCCAGTCAGCCTTCCCTCCAACCTGGACCTCGTAGTAAAACCTTCCTGAGGAGAAGTGTTGTTTTCCTAAGACACAGACATATGTAGAGAATCTCTGGTTGTTCTCTGGGAAATCATTATGTGCCTCTCCATCATACACTTGTTTTCCATCGTCAGACAGGATGAGGTCAGGATGTGCTGTATCAGGGTCCAGAGTCACATCCACTGCATATTGCTGGATCCTCCTCAGCTCAGCATCACACAGCTGCTTCTTCATCTCTTGACCGAGTGTCTTCTCCAGCTGAGCCACAGCTGTCCTCACAGCCTCCACATATGAAGACTGATAGACATTGACCTTTGTCCAGTCCTTGGTGGGTGGAGGGGTGGTGATGGATGTGACGTTCTGGAGGAGGTGGAGGTGGTCTTCAGTATGTGAGAGCTGCCTCAGCTGAGAGATTCTCTCCTCTAATTGAGTGATTTCCTGTTGCAGATATTTGATGAAGCCTTCAGCCTGTTCCTCTGTTGTTTCATGCTTCTCTTCAATCACACCAATGAGCTCAGCCTGGCTTCTCTCAATACAGCTGATCAGATCAGTGAAGACTTCCACACTGACGGCTATCACTGTGTCTGCATCCTTCCTGCTGAGCTCTACTGAGCGTTTGACCTCCTGAATCTTCACTTGTCTCTCCCGGATCATCTTCTGGATTTCAGCCTCAGTCTTTGCTTCGTATTCTTCTGTCCGCTTGCGACTCCTGAACTGTTGAACCATGTCAGAAATGCAAGTATTCACAGACACCTCTGGTCTGATAGTGAAGATCTTTGCACACAGTGGACACTGACACACATCCTTACTGTCCCAGTAATGTGTGATGCAGGTTCTGCAGTAGGTGTGTCCACATTGAGTGCTGATTGGATCAGTGAACACGTCCAGACAGATAGCACAACGTAAGTGCTCTTCAGACAGGAGACTGCCGGCAGACGCCATCCCTTCAGGCTGAGATTAGAAGTGCTTCAACACTCGGTGTTATCGGCTTTTAAGTCCAGCTGACTGCAATCTGATGACATCATCAAACATGAGGTCAGTCCAGACAAAATATGGAGTTCCGCCCGGCTATACAGACTGACCAACCAGAGCTTGTGATATGCCTTTTTAAGGGGCGCTAGCCCCTTCTATAAACGGCTTTAGTCCCCACATGTCTCAAGATTTGCCATTGACGATGAACGGAGAAATGACGTCAGAATTCCGCTAACTATGACGTTAAATTAAACATCAAAACATTAAACGCCATTGACATTGAAGGGAAAATTTACGTCATATGTAAACGAGAAATCAGCTAACCAATCACACGCAACAGGTATTCTGATTGGCCAGTATGAGATGATGCAAGATGATGTGCGATGATAAGAGCGCCCCTCACTTCACACAGGTGTGATTTTCTTTTAGTAAATCTACATCCTATCAGCATCTATCTCCCAACTATAAATACACCAATAAGTCTCTGTACGTCTGTATGTACGTCTGTACGTCTGTAATCCACGTAACTCCAGAACCGTTCGCCCCACCCACTTCAAATTGGACAAACACGTTCCACCCATAGAGTATAAAGAAGGATAGAGACTGATCTGGCGCGAAGCTCCGCCCCCTCCGCTATTCATGAAGCTCCGCCCCCTCCGCTATTCATGTCAGTGGAAGTGTTAAAGGGTTAAAGCCCAGCTGCACGGGGTTTCCTCGTCATGAATCCACGGGTCCGCCTGCAGTCCTTCCTCTTACCACTAGGGCCCAGTGCTTCAACGTTGGAGCGCCTCATTGGCCCCTTGGTTCCACCCCACCACAGGGGGTGCAGTGCCCGGTGTCGAGTTTGTCGGAGCCACGGTTGTCCAGAACAGCCCCAAAAACGCCTCTGCCCGGTGTCCATACAGTATATGGAGCTGACCTGTTCTGACATCATTCTGACGTCTCCATAGACTCCATATTTGGGCATGCCTGACACATAAATCCATATATGGGCATAAAAGGGACACAGACATGATATATGGGTGGGGCATGCATTTCCAACTTGCATCGTCCCCAGGAAATCTATTTTTTTTGTTTTTTTGTGAAAAGTCATGATGAAATATTAAAGAAGAGTAGCTCAAGTCGCCATGTATTGCTGTACTTCAATATATTTTGATGAGTAATATTTTTTCTATGGAATATTTTACATTGGGTAAAATATACCCGTGTTTAGTGATGGTATAACCCACTTTGAATGTTAATATTAATATCCCACTTTGAATGTTAATGTTAATAACCACCTTTGAATGTTATCAAGCGATAATCACCAGTAGGTTACTTATCACTGGAATGTTATGTAAGGCAGGGGTTCTCAACGTTTTTGGCCGGGGACCCCCGGAAATGCTTTGGCAATGTATCGGGACCCCCGCCCCGCCCCCTCCCGACCCCCAATATAAATTGACTGCTACAATAACCTTAAACCATTTTGGGCGGGAACCCCTTTTGGTGTTTTAAGCATTGTTATAATTTAGCTATTGAAAAATAGCAGATCTACAAGCTCATAGCGCGCCACCGAGTGGCGCGCTATGAACTTGTAGGTCTGCTATTTTTGAAAAATCGTGGAAATAAAATAAAATAAAACACTTTTTTTTTTTTTTTTTTTTTTTTAAATAATTTGGGGACCCCCTAAAATAATTTGGCGACCCCCCGAGGGGTCGCGACCCACGGGTTGAGAACCCCTGATGTAAGGGATAATGTCTGCCTATAGGTGGTCATAGGGAGATAATTCACCGACAAGTAGGGATGTCCCGATCACGTTGTTTTGCTCCCGATCCGATTCCGATCATTTGATTTTAAGCATCTGCTGATACCGATTTCTTTCCGATCCGATATTTTTATATTTTTAGAACACGTTTATGCCATATCACAATATTACAATATCCCAAATCACAGACAATATCCAGTCTAATATCATGATATGGATTATAATATTGATACTATTTTTGGGCCCCCGATCCGATTCCGATCATTTGAAAAGGACATATCGGCCCCGATTTCCGATCACCTGATCCGACAGGGTGTTTAACCACCGACACGAAGCCGATCTCTACCAAGATCGGCATCAATGTTGACAGGAGAGATTTTACTGGAGGGACAACTTCATGTATTTCTTCTTTTGCAAGTTGGAGGGGAGGACATGTTCCCTCCGTCCCTGTTCAGCGCGACAACGTTGACAGGAGAGATGATGAGAGGAGCAGAGTTTGTACCACCATTATTAAGACAGGTACAGAAGAATGGATATAGTTTCTCAGTGAAGGAGCAGCCAGTGAAAGAGTAAAGGTGGACTCTGGTCTCCACGTCATAAAAGGAGACCAGACCCTCCTCATAGTCCACAAACACTCCCACTTTCTGGACCATCTCCCTTACAGGGAGGAGGACATCATCTGGGTCAGCAGCAGCCCAGTACTCATTTCCATCATCGAGTTCTATAATCCAGTAACCATCGTTGGGGGAAAATGTGATGTCTTCCTTCCTGTCGATGGACTCTCTGGCCACTCCTACACCCCAGGCAGTCTTCCCTACAACCTGGACCTCGTAGTAAAACCTTCCTGAGGAGAAGTGTTGTTTTCCTAAGACACAGACATATGTAGAGAATCTCTGGTTGTGCTCTGGGAAATCATTATCTGCGTCTCCATCATACACTCGTTTTCCATCGTCAGACAGGATGAGGTCAGGATGTGCTGTATCAGGGTCCAGAGTCACATCCACTGCATATTGCTGGATCCTCCTCAGCTCAGCATCACACAGCTGCTTCTTCATCTCTTGACCGAGTGTCTTCTCCAGCTGAGCCACAGCTGTCCTCACAGCCTCCACATATGAAGACTGATGTAAGTCGCTCTGGATTAAGAGCGTCTGCTAAATGCCTAAATTGTAAATTGATGGACATTGACCTTTGTCCAGTCCTTGGTGGGTGGAGGGGTGGTGATGGATGTGACGTTCTGGAGGAGGTGGAGGTGGTCTTCAGTGTGTGAGAGCTGCCTCAGCTGAGAGATTCTCTCCTCTAATTGAGTGATTTCCTGTTGCAGATCTTTGATGAAGCCTTCAGCCTGTTCCTCTGTTGTTTCATGCTTCTCTTCAATCACACCAATGAGCTCAGCCTGGCTTCTCTCAATACAGCTGATCAGATCAGTGAAGACCTGCACACTGACGGCTATCACTGTGTCTGCATCCATCCTGCTGAGCTCTACTGAGCGTTTGACCTCCTGAATCTTCACTTGTCTCTCCCGGATCATCTTCTGGATTTCAGCCTCAGCCTTTGCTTCGTATTCTTCTGTCCGCTTGCGACTCCTGAACTGTTGAACCATATCAGAAATGCAAGTATTCACAGACACCTCTGGTCTGATAGTGAAGATCTTTGCACAGAGTGGACACTGACACACATCCTTACTGTCCCAGTAATGTGTGATGCAGGTTCTGCAGTAGGTGTGTCCACATTGAGTGCTGATTGGATCAGTGAACACGTCCAGACAGATAGCACAACGTAAGTGCTCTTCAGACAGGAGACTGCCAGCAGACACCATCCCTTCAAGCTGAGATTAGAAGTGCTTCAACACTCTGTGTCATCGGCTTTTAAGTCAAGCTGACTGGAATCTGATGACATCATCAAACATGAGGTCAGTCCAGACCAAATATGGAGTTCCACCCGGCTTTACAGACTGACCAACCAGAGCTTGCGATATGCCTTTTTAAGGGGCGCTAACCCCTCCTATAAACAGCTTTAGTCCCCACATGTCTCAAGATTTGCCATTGACGATGAACGGAGAAATGACGTCAGAATTCCGCTAAATATGACGTGAATGAAACATCAAAACATTAAACGCCATTGACATTGAAGGGGAAATTTACGTCATATGTAAACGAGTAAATCAGCTAACCAATCACAGGCAACAGGCATTCTGATTGGCCAAAAAGAGATGATGCATGATGATGTGCGATGAGAGTGCCCCTCACTTCACACGGGTGTGATTTTTTTTAAAGTAAATCTACATCCTATCAGCATCTATCTCCTAACTATAAATACACCAATAAGTCTCTGTACGTCTGTATGTACGTGTAGGGGTTGTATTTCCACAGACACAAGCGCGGGAGTGCTGACCAGAATGGAGCCCAAAGTTCAGAAGGGCAAAGTCTTGTCTATCCTGGCTACCGGATATGTTGGATTCCGGGTTTTAGCGATGAGAACTTAAACTTGAGTTAAAGTTAGATTAATAATTCTTAATGACTCAAAAGTGATTTATAATCAGTCAAAGGGTAATTTCTGGCACATGGCCTTATAAAAGGGAGAAGTGACGTAACGACTAGGTAGTCGTGACGTCAACCCTGACAGTACGTCTGTACGTCTGTAATCCACGTAACTCCAGAACCGTTCGCTCCACCGACTTCAAATTCGACCAACACGTTCCACCCCACCACAGGGGGTGCAGTGCCCGGTGTCGGAGCCACGGTTGTCCAGAACCGCCCCAAAAACGCCTCTGCCCGGTGTCCATACAGTATATGGAGCTGACCGGTTCTGACATCATTCTGACGTCTGCATAGACTCCATATTTGGGCATGCCTCCAACCCTCCATATATGGGCTTAAAAGGGACACAGACATGATATCTGGGTGGGGCATTCATTTCCAACTTGCATCGTTCCAAGTAGGCCAGTGTGTCTGTCCTTCGCAAATGTGGATAACTGGTCCAACCGAACGACCTCAAATGGCGGCGAGGGTCTGAGGGAGGAGTGTGGTGTCCGGCGCCAAGTCGGCCGTTCATTCATTCATTCATTCATTCATTCATTCATTCATTCATTCATTCATGCTTGTAGACCTGAAACCCATTTATACTTGTTTTTCATTTTTGGAGAGAGGTGTGTACTTTAATGCTTATTATTCTTTATCTTTATTTTTATTTTTTCATTATTAGTATCACTTTTATTAGTATTTTGGTAGGTGTTTCAGTGCAGTTGCTTCTGGTCTTGATGTAGTGTTTGAGTGGTTTGGAGAACATCTATGTTTTGTTGATGTTGTAAGTGTATTGTTCTGTGTCGACATGTTTAATGTATTGTTTTGTCTATGTACTGTATTCATTGTGTTGTGCCCGAGGACCCCCTCTAAAACCAGATGATAAATCTCAAGGGGCTATCCTCTAAAGGAAATCAAATTTCAATATATATATATATTCATTCATTCATTCATTCAGGGAGTGAGATATCACAGCAACATGCATCAGAATGTAGCCTCATTCATTCATTCTAGGAGTGAGATATCACAGCAACATGCATCAGAATGCAGCCTCATTCATTCATTCTAGGAGTGAGATATCACAGCAACATGCATCAGAATGCAGCCTCATTCATTCTAGGAGTGAGATATCACAGCAACATGCATCAGAATGCAGCCTCATTCATTCATTCAGGGAGTGAGATATCACAGCAACATGCATCAGAATGCAGCCTCATTCATTCATTCAGGGAGTGAGATATCACAGCAACATGCATCAGAATGCAGCCTCATTCATTCATTCATTCAGGGAGTGAGATATCACAGCAACATGCATCAGAATGCAGCCTCATTCATTCATTCAGGGAGTGAGATATCACAGCAACATGCATCAGAATGCAGCCTCATTCATTCATTCTAGGAGTGAGATATCACAGCAACATGCATCAGAATGCAGCCTCATTCATTCATTCTAGGAGTGAGATATCACAGCAACATGCATCAGAATGCAGCCTCATTCATTCATTCAGGGAGTGAGATATCACAGCAACATGCATCAGAATGCAGCCTCATTCATTCATTCTAGGAGTGAGATATCACAGCAACATGCATCAGAATGCAGCCTCATTCATTCATTCTAGGAGTGAGATATCACAGCAACATGCATCAGAATGCAGCCTCATTCATTCATTCTAGGAGTGAGATATCACAGCAACATGCATCAGAATGCAGCCTCATTCATTCATTCAGGGAGTGAGATATCACAGCAACATGCATCAGAATGCAGCCTCATTCATTCATTCAGGGAGTGAGATATCACAGCAACATGCATCAGAATGCAGCCTCATTCATTCATTCTAGGAGTGAGATATCACAGCAACATGCATCAGAATGCAGCCTCATTCATTCATTCTAGGAGTGAGATATCACAGCAACATGCATCAGAATGCAGCCTCATTCATTCATTCAGGGAGTGAGATATCACAGCAACATGCATCAGAATGCAGCCTCATTCATTCAGGGAGTGAGATATCACAGCAACATGCATCAGAATGCAGCCTCATTCATTCATTCAGGGAGTGAGATATCACAGCAACATGCATCAGAATGCAGCCTCATTCATTCTAGGAGTGAGATATCACAGCAACATGCATCAGAATGCAGCCTCATTCATTCATTCTATAGGAGTGAGATATCACAGCAACATGCATCAGAATGCAGCCTCATTCATTCATTCAGGGAGTGAGATATCACAGCAACATGCATCAGAATGCAGCCTCATTCATTCATTCTAGGAGTGAGATATCACAGCAACATGCATCACAATGCAGCCTCATTCATTCATTCTGGGAGTGAGATATCACAGCAACATGCATCAGAATGCAGCCTCATTCATTCATTCAGGGAGTGAGATATCACAGCAACATGCATCAGAATGCAGCATCATTCATTAATTCAGGGAGTGAGATATCACAGCAACATGCATCAGAATGCAGCCTCAGTCATTCATTCAGGGAGTGAGATATCACAGCAACATGCATCAGAATGCAGCCTCATTCATTCAGGGAGTGAGATATCACAGCAACATGCATCAGAATGCAGCCTCATTCATTCATTCAGGGAGTGAGATATCACAGCAACATGCATCAGAATGCAGCCTCATTCATTCATTCAGGGAGTGAGATATCACAGCAACATGCATCAGAATGCAGCATCATTCATTAATTCAGGGAGTGAGATATCACAGCAACATGCATCAGAATGCAGCATCATTCATTCATTCATTCAGGGAGTGAGATATCACAGCAACATGCATCAGAATGCAGCCTCATTCATTCATTCATTCAGGGAGTGAGATATCACAGCAACATGCATCAGAATGCAGCCTCATTCATTCATTCATTCAGGGAGTGAGATATCACAGCAACATGCATCAGAATGCAGCCTCATTCATTCATTCATTCAGGGAGTGAGATATCACAGCAACATGCATCAGAATGCAGCCTCATTCATTCATTCAGGGAGTGAGATATCACAGCAACATGCATCAGAATGCAGCCTCATTCATTCATTCATTCAGGGAGTGAGATATCACAGCAACATGCATCAGAATGCAGCCTCATTCATTCATTCAGGGAGTGAGATATCACAGCAACATGCATCAGAATGCAGCCTCATTCATTCATTCAGGGAGTGAGATATCACAGCAACATGCATCAGAATGCAGCCTCATTCATTCATTCTAGGAGTGAGATATCACAGCAACATGCATCAGAATGCAGCCTCATTCATTCATTCAGGGAGTGAGATATCACGGCAACATGCATCAGAATGCAGCCTCATTCATTCAGGGAGTGAGATATCACAGCAACATGCATCAGAATGCAGCCTCATTCATTCATTCAGGGAGTGAGATATCACAGCAACATGCATCAGAATGCAGCCTCATTCATTCATTCAGGGAGTGAGATATCACAGCAACATGCATCAGAATGCAGCCTCATTCATTCTGGGAGTGAGATATCACAGCAACATGCATCAGAATGCAGCCTCATTCATTCATTCAGGGAGTGAGATATCACAGCAACATGCATCAGAATGCAGCCTCATTCATTCATTCAGGGAGTGAGATATCACAGCAACATGCATCAGAATGCAGCCTCATTCATTCATTCTAGGAGTGAGATATCACAGCAACATGCATCAGAATGCAGCCTCATTCATTCATTCAGGGAGTGAGATATCACAGCAACATGCATCAGAATGCAGCCTCATTCATTCATTCAGGGAGTGAGATATCACAGCAACATGCATCAGAATGCAGCCTCATTCATTCAGGGAGTGAGATATCACAGCAACATGCATCAGAATGCAGCCTCATTCATTCAGGGAGTGAGATATCACAGCAACATGCATCACAATGCAGCCTCATTCATTCATTCTGGGAGTGAGATATCACAGCAACATGCATCAGAATGCAGCCTCATTCATTCATTCTAGGAGTGAGATATCACAGCAACATGCATCAGAATGCAGCCTCAGTCATTCATTCAGGGAGTGAGATATCACAGCAACATGCATCAGAATGCAGCCTCATTCATTCATTCATTCAGGGAGTGAGATATCACAGCAACATGCATCAGAATGCAGCCTCATTCATTCATTCTAGGAGTGAGATATCACAGCAACATGCATCAGAATGCAGCCTCATTCATTCATTCAGGGAGTGAGATATCACAGCAACATGCATCAGAATGCAGCCTCATTCATTCTAGGAGTGAGATATCACAGCAACATGCATCAGAATGCAGCCTCATTCATTCATTCATTCAGGGAGTGAGATATCACAGCAACATGCATCAGAATGCAGCCTCATTCATTCTGGGAGTGAGATATCACAGCAACATGCATCAGAATGCAGCCTCATTCATTCATTCTAGGAGTGAGATATCACAGCAACATGCATCAGAATGCAGCCTCATTCATTCATTCAGGGAGTGAGATATCACAGCAACATGCATCAGAATGCAGCCTCATTCATTCATTCAGGGAGTGAGATATCACAGCAACATGCATCAGAATGCAGCCTCATTCATTCATTCTAGGAGTGAGATATCACAGCAACATGCATCACAATGCAGCCTCATTCATTCATTCTGGGAGTGAGATATCACAGCAACATGCATCAGAATGCAGCCTCATTCATTCATTCTAGGAGTGAGATATCACAGCAACATGCATCAGAATGCAGCCTCAGTCATTCATTCAGGGAGTGAGATATCACAGCAACATGCATCAGAATGCAGCCTCATTCATTCATTCATTCAGGGAGTGCGATATCACAGCAACATGCATCAGAATGCAGCCTCATTCATTCATTCTAGGAGTGAGATATCACAGCAACATGCATCAGAATGCAGCCTCATTCATTCATTCAGGGAGTGAGATATCACAGCAACATGCATCAGAATGCAGCCTCATTCATTCTAGGAGTGAGATATCACAGCAACATGCATCAGAATGCAGCCTCATTCATTCATTCAGGGAGTGAGATATCACAGCAACATGCATCAGAATGCAGCCTCATTCATTCATTCTAGGAGTGAGATATCACAGCAACATGCATCAGAATGCAGCCTCATTCATTCATTCAGGGAGTGAGATATCACAGCAACATGCATCAGAATGCAGCCTCATTCATTCATTCAGGGAGTGAGATATCACAGCAACATGCATCAGAATGCAGCCTCATTCATTCTAGGAGTGAGATATCACAGCAACATGCATCAGAATGCAGCCTCATTCATTCAGGGAGTGAGATATCACAGCAACATGCATCAGAATGCAGCCTCATTCATTCATTCAGGGAGTGAGATATCACAGCAACATGCATCAGAATGCAGCCTCATTCATTCATTCAGGGAGTGAGATATCACGGCAACAAGCATCAGAATGCAGCCTCATTCATTCATTCTAGGAGTGAGATATCACGGCAACATGCATCAGAATGCAGCCTCATTCATTCTAGGAGTGAGATATCACGGCAACATGCATCAGAATGCAGCCTCATTCATTCATTCTATAGGAGTGAGATATCACAGCAACATGCATCAGAATGCAGCCTCATTCATTCATTCTAGGAGTGAGATATCACAGCAACATGCATCAGAATGCAGCCTCATTCATTCATTCAGGGAGTGAGATATCACAGCAACATGCATCAGAATGCAGCCTCATTCATTCATTCAGGGAGTGAGATATCACAGCAACATGCATCAGAATGCAGCCTCATTCATTCATTCAGGGAGTGAGATATCACAGCAACATGCATCAGAATGCAGCCTCATTCATTCATTCTATAGGAGTGAGATATCACAGCAACATGCATCAGAATGCAGCCTCATTCATTCATTCTGGGAGTGAGATATCACAGCAACATGCATCAGAATGCAGCCTCATTCATTCTGGGAGTGAGATATCACAGCAACATGCATCAGAATGCAGCCTCATTCATTCTGGGAGTGAGATATCACAGCAACATGCATCAGAATGCAGCCTCATTCATTCTGGGAGTGAGATATCACAGCAACATGCATCAGAATGCAGCCTCATTCATTCATTCTATAGGAGTGAGATATCACAGCAACATGCATCAGAATGCAGCCTCATTCATTCATTCAGGGAGTGAGATATCACAGCAACATGCATCAGAATGCAGCCTCATTCATTCATTCAGGGAGTGAGATATCACAGCAACTTGCATCAGAATGCAGCCTCATTCATTCATTCTAGGAGTGAGATATCACAGCAACATGCATCAGAATGCAGCCTCATTCATTCATTCTATAGGAGTGAGATATCACAGCAACATGCATCAGAATGCAGCCTCATTCATTCATTCTGGGAGTGAGATATCACAGCAACATGCATCAGAATGCAGCCTCATTCATTCTGGGAGTGAGATATCACAGCAACATGCATCAGAATGCAGCCTCATTCATTCTGGGAGTGAGATATCACAGCAACATGCATCAGAATGCAGCCTCATTCATTCATTCTATAGGAGTGAGATATCACAGCAACATGCATCAGAATGCAGCCTCATTCATTCATTCAGGGAGTGAGATATCACAGCAACATGCATCAGAATGCAGCCTCATTCATTCATTCAGGGAGTGAGATATCACAGCAACTTGCATCAGAATGCAGCCTCATTCATTCATTCTAGGAGTGAGATATCACAGCAACATGCATCAGAATGCAGCCTCATTCATTCATTCAGGGAGTGAGATATCACAGCAACATGCATCAGAATGCAGCCTCATTCATTCATTCTAGGAGTGAGATATCACAGCAACATGCATCAGAATGCAGCCTCATTCATTCATTCTATAGGAGTGAGATATCACAGCAACATGTATCAGAATGCAGCCTCATTCATTCATTCAGGGAGTGAGATATCACAGCAACATGCATCAGAATGCAGCCTCATTCATTCTAGGAGTGAGATATCACAGCAACATGCATCAGAATGCAGCCTCATTCATTCATTCTATAGGAGTGAGATATCACAGCAACATGCATCAGAATGCAGCCTCATTCATTCATTCTATAGGAGTGAGATATCACAGCAACATGCATCAGAATGCAGCCTCATTCATTCATTCAGGGAGTGAGATATCACAGCAACATGCATCAGAATGCAGCCTCATTCATTCATTCTAGGAGTGAGATATCACGGCAACATGCATCAGAATGCAGCCTCATTCATTCATTCAGGGAGTGAGATATCACAGCAACATGCATCAGAATGCAGCCTCATTCATTCATTCTAGGAGTGAGATATCACAGCAACATGCATCAGAATGCAGCCTCATTCATTCATTCTAGGAGTGAGATATCACGGCAACATGCATCAGAATGCAGCCTCATTCATTCATTCAGGGAGTGAGATATCACAGCAACATGCATCAGAATGCAGCCTCATTCATTCATTCTAGGAGTGAGATATCACAGCAACATGCATCAGAATGCAGCCTCATTCATTCATTCAGGGAGTGAGATATCACAGCAACATGCATCAGAATGCAGCCTCATTCATTCATTCAGGGAGTGAGATATCACAGCAACATGCATCAGAATGCAGCCTCATTCATTCATTCTAGGAGTGAGATATCACAGCAACATGCATCAGAATGCAGCCTCATTCATTCATTCAGGGAGTGAGATATCACAGCAACATGCATCAGAATGCAGCCTCATTCATTCATTCAGGGAGTGAGATATCACAGCAACATGCATCAGAATGCAGCCTCATTCATTCAGGGAGTGAGATATCACAGCAACATGCATCAGAATGCAGCCTCATTCATTCATTCAGGGAGTGAGATATCAGACTAAAGTAATGCATCTATCGACCCGGCGGTTGGAAGGAACCGATCGATAGTGGCTCATTGTTGAGACGTAGCATGTGTTGCTCAGCACAGCACAGCACAGCACAGCTCAGCGCTGCAGCGCACTGTCCTCTGGAGCTGGTGATTATGACACCAAAACGCCTTGTTATCGACACGCACGCACGCACGCACGCACGCACGCGCGTGTGTGTAAGCATGCACGCACGCACGTACGCACGCACACACGCGCACGCACGCACGCGCTGTACACACATTCTCCTTCCATATCCTTCCGTCTACTGTTCAGGGTCGGGGGGCGTGCACAGAATGTTAGAGAGGAAGAGCCTGAAATTCCATAAAAGAGCACTTTTAGCAAATAAAAAAATAACAGTTGAGAACTTGGACATGAGCTATTTTCGTGGTGCGACCCCCCCCCGCACTCTTTATAGCTATACTGAAGACGTGGCGTATTATACGACTATTTCGGATTTCTACACAAATTCTCTCAACTCAAAACGTTGCGTTCGAGTTTGGGTAAAAGGCAAAATTCTCCTGAATGCTGCCTTTGGGTATGGCATGGAAAGGAGAGGGGGGCGTTCCAAGGCCAGGGAGTCGATCTGTCGATGTGTTTCCTCCAACTGCGCCTTGGTCTGCCCCGGGGGTCTCCTCCCACTGGGACATGCCTCGAGGACCTCCCTAGGGAGACGCCTGAGAGGCATCCTCCGAACCACCTCAGCTGGCTCCTTTCCAGGCGAAGAAGCAGCGGCTCTACTCCGAGTCTCTCTCGCGTGAACTGAACTTCTCACCCTATCTCTAAGGGAGATGAACTTCTCACCCTATCTCTAAGGGAGGTGAACTTCTCACCCTATCTCTAAGGGAGATGAACTTCTCACCCTATCTCTAAGGGAGGTGAACTTCTCACCCTATCTCTAAGGGAGGTGAACTTCTCACCCTATCTCTAAGGGAGATGAACTTCTCACCCTATCTCTAAGGGAGGTGAACTTCTCACCCTATCTCTAAGGGAGGTGAACTTCTCACCCTATCTCTAAGGGAGATGAACTTCTCACCCTATCTCTAAGGGAGGTGAACTTCTCACCCTATCTCTAAGGGAGATGAACTTCTCACCCTATCTCTAAGGGAGGTGAACTTCTCACCCTATCTCTAAGGGAGATGCCAGCCACCCGTCGAAGAAAACTCATTTCGGCCGCTTGTATTCGCGACCTTATTCTTTCGGTCATGACCCACACTACATGACCATATATAGGTTATGGTCAAAAATAAAATATAATGTAAAATAAAGTTTCACGGTAACTTCATAGTAAATTCTGCATTCAAAATGCTGCATTGGTGGTCTAGAGAGGGTACTTTTTGACAGATCGGTAAAAGGGGCAGGGGCTGAAGCGTCCTTAGATGTGAAGATGTCTATGTGTGTTCATACTGTTTCTTGTGTCTCTCTCTATCGGTGCACTCCC
>NC_136801.1:1615138-1641086 GCF_951216825.1 Electrona antarctica | reverse complement strand
AGCTTGTAGATCTGCAATCTTTGCACATCTTCGAATTATACACATTTAAAGTTGCTTCTGGGGAAATAGTTTGAGATGGGGGCGGGTCCACAGACAAATACATATAATTTTGGGGAGAAATGTAGAACATGCATTTTTCAGAAAACTGTGAGTATTTAGAAGACATATCTTTTTTTGGGGGTTCTCAAGGTCTAAACGCGTTAAAACGGGAGGCATTTCTCTCCCGGCTCCGCTGGCTGGCCACGACCGCACGCCATTCGCTCGTCTGGGTTAGGAGGGATGAAGAGGGGGGGTGGGGGGGGAGGGGGGGGCGACGGCTGTGAGGAGGTGGTGCGGGTCAGGGAATCAATTTTAGAGGGTCGCGCCGAGGAACTGCTTTTAGACACAGAGGGGCGAAGGGCGCTGAGAGATGACTGACTGACTGCAGCCCCCCCGACACAGCCCCTCTCTCAGACCTCACACTGCAGCCCCTCTCTCAGACCACCCAGTCACACTGCAGCCCCCCGACACAGCCCCTCTCAGACCACCGAGGATATGGAGGTCCAGTACACTCTAACTAAAAGTCCGGAACTCGAAATGTACTTGAGTATAAGTGCAAAACGTATTGGCATCAAAATGTAGGCTACTTGAAGGCTAAATGTAGGCTACTTGAAGGCTAAATGTAGGCTACTTGAAGACTAAATGTAGGCTACTTGAAGACTAAATGTAGGCTACTTGAAGGCTAAATGTAGGCTACTTGAAGACTAAATGTAGGCTACTTGAAGGCTAAATGTAGGCTACTTGAAGACTAAATGTAGGCTACTTGAAGAACAAAAGTCAATGTACAGGCTATAGAGTAATAAAAGGTTAGAGACCGAACCCGCTATTCATTTCAATAGAAGTTGCTCAGTGGCGTTTTGAAGCACCCGGAAGACTGCCGGAAGTACAATTATAACTCAATGGCTCGAGCGAGCGGAAGTTTAACCCCGGACCTCAAATTTGAGGTCCGGGGCGTCATGAACGTCATGAGCGTCATGAACGTCCGTCCACCTCCATGAACGTGCTGCAGTTCCACTTTTCGCCAGTAGGTAGTGAGTGGCAGCTTCAACGTTGGGTATAGTCTTACTGGGGGCTTGCTGCAGGCCCCCGGAAGGGAGGTCTCGCTTGGCTCGAGGACCCCTCAGGACCCCCCAAGGACAACCCAGGACCCCCGAGGACCCCTCAGGACCCCCCGAGGGCCCCGAGGACCCCCCGAGGGCCCCCGAGGACTCCCCCAGGACCCCTGAGGACCCCCAGTTCATTACACAGTACTTTATATGTGCCCATTCTGTTTACGCGGTGCAGCGGCACGTTGAGTTTATTTCTTTCTTCCAATGATGTGAGCAGTAGATTCACCTCAGTGTGGCCTTTTAGAAATTTACATACCGGTGATATGCAAATATCACACACGCACACAGCATGCACACACATGATCACAAACACACAAACACACACACCATTTGAAGAAAGGTCCACAGATCATTTTAACTGCTGGAAAGTCAAAACACTGTAAATGCGGAAAAACAGTATACATTATGTTTTTAATTGGCATTCTCATGAACAATAAATATGTTATGCACAGTTCTGTATAGCCACATACAGTAGCCTATATATTATACAGCCAGCTGTATACCAGAATGATTCCCTGCATGCGCAACATTGTGCACGCATAGAGGCTATAGTGCGTCGCAGTCCCGCCTCCTACCCTGGACCAGGAAATGAAACCCAATGCATTTTCCTCATAGACATTTCTTAAAGTATTTATTTAAAGACGGTTACGCCGCGGACAAAGCCAACTCGAGTCGTGACAACTCATGACAACACAAACAATATTTTGGACCAAACAAATAATTACAAAGAAGAAAAACAACAAAAAAAGTGTTGTAACCTGCCGTTTTTTTCTTCTTTCTAATTATTTGTTTGGTCCAAAATATTGTTTGTGTTGTCATGAGTTGTCACGACTCGAGTTGGCTTTGTCCGCGGCGTAACCGTCTTTAAATAAATACTTTAAGAAATGTCTATGAGGAAAATGCATTGGGTTTCATTTCCTGGTCCAGGGTAGGAGGCGGGACTGCAACGCTCTATAGACTGTATACGCTCACACATAGAGGCTATAGACTGTATACGCTCACACATAGAGGCTATAGACTGTATACGCTCACACATAGAGGCTATAGACTGTATACGCTCACACACATAGAGGCTATAGACTGTATACGCTCACACATAGAGGCTATAGACTGTATACGCTCACACATAGAGGCTATAGACTGTATACGCTCACATGCATAGAGGCTATAGACTGTATACGCTCACACGCATAGAGGCTATAGACTGTATACGCTCACACATAGAGGCTATAGACTGTATACGCTCACACATAGAGGCTATAGACTGTATACGCTCACACATAGAGGCTATAGACTGTATACGCTCACACATAGAGGCTATAGACTGTATACGCTCACACGCATAGAGGCTATAGACTGTATACGCTCACACGCATAGAGGCTATAGACTGTATACGCTCACACGCATAGAGGCTATAGACTGTATACGCTCACACGCATAGAGGCTATAGCCTGTATACGCTCACACGCATAGAGGCTATAGACTGTATACGCTCACACATAGAGGCTATAGACTGTATACGCTCACATAGAGGCTATAGACTGTATACGCTCACACGCATAGAGGCTATAGACTGTATACGCTCACACGCATAGAGGCTATAGACTGTATACGCTCACACGCATAGAGGCTATAGACTGTATACGCTCACACACATAGAGGCTATAGACTGTATACGCTCACACGCATAGAGGCTATAGACTGTATACGCTCACACACATAGAGGCTATAGACTGTATACGCTCACACATAGAGGCTATAGACTGTATACGCTCACACATAGAGGCTATAGACTGTATACGCTCACACGCATAGAGGCTATAGACTGTATACGCTCACACATAGAGGCTATAGACTGTATACGCTCACATAGAGGCTATAGACTGTATACGCTCACACGCATAGAGGCTATAGACTGTATACGCTCACACGCATAGAGGCTATAGACTGTATACGCTCACACATAGAGGCTATAGACTGTATACGCTCACACGCATAGAGGCTATAGACTGTATACGCTCACACGCATAGAGGCTATAGACTGTATACGCTCACACGCATAGAGGCTATAGACTGTATACGCTCACACGCATAGAGGCTATAGACTGTATACGCTCACACGCATAGAGGCTATAGACTGTATACGCTCACACGCATAGAGGCTATAGACTGTATACGCTCACACACATAGAGGCTATAGACTGTATACGCTCACACGTGGTCAACGGATGAAATGATTACAGTATATTTGCTTTTTCCCCCACAACACTTCGGCACAACATTCTACGTAATATGATAATATTATAATAACAGTAATATGACAGCATAACAGTAATATGACAGCATAACAGTAATATAACAGTAATATGACAGTAACAGTAACATAACAGTAATATGACAGCATAACAGTAACATAACAGTAATATGACAGCATAACAGTAACATAACAGTAATATGACAGCATAACAGTAACATAACAGTAATATGACAGCATAACAGTAACATAACAGTAATATGACAGCATAACAGTAACATAACAGTAATATGACAGCATAACAGTAACATAACAGTAATATGACAGCATAACGGTAACATAACAGTAATATGACAGCATAACGGTAACATAACAGTAATATGACAGCATAACAGTAACATAACAGTAATATGACAGCATAACAGTAACATAACAGTAATATGACAGCATAACAGTAACATAACAGTAATATGACAGCATAACAGTAACATAACAGTAATATGACAGCATAACAGTAACATAACAGTAATATGACAGCATAACAGTAACATAACAGTAATATGACAGCATAACAGTAACATAACAGTAATATGACAGCATAACAGTAACATAACAGTAATATGACAGCATAACAGTAACATAACAGTAATATGACAGCATAACAGTCACTGCATGAAAAGAGGAGTTAACGGGCAATTATGGGCACTGCATTTTGCCCGTAAACCTCAAGTTTAGCAGCATATAGTTAATATACGGTAATATACAGGTGTGATGGTACATATACAGTTAATATACGGTAATATACAGGTGTGATGGTACATATACAGTTAATATACGGTAATATACAGGTGTGATGGTACATATACAGTTAATATACGGTAATATACAGGTGTGATGGTACATATACAGTTAATATACGGTCATATACAGGTGTGATGGTACATATACAGTTAATATACGGTAATATACAGGTGTGATGGTACATATACAGTAATATACGGTAATATACAGGTGTGATGGTACATATACAGTAATATACGGTAATATACAGGTGTGATGGTACATATACAGTTAATATACGGTAATATACAGGTGTGATGGTACATATACAGTTAATATACGGTAATATACAGGTGTGATGGTACATATACAGTTAATATACGGTAATATACAGGTGTGATGGTACATATACAGTTAATATACGGTAATATACAGGTGTGATGGTACATATACAGTTAATATACGGTAATATACAGGTGTGATGGTACATATACAGTTATTATACGGTAATATACAGGTGTGATGGTACATATACAGTTAATATACGGTAATATACAGGTGTGATGGTACATATACAGTTAATATACGGTAATATACAGGTGTGATGGTACATATACAGTTATTATACGGTAATATACAGGTGTGATGGTACATATACAGTTAATATACGGTCATATACAGGTGTGATGGTACATATACAGTTAATATACGGTAATATACAGGTGTGATGGTACATATACAGTAATATACGGTAATATACAGGTGTGATGGTACATATACAGTAATATACGGTAATATACAGGTGTGATGGTACATATACAGTTAATATACGGTAATATACAGGTGTGATGGTACATATACAGTTAATATACGGTAATATACAGGTGTGATGGTACATATACAGTTAATATACGGTAATATACAGGTGTGATGGTACATATACAGTTAATATACGGTAATATACAGGTGTGATGGTACATATACAGTTAATATACGGTAATATACAGGTGTGATGGTACATATACAGTTATTATACGGTAATATACAGGTGTGATGGTACATATACAGTTAATATACGGTAATATACAGGTGTGATGGTACATATACAGTTAATATACGGTAATATACAGGTGTGATGGTACATATACAGTTATTATACGGTAATATACAGGTGTGATGGTACATATACAGTTAATATACGGTAATATACAGGTGTGATGGTACATATACAGTTAATATACGGTAATATACAGGTGTGATGGTACATATACAGTTAATAAACGGTAATATACAGGTGTGATGGTACATATACAGTTAATATACGGTAATATACAGGTGTGATGGTACATATACAGTTAATATACGGTAATATACAGGTGTGATGGTACATATACAGTTATTATACGGTAATATACAGGTGTGATGGTACATATACAGTTAATATACGGTAATATACAGGTGTGATGGTACATATACAGTTAATATACGGTAATATACAGGTGTGATGGTACATATACAGTTAATAAACGGTAATATACAGGTGTGATGGTACATATACAGTTAATATACGGTAATATACAGGTGTGATGGTACATATACAGTTAATATACGGTAATATACAGGTGTGATGGTACATATACAGTTAATATACGGTAATATACAGGTGTGATGGTACATATACAGTAATATACGGTAATATACAGGTGTGATGGTACATATACAGTAATATACGGTAATATACAGGTGTGATGGTACATATACAGTTAATATACGGTAATATACAGGTGTGATGGTACATATACAGTTAATATACAGTTAATCTACAGGTGTGATGGTACATATACAGTTAATATACGGTAATATACAGGTGTGATGGTACATATACAGTTATTATACGGTAATATACAGGTGTGATGGTACATATACAGTTAATATACGGTAATATACAGGTGTGATGGTACATATACAGTTAATATACGGTAATATACAGGTGTGATGGTACATATACAGTTAATATACGGTCATATACAGGTGTGATGGTACATATACAGTTAATATACGGTAATATACAGGTGTGATGGTACATATACAGTAATATACGGTAATATACAGGTGTGATGGTACATATACAGTAATATACGGTAATATACAGGTGTGATGGTACATATACAGTTAATATACGGTAATATACAGGTGTGATGGTACATATACAGTTAATATACGGTAATATACAGGTGTGATGGTACATATACAGTTAATATACGGTAATATACAGGTGTGATGGTACATATACAGTTAATATACGGTAATATACAGGTGTGATGGTACATATACAGTTAATATACGGTAATATACAGGTGTGATGGTACATATACAGTTATTATACGGTAATATACAGGTGTGATGGTACATATACAGTTAATATACGGTAATATACAGGTGTGATGGTACATATACAGTTAATATACGGTAATATACAGGTGTGATGGTACATATACAGTTATTATACGGTAATATACAGGTGTGATGGTACATATACAGTTAATATACGGTAATATACAGGTGTGATGGTACATATACAGTTAATATACGGTAATATACAGGTGTGATGGTACATATACAGTTAATAAACGGTAATATACAGGTGTGATGGTACATATACAGTTAATATACGGTAATATACAGGTGTGATGGTACATATACAGTTAATATACGGTAATATACAGGTGTGATGGTACATATACAGTTATTATACGGTAATATACAGGTGTGATGGTACATATACAGTTAATATACGGTAATATACAGGTGTGATGGTACATATACAGTTAATATACGGTAATATACAGGTGTGATGGTACATATACAGTTAATAAACGGTAATATACAGGTGTGATGGTACATATACAGTTAATATACGGTAATATACAGGTGTGATGGTACATATACAGTTAATATACGGTAATATACAGGTGTGATGGTACATATACAGTTAATATACGGTAATATACAGGTGTGATGGTACATATACAGTAATATACGGTAATATACAGGTGTGATGGTACATATACAGTAATATACGGTAATATACAGGTGTGATGGTACATATACAGTTAATATACGGTAATATACAGGTGTGATGGTACATATACAGTTAATATACAGTTAATCTACAGGTGTGATGGTACATATACAGTTAATATACGGTAATATACAGGTGTGATGGTACATATACAGTTATTATACGGTAATATACAGGTGTGATGGTACATATACAGTTAATATACGGTAATATACAGGTGTGATGGTACATATACAGTTAATATACGGTAATATACAGGTGTGATGGTACATATACAGTTATTATACGGTAATATACAGGTGTGATGGTACATATACAGTTAATATACGGTAATATACAGGTGTGATGGTACATATACAGTTAATATACGGTAATATACAGGTGTGATGGTACATATACAGTTAATAAACGGTAATATACAGGTGTGATGGTACATATACAGTTAATATACGGTAATATACAGGTGTGATGGTACATATACAGTTAATATACGGTAATATACAGGTGTGATGGTACATATACAGTTAATATACGGTAATATACAGGTGTGATGGTACATATACAGTTAATATACGGTAATATACAGGTGTGATGGTACATATACAGTTAATATACGGTAATATACAGGTGTGATAGTACATATACAGTTAATATACGGTAATATACAGGTGTGATGGTACATATACAGTTAATATACGGTAATATACAGGTGTGATGGTACATATACAGTTAATATACGGTAATATACAGGTGTGATGGTACATATACAGTAATATACGGTAATATACAGGTGTGATGGTACATATACAGTTAATATACGGTAATATACAGGTGTGATGGTACATATACAGTAATATACGGTAATATACAGGTGTGATGGTACAATAGGGGAGTTTACCGGAGTTTGTTGGAAAGTTTAACGGGAGTTTCCTGTATAATACATCCGTATTCCATGCTTTTTGCGCAGCGGGCAGAACGCACCACATTTAGAAAATGGGCAGAGACGTGCAGAGAGTGTTGGAGGGGCGGGGGCCGTAAGAGGGCACTTTGGGACATAAGAATACAATGAATCTACAATCACAAAACATCTACTATCACAAAAATAGCAGATCTACAAGCTCTCAACGAGTCACGCTGCGACGCGTTGAGAGCTTGTAGATCTGCTATTTTATTATTTTCGGTGGCGAAACCCAGCACTCTTTATAGCTAGTGGAGATGCGGTGTGTACGACGTGGATTTCGAGAAAAAAATGTGTTCAACGCAAAATACTGAGTTCAGGTTCAGGAGACCTCGGTAAAAAAAGCAATTCTCCTGAATGCTGCCTTCCGGTATAGCATGGAAAGGAGAGGAGGGGCATTTTGCATTTCTGTTCTGGAGAGGGCAGTTGTTTTACAGACGGGGTAAAAGGGGCAGGGGCTGAAGCCCCCCTTTGATGTCTATGTGTCCACGTGCCTGTAAATGGTTCTGACATCACATGGACGGACATGTACGGTTCCGTACAGGGCAGGGGTTCTCAACCCGTGGGTCACGACCCCTCAGGGGGGGGGGGTCGCCAAATTATTATTATTTTTTTGCAACTGAATGGCTGGAAAAAAGTTTACACGTAGTACATGCATAAACTTTCTTTAATGATTATATCTGTTTTCAGTATTTATTTATGATATTATTTTCTCTATTATTAAGGTTAGTCAGTTGGGGTGGGGAGGGTCGAGACATGGCCAAAGCATTCCAGGGGGTCCCCAAAGGGGGTCCCCAGAGACATGGCCAAAGCATTTCAGGGGGTCCCCAGAGGGGGTCCCCAGAGACATGGCCAAAGCATTTCAGGGGGTCCCCAGAGGGGGTCCCCAGAGACATGGCCAAAGCATTCCAGGGGGTCCCCAGAGGGGGTCCCCAGCCAACAACGGTGAGAACCCCCATGCCGTAGGGAAGGGTCACGGAAGTATTGAGGAGTTATTCTGTGTCTTAGACACTTAGAGACACTTAGAGACACTTAGAGACACTTAGAGACACAGAGACACTTAGAGTCACAGAGACACTTACAGACACTTAGAGACACAGAGACACTTAGAGACACAGAGACACTTAGAGACACAGAGCCACAGAGACACAGAGACACTTAGAGACACTTAGAGACACTTAGAGACACTTAGAGACACAGAGACACTTAGAGACACAGAGACACTTAGAGACACTTAGACACTTAGAGACACAGAGACACTTAGAGACACAGAGACACTTAGAGACACAGAGACACTTAGAGACACAGAGACACTTAGAGACACTTAGAGACACAGAGACACTTAGAGACACTTAGAGACACAGAGACACTTAGAGACACTTAGAGACACTTAGAGACACTTAGAGACACAGAGACTAGAGACACTTAGAGACACAGAGACTAGAGACACTTAGAGACACTTAGAGACACTTAGAGACACAGAGACTAGAGACACTTAGAGACACAGAGACTAGAGACACTTAGAGACACAGAGACTAGAGACACTTAGAGACACAGAGACTAGAGACACTTAGAGACACAGAGACTAGAGACACTTAGAGACACAGAGACTAGAGCCACTTAGAGACACAGAGACTAGAGACACTTAGAGACACAGAGACTAGAGACACTTAGAGACACAGAGACTAGAGACACTTAGAGACACAGAGACTAGAGACACTTAGACAGAGCCTGTATTCTGTGTCTTAGACACTTAGAGACACAGAGACTAGAGACACTTAGACAGAGCCTGTATTCTGTGTCTTAGACACTTAGAGACACAGAGACTAGAGACACTTAGACAGAGCCTGTATTCTGTGTCTTAGACACTTAGAGACACAGAGACTAGAGACACTTAGACAGAGCCTGTATTCTGTGTCTTAGACACTTAGAGACACAGAGACTAGAGACACTTAGACAGAGCCTGTATTCCGTTCTTTAACTATACATCGGTTTGCTACCGGCATGAACCTTGACATCTCGTATGATTCTGACTTTCTGTGGACGAGCATTTTTTTTTTTTTTCATTCACGACTGCACTGCATACTTTATATGCCTGGAGGGGCCGGGGGACACAGAGAGACAGAGACAGAGAGAGGGAGAGGGAGAGGGAGAGAGATAGATAGAGAGACAGAGAGACAGAGACAGAGACAGGGGGGGAGGGAGAGGGAGAGGGAGAGAGAGATAGAGAGCGAGAGCGAGAGCGAGAGCGAGAGCGAGAGCGAGAGCGAGAGCGAGAGCGAGAGGGAGAGGGAGAGGCCCCACACTGCCCATGCATTGGGCAGTCTGTGGCCCCACACTGCCCATGCATTGGGCTGTCTGTGGCCCCACGCTGCCCATGCATTGGGCTGTCTGTGGCCCCACTCTCTGCCCATGCATTGGGCTGTCTGTGGCCCCACGCTGCCCATGCATTGGGCTGTCTGTGGCCCCACTCTCTGCCCATGCATTGGGCTGTCTGTGGCCCCACGCTGCCCATGCATTGGGCTGACTGTGGCCCCACGCTGTATTTTAATTATTTGTTGACTCACTGTTTTACCTATTTCATTGTCTTTTTAAGCATTTTTTATGTTGTTTGGTGTTTTTGGCATTTGTTTTGTACTTTGATTGTGTCTTGATTGTTATGTTGTTTGATATTTTTAGTTTTATATACTTTGTACTTTATTTGTCTTGTAAAGCACTTTGCGCTGCACTCGTGTCATGAAAGGTGCTCTATAAATAAAGTTATTTTTATTATTATTATTATTATTATATGAAGACTGATGGACATTGACCTTTGTCCAGTCTTTGGTGGGTGGAGGGGTGGTGATGGATGTGACGTTCTGGAGGAGGTGGAGGTGGTCTTCAGAGTGTGAGAGCTGCCTCAGCTGAGAGATAATAATAATATATAATAATTATTATTAATATTATTATTATTATCGCGAAGCATCCAGCCTGTTCCTCTGTTGTTTTCTGCTTCTCTTCAATCACACCAATGAGCTCAGCCTGGCTTCTCTCAATACAGCTGATCAGATCAGTGAAGACTTCCACACTGACGGCTATCACTGTGTCTGCATCCATCCTGCTGAGCTCTACTGAGCGTTTGACCTCCCGAATCTTCACTTGTCTCTCCCGGATCATCTTCTGGATTTCAGCCTCAGTCTTTGCTTTGCTTTGCTTCGTCTTAGTCGTAGTCAGCTTGCGACTCCTGAACCGTTGAACCAACTCAGAAATGCAAGTATTCACAGACACCTCTGGTCTGATATTGAAGATCTTTGCACAGAGTGGACACTGACACACATCCTTACTGTCCCAGTAATGTGCGATGCAGGTTCTGCAGTAGGTGTGTCCACATTGAGTGCTGATTGGATCAGAGAACACGTCCAGACAGATAGCACAACGTGAAACGTGCACAAAGTGCTCTTCAGACAGGAGACTACCAGCAGACACCATCCCTTCAAGCTGAGATTAGAAGTGCTTCAACACTCTGTGTCATCGGCTTTTAAGTCAAGCTGACTGGAATCTGATGACATCATCAAACATGGTCAGTCCAGCCCAAATATGGAGTTCCGCCCGGCTATACAGACTGACCAACCAGAGCTTGCGATATGCCTTTGTAAGGGTCGCTAGCCCCTCCTATAAACAGCTTTTGTCCCCACATGTCTCAAGACGCCCCTCACTTCACACGGGTGTGATTTTTTTTAAAGTGAATCTACATCCTATCAGCATCTATCTCCCAACTATAAATACACCAATAAGTCTATGTACGTCTGTACGTACGTCTGTACGTCTGTAATCCACGTAACTCCAGAACCGTTCGCCCCACCCACTTCAAATTGGACAAACACGTTCCACCCATAGAGTATAAAGAAGGATAGAGACTGATCTGGCGCGAAGCTCCGCCCCCTCCGCTATTCATGAAGCTCCGCCCCCTCCGCTATTCATGAAGCTCCGCCCCCTCCGCTATTCATGTCAGTGGAAGTGTTAAAGTGTTAAAGCCCAGCTGCACGGGGTTTCCTCGTCATGAATCCACGGGTCCGCCTGCAGTCCTTCCTCTTACCACTAGGGCCCAGTGCTTCAACGTTGGAGCGCCTCATTGGCCCCTTGGTTCCACCCCACCACAGGGGGTGCAGTGCCCGGTGTCGAGTTTGTCGGAGCCACGGTTGTCCAGAACCTCCCTCCCCCAGGAAATCTATTTTTTTGTTTTTCTGTGAAAAGTCATGATGAAATATTAAAGAAGAGTAGTTCAAGTTGCCATGTATTGCTGTACTTCAATATATTTTGATGAGTAATATTTTTTTTATGGAATATTTTACATTGGTTAAAATATACCCGTGTTTAGTGATGGTATAACCCACTTTTAATGTTGATATTAATATCCCACTTTGAATGTTAATGTTAATAACCACCTTTGAATGTCATCAAGCGATAATCACCAGTAGGTTTACTTATCACTGGAATGTTATGTAAGGGATAATGTCTGCCTATAGGTGGTCATTGTAGGGAGATAACACCGACAAGTAGGGATGTCCCGATCACGTTGTTTTGCTCCCGATCCGATTCCGATCATTTGATTTGAAGCATCTGCTGATAGCGATTTTCTTCCGATTCGATATTTATATTTTTAGAACACGTTTATGCCATATCACAATAGTACAATATCCCAAATCACAGACAATATAATATCATGATATGGATTATAATATTGATACTATTTTTGGGCTCCCGATCCGATTCCGATCATTTGAAAAGGACATATCGGCCCTGATTTCCGATCACCCGATCCGACAGGGTGTTTAACCACCGACACGAAGCCGATCTCTACCAAGATCGGCATCAATGTTAACAGGAGAGATTTTACTGGAGGGACAACTTCATGTATTTCTTCTTTTGGAAGTTGGAGGGGAAGACATGTTCCCTCCGTCCCTATTCAGCGCGACAACGTTGACAGGAGATATGATCAGAGGAGCAGAGTTTGTACCACCATCATTAAGACAGGGACTGAGGAATGGATATAGTTTCTCAGTGAAGGAGCAGCCAGTGAAAGAGTAAAGGTGGACTCTGGTCTCCACATCATAAAAGGAGACCAGACCCTCCTCATAGTCCACAAACACTCCCACTTTCTGGACCAT
The DNA here is from genome assembly GCF_951216825.1 of Electrona antarctica. Taxonomy (NCBI): domain Eukaryota; kingdom Metazoa; phylum Chordata; class Actinopteri; order Myctophiformes; family Myctophidae; genus Electrona; species Electrona antarctica. The sequence continues at coordinate 1,627,716 of NC_136801.1, read as the reverse complement.
CTCCCTTACAGGTAGGAGGACACCATCAGGGTCAGCAGCAGCAAAGTACTTATTTCCATCATCGTGTCCTATAGTCCAGTAACCAATGTTGGGGGGACATGTGAGGTCTTCCTTCCTGTCGATGGACTCTCTGGCCACTCCTACACCCCAGTCAGTCTTCCCTCCAACCTGGACCTCGTAGTAAAACCTTCCTGAGGAGAAGCCTTGTTTTCCTAAGACACAGACATATGTAGAGAATCTCTGGTTGTTCTCTGGGAAATCATTCTCTGCGTCTCCATCATACACTCGTTTTCCATCGTCAGACAGGATGAGGTCAGGATGTGCTGTATCAGGGTCCAGAGTCACATCCACTGCATATTGCTGGATCCTCCTCAGCTCAGCATCACACAGCTGCTTCTTCATCTCTTGACCGAGTGTCTTCTCCAGCTGAGCCACAGCTGTCCTCACAGCCTCCACATATGAAGACTGATGGACATTGACCTTTGTCCAGTCCTTGGTGGGTGGAGGGGTGGTGATGGATGTGACGTTCTGGAGGAGGTGGAGGTGGTCTTCAGTGTGTGAGAGCTGCCTCAGCTGAGAGATTCTCTCCTCTAATTGAGTGATTTCCTGTTGCAGATCTTTGATGAAGCCTTCAGCCTGTTCCTCTGTTGTTTCATGCTTCTCTTCAATCACACCAATGAGCTCAGCCTGGCTTCTCTCAATACAGCTGATCAGATCAGTGAAGACCTGCACACTGACGGCTATCACTGTGTCTGCATCCTTCCTGCTGAGCTCTACTGAGTGTTTGACCTCCTGAATCTTAACTTGTCTCTCCCGGATCATCTTCTGGATTTCAGCCTCAGTCTTTGCTTCGTATTCTTCTGTCAGCTTGCGACTCCTGAACTGTTGAACCATGTCAGAAATGCAAGTATTCACAGACACCTCTGGTCTGATAGTGAAGATCTTTGCACAGAGTGGACACTGACACACATCCTTACTGTCCCAGTAATGTGTGATGCAGGTTCTGCAGTAGGTGTGTCCACATTGAGTGCTGATTGGATCAGTGAACACGTCCAGACAGATAGCACAACGTAAGTGCTCTTCAGACAGGAGACTGCCGGCAGACGCCATCCCTTCAGGCTGAGATTAGAAGTGCTTCAACACTCTGTGTTATCGGCTTTTAAGTCAAGCTGACTGGAATCTGATGACATCAAACATGAGGTCAGCCCAGCCCAAATATGGAGTTCCATCCGGCTATAGAGCACCGAAGTCCTGACGTCACTGTCAGTAGAGGGCGTCAGTCCACAGGTTCATGTACTTTTTATTTGCATTGTAATCTCCATCATATAAGAACTGTGTTTGAAAAATAAACCGATCACCCCGGCCTTTTCACTCATATGGATATGAAGCATCGACTGAAGGTGGAAATGTACAAATATACCCAAAGAGTAACAAAATAAGCGTTAGAAACGAGTAAAACAACCCAGAGACTACATTTCCGGGTAGGCGGGTGGCTGCATCTGCCCGTCGCACAACATAAACTGAATGTCAATTACGTTTATTTTTATTTTTATTTTATTGATATTTAATGTTTCGTGGTTAGTACGAGTCGAGCTGGGCGTGACGTATATTAGCAGCGACATTGCCTTCATATGTAGTTTCAAGGCTTTTGCGGCCACATTAATTCCATTTTCTCCAGAAACTGACTGTATCAAATATGAATGGACATCAATAACGACGCACAGCCACTCCCCTGACAGAAAGGCCGGGGTGGTCGGTTTATTTTTCAAACACAGTTCTTATATGAAGCGACCTAAAATCGCCCTATGGAGATTTCAATGCAAATAAAAGAATACATGAACCTGTGTGTTGGTGCCCTCTACTGAAAGTGACGTCAGACTTCGGTGCTCTATACAGACTGACCAACCAGAGCTTGCGATATGCCTTTTTAAGGGGCGCTAGCCCCTTCTATAAACAGCTTTAGTCCCCACATGTCTCAAGATTTGCCATTGACGATGAACGGAGAAATGACGTCAGAATTCCGCTAAATATGACGTGAATGAAACATCAAAACATTAAACGCCATTGACATTGAAGGGGAAATGTATGTCATATGTAAACGAGCAAATAAGATGACCAATCACAGGCAACAGGTATTCTGATTGGCCAGTATGAGATGATGCATGATGATGTACGATGATAAGAGCGCCCCTCACTTCACACGGGTGTGATTTGTTTTTTTCGTAAATCTACATCCTATCATCATCTATCTCCCAACTATAAATACACCAATAAGTCTCTGTACGTCTGTATGTACGTCTGTACGTCTGTAATCCACGTAACTCCAGAACCGTTCGCTCCACCCACTTCAAATTCGACCAACACGTTCCACCCCACCACAGGGGGTGCAGTGCCCGGTGTCGAGTTTGTCGGAGCCACAGTTGTCCAGAACTGAACCCCCCCCCTCACCTCCCTCCCCCCAGGAAATCATTTTTTGTTTTTTTGTGAAAAGTCATGATGAAATATTGTAGAGTAGTTCAAGTTGCCATGTATTGCTGTACTTCAATATATTTTGATGAGTAATATTTTTTTTATGGAATTTTTTTCGATCATTTAAAAATGATCGGCCACGATTTCCGATCTCCTGATCCGACAGGGTGTTTAACCACCGACACGAAGCCGATCTCTACCAAGATAAATGGCATCAATGTTGACAGGAGAGATTTTACTGGAGGGACAACTTCATGGTTTTCTCTTTTTGCAAGTTGGAGGGGAGGACATAAATGGTAAATGGTGCATTTATATAGCTCCTTTATCCAAGGCGCTTTACATAGATTGTGCATTACATTCACCCATTCACACACACATTCATACACCGATGGCGGCGGAAACCATGCAAGGCACCAACCAGCACATCAGGAGCAATTAGGGGTTCAGTGTCTTGCTCAAGGACACTTAGACACTAACTCTGGGGGAGCCCCTTGACTCCTTCAAAACCGCTCTCAAAGGGCACCTACGGATGGCTGCAATTCGAAACTGGCCCCCGTAAAATCTGAATCCCCCCCACCGCGCCCCCCTTTTTCCCCTCACTGTATATGTTTCTTTTCCCTTTTTACCTCCATTATGATGAATTCCTGTACTGTTCTTTGTCTATATAGAAGTGTCTATTTGTACGTCTCTAAATGTTTTGATGAATTGAACATGGTGGACCCTGTTGTAAACAAGTGTAATGCTTAATTGGGTCGTCCACTCACAGTTAACAGCCTTTGTATTGAGTTTGTGCTTGAAATGTACTGTAATTCTGCAAACTGTTAATACAATTTTCAATCAATCAATCAAAGCCCACCGGGTTCGAACTGGTGACCTTGCGGTTACCATCCGGAAACTCTACCCCTGAGCCACCGCCGCCCCATGTTCCCTCCGTCCCTGTTCAGCGCGACCACATTGACAGGAGAGATGATCAGAGGGGCAGAGTTTGTACCTGGGGGTTTCTTCCATACGTTTCCATCATGAGTTTGTGCTGTATCAGGGTCCACGGTCACATCCACTGCATATTGCTAGGTCCTCCTCATCTCTTCTCCAGCTGAGCCACAGCTGTCCTCACAGCCTCCACATATGAAGACTGATGGACATTGACCTTTGTCCAGTCCTTGGTGGGTGGAGGGGTGGTGATGGATGTGACGTTCTGGAGGAGGTGGAGGTGGTCTTCAGTGTGTGAGAGCTGCCTCAGCTGAGTGATAATAATAATACAAATAATATATAATTATTATTATTATTATTATGCATATTAAGCCTTCTCTGTCCTCTATGGTTTTCTTCTTCTCTTCAATAACACCAATGAGCTCAGCCTGGCTTCTCTCAATACAGCTGATCAGATCAGTGAAGACATGCACACTGACGGCTATCACTGTGTCTGCATCCATCCTGCTGAGCTCTACTGAGCGTTTGACCTCCCGAATCTTCACTTGTCTCTCCCGGATCATCTTCTGGATTTCAGCCTCAGTCTTTGCTTTGCTTTGCTTCGTCTTAGTCGTAGTCAGCTTGCGACTCCTGAACCGTTGAACCAACTCAGAAATGCAAGTATTCACAGACACCTCTGGTCTGATAGTGAAGATCTTTGCACAGAGTGGACACTGACACACATCCTTACTGTCCCAGTAATGTGCGATGCAGGTTCTGCAGTAGGTGTGTCCACATTGAGTGCTGATTGGATCAGAGAACACGTCCAGACAGATAGCACAACGTAAGTGCTCTTCAGACAGGAGACTACCAGCAGACACCATCCCTTCAAGCTGAGATTAGAAGTGCTTCAACACTCTGTGTCATCGGCTTTTAAGTCAAGCTGACTGGAATCTGATGACATCATCAAACATGAGGTCAGTCCAGCCCAAATATAGAGTTCCGCCCGGCTTTACAGACTGACCAACCAGAGCTTGCGATATGCCTTTTTAAGGGTCGCTATAAACAGCTTTAGTCCCAACATGTCTCAAGATTTGCCATTGACGATGAACAGAGAAATTACGTCAGAATTCCGCTAAATATGACATAAATGAAACATCAAAACATTAAACGCCATTGACATTGAAGGGAAAATGTACGTCATATGTAAACGAGCAAATCAGCTAACCAATCACATATTGGCCAGTATGAGATGATGCATGATGATGTACGATGATAAGAGCGCCCCTCACTTCACACGGGTGTGATTTCTTTTTAGGAAATCTACATCAGCATCTATCTTCTGAACGAAAATAACATTGCCTGGATGCAACTGGGACGTATCCTCAGTGATGTATCCCAAGGTCATCGGGGTTTCGGGTCTCTCGAACATCATACCCCTCACTCGGGTGACCCAGCCGGGGTGATCAAGTCCCGACTTACGTCCCAGTAGCTACCCTCGATCAGACCACTAGGGAAAGACCAGGGGGCCACACAATCCGTTGGAACCACTCCGGAACTACTATGCCGGGACTGAGAGGTACTATTCTGGTAAGTGGAGGGACTAGGCTCTGTGGGTTGCCTCCTGTCCGGGCCCCTCCTACGTCTCACCAGGTCCACTCCTGCTCTCACCAGGAGTACTGCGAGGACCTGTGCGTTGCACCAGACTCCCAGCACCAGACACTTCATTCCGGAGTGGTGGATTCTTGAGCCACAGTGGTTCTGCAGGCTCCACCGCTGGGCAACGGTAGTACTGTACTGTAGCGTGGCACTGAGTGCCCACGCTATCTTTGAATGGCTCAAATGCCGAAAAAAGAATGGACCTTTTAATATTAATTAATTCAAAAAATTGCAGATCTACAAGCTCGTAGCGCGGCACCGAGTGCCGCGCTACAAGCTTGTAGATCTGATTTTTTGAAAAATCGTGAAAATGTGTCGCAAATCTTTGAATGTATATTTCTTTCAGAGCGAATGTTTTTAACTCAAATATTTGCTTCTGGGGGGGGGTCCCTGGAACAACATATTTCTGGGGGGGTCCCTGGAACAACATATTTCAGGGGGGGGTTCCTGGAACAACATATTTCTGGGGGGGTCCCTGGAACAACATATTTCTGGGGGGGGGTCCCTGGAACAACATATTTCTGGGGGGGTCCCTGGAACAACATATTTCTGGGGGGGGGTCCCTGGAACAACATATTTCTGGGGGGGGTCCCTGGAACAACATATTTCTGGGGGGGGGGTCCCTGGAACAACATATTTCTGGGGGGGGTCCCTGGAACAACATATTTCTGGGGGGGGTCCCTGGAACAAGATATTTCTGGGGGGTCCCTGGAACAACATATTTCTGGGGGGGGGGGGGGTCCCTGGAAGAACATATTTCTGGGGGGGGTCCCTGGAACAACATATTTCTGGGGGGGGTCCCTGGAACAACATTTCTGGGGGGGGTCCCTGGAACAACATATTTCTGGGGGGGTCCCTGGAACAACATATTTCTGGGGGGGGGGTCCCTGGAACAACATATTTCTGGGGGGGTCCCTGGAACAACATATTTCTGGGGGGGGTCCCTGGAACAACATATTTCTGGGGGGGGTCCCTGGAACAACATATGTTCAGATGGGGGTCGGCGGCCAAATACATGCATATGTTTTTGGGGGTCCTTGACATAGAAACATGGGTTTTTCAGAAAACTCCAGAAGTGGAACCGACGCCAAGAAAATCCTTTAACCAATTATTGTCAGTCACTTCCAATCGCCTGGAGGTATAAGCATCTGTGTAATTAAACGCCAAAAAAAACCCCCAAAAAACCCGACAAGAATTTCCCCCCACGGGCAAAAACCAACACTAATCTTTCTCTCCAGGAGCGCAGGAACAAATAAAGTCAGTGTTTTAATAGAGACTGAACCCATTCTAAAATGTAACCTAAATTGATCTCAAATGCTTCGAGATATTCCAAAACTGATTCATGACTCACGCACGCGTTGCATCATTTTTGAGGGGCGCTAGCCCCTCCTATACACAGGTTTAATGTTTGTCTTTAGTCCAATGTTTGTTTTGAACGCCATTGACAATGAAGGGAAAATGTACATCATAATATACCTCAATATCTTCTGACATTTAGTTCTACTGGATCTCTTCTCCACTAGTCCCTCCCAGACATTTAGTTCTACTGGATCTCTTCTCCACTAGTCCCTCCCTGACATTTAGTTCTACTGGATCTCCTCTCCACTAGTCCCTCCCTGACATTTTTGTCTGTGTATTTGTGTATTTGTTGACTCTTCGTGTTAGTCATTATAGCTCAGTTTTAATTCTAGTTTTTTATTTCGTCAGTTAAAAAAGGTAGTCGACGAACACTTCTCTTTATCATCATACTATAATTCAGTCAATGTCAGTCTGTCTGTCTGTCTGTCTGTCTGTCTGTGTGTCTGTCAGAAACACCGCCGTATCTCCTCACCGCCTGCACCAATCGCTCCCACTTTTCACACAGGCATTGACCATAATAATATGGAGGTCTTAACGAAGCCAACAAATTGTAAATGAATAATGAATTTATTAGTGAATAAAACATGCGAAAACACACCCAGGGCGCATGGGGGGGGCAATATCTCACAACGGGTAAGGGCTAGTAGTTCTAATCGACGAAACCAACACGGCGCGTGCCCCCCCCCCCCCCCACCCCAACACGTGCATGCCATGCCCCCCACCGGCCGGCTAAAAGACGCCAGGCGACTTAATAATATGGCGCTGAAAAAAGTATGCGCTCTACGGGGTATATCGGCCGGCGATATTACTCGAAAAGCCTCATGCAGCTCGTGTCCGTACCATGCTACAGGGCCATGCGGCGAGGATTATCATAACGTGTTCTGTTGAAAGCCAGCGGTCTGTTCATGCGTTGGAGGAGGGCGACAGATTGAGGCGACTCCTCCCAGCTGAGGAGATGCATGCATGGGGCCAGGTGCTGCTGTGCACCAGGCGTAGAGGCACTCTGTAGGAAATGAGGACGGGGAGGTCGTTTGGAATCCCAACAAGGTCTCGACAGGGGGGGGGGCATGACTGGGCATCGCATTAAAGTCCCCCTAATAAGAGGGTCCGTCTCCCCTCTGTACTATCAGCAGGGCTACAGCATATGTAGTCCTGCTACATATGGATGCTACACCAGGATGCAAATTCTAATCACCGGTGCAAGAAAGCACACGTGCTTACACATAACAGTATATAGACAGGCGCACGCACATACATATACTTCCATATGTATGTGTGTGCATGCACGCACGCACGCACAAACACATGCACAGAAAGTGAGGATAAACATGTCACCGATTGCGGCGCCACGAAGCAATTCCCTGTTAAACATGCGCAGCAATGCTGTCTCGTTCTGTTAGGGACAGTGTGTGTGTGTGTGTGCGTGTGTCTGTGTCCCGCACTGCAACATCCACATTGTTAATGTAAGTCGTCTCTACAGATTCTCTACGGATTCTGACTGCAGGGTTTGGAGACTACATTTCAGACTACATTTTTACAGCTGTCTCACTTATACAAAGTTACGACAGAATTGTCAGGAATAAACAACCGCGCACACAATGCAGTGTATTTATTATCGCTCTAGCTCTCTATAAGTGGCCGAGGGATGGTTCTGTTTTAATCCGTTCAGGACGGGAACCCCCGTTGGTGTTTTAAGCATTGTGTTATACTTTAGCTGTTGGAAAATAGCAGATCTACAAGCTCATAGCGCGGCACTACAAGCTTGTAGATCTGCTATTTTTGAAAATTGTTGGATATATATTCTTTCAGAGCGAACATTTTGAATGGGGGGGGGGGGGGGGGGGTCCCTGGAACAACATATTTTCAGATGGGGGGTCGGCGGCCAATTACATATATTTTTGGGGGTCCTTGACATGAAGATGTCAAGGACATATTGACATGATTTAGAAGGCATTTGTAGAATCGTCCTCAGGTCTAAATTGGTTAATAAGGCGTTGCTGCTATACTGCTGTATAAACGAGGTTGTTTGCTTTATTTTATTATTATTATTATTATTATTATTATTATTATTATTATTATTATTATTATTATTATTATTATTATTATTATAATCTACAGCCTGCTGACAGCCAGCCTGGATTAATATTATTATTATTATTATTATTATTATTATTATTATTATTATTATTATTATTATTATTATAATCTACAGCCTGCTGACAGCCAGCCTGGATTATTATTATTATTATTATTATTAATATTATTATTATTAATATTATTATTATTATTATTATTATTATTATTATTATTATTATTATTATTATTATAATCTACAGCATGCTGACAGCCAGCCTGGATTATTACGGGTTCTTTTCATCGTCTGTGTTCAAATTAATTAAAGGCCCATTCATTGATCCGTCGGTCTCAAAACGGACATGTTTTAATGCGTTTAATAAAATCCTCATCACATCAAACACGAGTGAACATAAAACGCCAACAGCCCGTTTTATTTCACGCAATCAGGATGAGGACCAAACAAAAAGGAGCCGCTTACAGGAAGACACGTCTAATAACAGTCGTCTGTGTGCGTGCGTGCGTGCGTGCGTGCGTGCGTGCGTGCGTGTGTGCGTGCGTGCGTGTTTTCGAGATCTACAAAGTAACTATAGTAGCTAAAGTTTTCATATAATTGTAGTGGAGTATAGGATTACAGGAGTAGAAGGAAAAGCACTGAAAATTGTAAATATTTCCAGTAAAGTTAAAAGTACCTCAAAACATGGTACAGTACAGTGTACTTGGTTACCCTCTTCTACCTAGATTTCTACTGGTGAACAGGGACAACCGGAGGTTTACGGAATCCATTAGACTCTATATGGGCTCGCGCGAGTACATGCACCACGTGACCAGGCTGTTTTCTGCCCCCTCAATATCGCAACTCTTCTATTAGATGGCTCTCTGTCAGACGAGAGTGAAATCCCGGCCAGGATCAATGCGAGAGGTCCTTGTTGGGAGTGAAAACCTGGCCCGGATCAATGCGAGAGGTCCTTGTTGGGAGTGAAAACCTGGCCCAGGATCAATGCCAGGTCCTTGTTGGGAGTGAAAACCTGGCCCGGATCAATGCCAGGTCCTTGTTGGGAGTGAAAACCTGGCCCGGATCAATGCCAGGTCCTTGTTGGGAGTGAAAACCTGGCCCAGGATCAATGCCAGGTCCTTGTTGGGAGTGAAAACCTGGCCCGGATCAATGCCAGGTCCTTGTTGGGAGTGAAAACCTGGCCCGGATCAATGCCAGGTCCTTGTTGGGAGTGAAAACCTGGCCCCGGATCAATGCCAGGTCCTTGTTGGGAGTGAAAACCCGGCCCGGATCAATGCCAGGTCCTTGTTGGGAGTGAAAACCTGGCCCAGGATCAATGCCAGGTCCTTGTTGGGAGTGAAAACCCGGCCCGGATCAATGCCAGGTCCTTGTTGGGAGTGAAAACCTGGCCCAGGATCAATGCCAGGTCCTTGTTGGGAGTGAAAACCTGGCCCCGGATCAATGCCAGGTCCTTGTTGGGAGTGAAAACCCGGCCCGGATCAATGCCAGGTCCTTGTTGGGAGTGAAAACCTGGCCCAGGATCAATGCCAGGTCCTTGTTGGGAGTGAAAACCCGGCCCGGATCAATGCCAGGTCCTTGTTGGGAGTGAAAACCTGGCCCAGGATCAATGCCAGGTCCTTGTTGGGAGTGAAAACCTGGCCCGGGATCAATGCCAGGTCCTTGTTGGGAGTGAAAACCTGGCCCAGGATCAATGCCAGGTCCTTGTTGGGAGTGAAAACCTGGCCCGGATCAATGCCAGGTCCTTGTTGGGAGTGAAAACCTGGCCCGGATCAATGCCAGGTCCTTGTTGGGAGTGAAAACCTGGCCCGGATCAATGCCAGGTCCTTGTTGGGAGTGAAAACCTGGCCCGGATCAATGCGAGAGGTCCTTGTTGGGAGTGAAAACCTGGCCCGGATCAATGCCAGGTCCTTGTTGGGAGTGAAATCCCGGCCCGGATCAATGCCAGGTCCTTGTTGGGAGTGAAAACCTGGCCCGGATCAATGCCAGGTCCTTGTTGGGAGTGAAAACCTGGCCCAGGATCAATGCCAGGTCCTTGTTGGAGTGGTGACACTCTGAACTCCGCTGCAGGGTTTCAAACCGCAGCCATTGAACGGCTCCTTATGAATTACACATCCTCTTGTTTTGACAGAGGTCAGGAACTCCTCCCGGTCACTCACACGCCGTCTGTCGCACGCCATTGATTTTGGATCGAATTCTCAGAGTGAACGGAAGAACAGGGCGATCATGGAAGCAACTGGAAACGTTTTCATTAGGAAATAATAATCCTCCCTGATGACTGATGTATGACAGCAATCAGTGCGTCCGATTGGTCAACGGAGGATGGCGAGATGGACTGATTGGTCAGGGGAGGATGGCGAGATGGACTGATTGGTCAGGGGAGGATGGCGAGATGGACCCTGTTCGGCCAGGATTGGCCCGGTTTCAAGACGGATGTCCCAAAACTTTGACGAAAATTGTTCGTCGAGTACCATTGTTTCACTGACGAAAATGAAATAAAAGCGAAATAAAAACTAAGCAATGATGACTTCTAAAACTATGCACTTGACAATTTGTCAACAAATACAGACTAGACTAAAATGTCAGGGAGGGACTAGTGGACAATAGATCCAGTAGAACTAAACATTTTACACTTGGTTGCGTGCTCTAGGCCTACAAGCTCACAACAAGTCACAGCAACCAAGCCATTGGCGACGCCATCAAGGCCCGCCAAAATATGTTTTTGTCGACGGAATCAACTGTAGATTTAGTCGACTAAAATCTTGTGATAAAAAACTAGGCCAACACTAAAACCGTTCAGTCGAATAAAATGTGACCCAAACTAAATTAAAATATATTCAAAAGAAATAAATCAAGATTTGCTTTCAATATCAACAGTACAGTGAGTCAGTGAGTTCTTCTTACACAAACACATCTTCCATGAAGGGAGAGAGAGAGAGAGAGAGAAAGAGAAAGAGAAAGAGAAAGAGAAAGAGAAAGAGAAAGAGAAGAAAGAGAAAGAGAAAGAGAAAGAGAAAGAGAAAGAGAAAGAGAAAGAGAAAGAGAAAGAGAAAGAGAGAGAGAGAGAGAGAGAGAGAGAGCACAGATTGAACCCCTAGCTGCGACTCGGACTGAAGGACGTCCCTGCCCCCCCCCCCCCTCCCCCCCGGAGAGTATAAGCCAAATAAATCATGTATGTGCACGTCCAGCATATACCTGCTCTCTCTCTCTCTCACACACACACACACACACACACACACACACACACACACACACACACACACACACACACACACACACACACACACACACACACACACACACACACACACACACACACCCCCCCCCCCCCCCCCCATTCGCCAGGGCCAGGATAACCCATCGAGACCTGAGGTCGATTCTATACTTAATATCTCCTATAGTAATATCTCCTATAGTAATATCTCCTATAGTAATCCTTAATATCTCCTATAGTACTCCTTAATATCTCCTATAGTAATCCTTAATATCTCCTATAGTATTCCTATAGTAATCCTAACTTCTGAAAAGTCTGCTGAAAAAAAACATACGTTCATTTCTGTCAGTGGTTCTCAAACTTTTTCATGTCAAGCCACCGACCCCCCCTATCTCAAAATATTTATAGTTCCAGGGACCCCCACAGAAGCAAAGATTTCAGTACTACAGAATGTTCACTTTTAAAATAATATATATTCAAAGATTTATCACGATTTTTCGAAAATAGCAGATCTACAAGCTTGTAGCGCATCACTTCGTGCCGCGCTATGAGCTTGTAGATCTGCTATTTTCGAATAGCCAATTAATATAACGGTTTGAAGTGGACATAGAATCCACAGTAGTGACTCATCTCTGCTGTCGCGGTCTTGATGTGATAAACACGCGTCGGAGCGCCAGATGAACTCTTCAAGCTATCCTCTTCGTTCCCCGTGGGGCCACGCCCCCGTGGGGCCGCACCAAGGAGATTATAGTACACTGCCGCTCGTTGAATATGCAAAAGAAGAGTGCGTGCGTGCGTGCGTGCGTGCGTGCGTGCGTGCGTGCGTGCGTGCGTGCGATGCGTGCGTGCGTGCGTGCGTGCGTGCGTGCGTGCGTGCGTGCG
>NC_136801.1:1602638-1610138 GCF_951216825.1 Electrona antarctica | reverse complement strand
ACAGCCCAGAGAGAGGAGCCACACAGCCCAGAGAGAGGAGCCACACAGCCCAGAGAGAGGAGCCACACAGCCCAGAGAGAGGAGCCACACAGCCCAGAGAGAGGAGCCACACAGCCCAGAGAGAGGAGCCACACAGACCAGAGAGAGGAGCCACACACAGCCCAGAGAGAGGAGCCACACAGCCCAGAGAGAGGAGCCACACAGCCCAGAGAGAGGAGCCACACAGACCAGAGAGAGGAGCCACACACAGACCAGAGAGAGGAGCCACACAGCCCAGAGAGAGGAGCCACACAGACCAGAGAGAGGAGCCACACAGACCAGAGAGAGGAGCCACACAGACCAGAGAGAGGAGCCACACAGCCCAGAGAGAGGAGCCACACAGCCCAGAGAGAGGAGCCACACAGACCAGAGAGAGGAGCCACACACAGACCAGAGAGAGGAGCCACACAGACCAGAGAGAGGAGCCACACAGACCAGAGAGAGGAGCCCCACAGACCAGAGAGAGGAGCCACACAGCCCAGAGAGAGGAGCCACACAGACCAGAGAGAGGAGCCACACTGACCAGAGAGGAGCCACACAGCCCAGAGAGAGGAGCCACACAGCCCAGAGAGAGGAGCCACACACAGCCCAGAGAGAGGAGCCACACAGCCCAGAGAGAGGAGCCACACAGCCCAGAGAGAGCAGCCACACAGCCCAGAGAGAGGAGCCACACAGCCCAGAGAGAGGAGCCACACAGCCCAGAGAGAGGAGCTACACAGCCCAGAGAGAGGAGCCACACAGCCCAGAGAGAGGAGCCACACAGACCAGAGAGAGGAGCCACACAGACCAGAGAGAGGAGCCACACTGACCAGAGAGAGGAGCCACTCAGACCAGAGAGAGGAGCCACACAGCCCAGAGAGAGGAGCCACACAGCCCAGAGAGAGGAGCCACACAGCCCAGAGAGAGGAGCCACACAGCCCAGAGAGAGGAGCCACACAGCCCAGAGAGAGGAGCCACACAGCCCAGAGAGAGGAGCCACACAGCCCAGAGAGAGGAGCCACACAGACCAGAGAGAGGAGCCACACAGCCCAGAGAGAGGAGCCACACAGCCCAGAGAGAGGAGCCACACAGCCCAGAGAGAGGAGCCACACAGCCCAGAGAGAGGAGCCACACAGCCCAGAGAGAGGAGCCACACAGACCAGAGAGAGGAGCCACACAGCCCAGAGAGAGGAGCCACACAGCCCAGAGAGAGGAGCCACACAGCCCAGAGAGAGGAGCCACACAGCCCAGAGAGAGGAGCCACACAGACCAGAGAGAGGAGCCACACTGACCAGAGAGAGGAGCCACACAGACCAGAGAGAGGAGCCACTCAGACCAGAGAGAGGAGCCACACAGCCCAGAGAGAGGAGCCACACTGACCAGAGAGAGGAGCCACACAGCCCAGAGAGAGGAGCCACACAGACCAGAGAGAGGAGCCACACAGCCCAGAGAGAGGAGCCACACAGCCCAGAGAGAGGAGCCACACAGACCAGAGAGAGCAGCCACACAGACCAGAGAGAGCAGCCAGACAGACCAGAGAGAGCAGCCAGACAGACCATACGTGTGGCGAAAGAAATGTAACATGCATGCGAGGAGCAGCAGAGATTCTATACATGCAGAGAGGACAGGTTCAGAGAGGACAGGTTCAGAGAGGACAGGTTCAGAGAGGACAGGTTCAGAGAGGACAGGTTCAGAGAGGACAGGTTCAGAGAGGACAGGTTCAGAGAGGACAGGTTCAGATCATTGGTTTTCCTTCTCCTCTGAGAATACTGTACATGTACAGTACTACAGTATAGCATCTCAGTGTGCATGGGCGCACTGACGGGCACAAGTTGTTGGGTCTATGCCCCCATCGCCACGTTGTTGGGTCTATGCCCCCATCGGCACGTTGTTGGGTCTATGCCCCCATCGTTGTTGGGTATGCCCCATCGTTGTTGGGTATGCCCCCATCGTTGTTGGGTATGCCCCATCGTTGTTGGGTATGCCCCCATCGTTGTTGGGTATGCCCCATCGTTGTTGGGTATGCCCCCATCGTTGTTGGGTATGCCCCCATCGTTGTTGGGTATGCCCCATCGTTGTTGGGTATGCCCCCATCGTTGTTGGGTATGCCCCATCGTTGTTGGGTATGCCCCCATCGTTGTTGGGTATGCCCCCATCGTTGTTGGGTATGCCCCATCGTTGTTGGGTATGCCCCCATCGTTGTTGGGTATGCCCCATCGTTGTTGGGTATGCCCCCATCGTTGTTGGGTATGCCCCCATCGTTGTTGGGTATGCCCCCATCGTTGTTGGGTATGCCCCCATCGTTGTTGGGTATGCCCCCATCGTTGTTGGGTATGCCCCATCGTTGTTGGGTATGCCCCCATCGTTGTTGGGTATGCCCCCATCGTTGTTGGGTATGCCCCCATCGTTGTTGGGTATGCCCCCATCGTTGTTGGGTATGCCCCCATCGTTGTTGGGTATACCCCCATCGTTGTTGGGTATGCCCCCATCGTTGTTGGGTATGCCCCCATCGTTGTTGGGTATGCCCCCATCGTTGTTGGGTATGCCCCCATCGTTGTTGGGTATGCCCCCATCGTTGTTGGGTATGCCCCCATCGTTGTTGGGTATGCCCCATCGTTGTTGGGTATGCCCCCATCGTTGTTGGGTATGCCCCCATCGTTGTTGGGTATGCCCCCATCGTTGTTGGGTATGCCCCCATCGTTGTTGGGTATGCCCCCATCGTTGTTGGGTATGCCCCCATCGTTGTTGGGTATGCCCCATCGTTGTTGGGTATGCCCCCATCGTTGTTGGGTATGCCCCCATCGTTGTTGGGTATGCCCCCATCGTTGTTGGGTATGCCCCCATCGTTGTTGGGTATGCCCCCATCGGCATGGTTCGCGTGGCATCGATTTTGTGTTTATTTTATTTCTCCCCCGTAAATTAATTCTCTACAGGAATGGTTTTCAATCAGTGGTCCAGGTACCACCAGCTGGTCCTTGAGGGGGGAGGGGGGGTTCCAGGTGGTCTCCAGATAAAATTGAGAGTTGGTAATGGTAACCAAATGGACCCTAAATAGATCTTTAACTCTTGAAGGGCGTACAATGAAAGCATCATTTGACGCTCTCAGGAGCTATACTGTTAAACATCTGCATCACTTCATTTACAAGTAATGCAGTCTACACAATTAGAGAATGTAGAAGAATTGTTATTTAGATCAGCGTTTGCCTGTTATCTCTCCTAAATGGTAATTGCTGCATTTATATAGCGCCTTTATCCAAGGCGCTTTACATATAGTGCATTACATTCACCCATTCACACACATATTCACACACCGATTGCAGCGGAAGCCATGCAAGGTACCAACCAGCACATCGGGAGCAATTTGGGGTTCAGTGTCTTGCCCAAGAACACTTCGACATGTAGACAGGAGGAGCCGGGATTTGAACCGCCGACCCACGGATCATTGGACGACCTGCTCTACCTCCTGAGCCACAGTCTCCTAATGGTACCAACATCAACACAGCATGGAATTGTGGACAAAATCTTATCTGACGACAACACAATATTCTAAGTCTTGGGTCTGAGAGGATACATCTCATCAAATGGTGGTTCATACGATGCGTGGCTCAAATGCCCAAGAAAAATTGACCTAGATATGAAAACGGTTGAAACCCACTGCCCTACTTGATCCTACTACAGCGTCACACACAAGTACAGTGGAATAGCCGATCTACAAGCTCTAAACATGGCGTGAAGCGCCGCGCTTTGAGCTTGTCGATCTGCATTTTTCTCTTTTAAAAAAAAAATCACACCCGTGTGAACTGAGTGGTGTAAGGTTTTATATAGCATGATCAGCTGTGGTCTGACGTAATGTCTGACGTAATGAAATCACACAAAATATGTTAAGTAAAAACAGCTATCATTTTTGATAAATGTATGTATCACACCCGGATGTGATTTCACAACTGGCTTTTTTTGCGCAGAGAAAATGACCACGGTTGCTACGGTCATCCAGTTCACCCGGGTGTGATTTAATTACGTCAGAAATTATTTTGAACATAGCAACCATGGTCATTTTTTTATGCACACAAAAGCCAGTTGTAGGAGTGGTTTACACCACTCAAAAATCTCTATAAAAAAAAATCACACCCGTGTGAACTGAGTGGTGCCAGGTCTTATATAGCCTGATCAGCAGTGGTCTGACGTAATGTCAGTGACCATGGTAACCATGCTCACCTGTGCACGGACACGTATAGGTACAGCTACACAAACATACAGACAAAGCTGGTTGTTGGAGTGGTTTGCACCATTCAAAAATCAGACCAGTCTGAAGCGAGTGGTGCAACAGCACCCCCTATTGGTAGTCTAAACATCAAACTCTAAACATAGTCCCATAGTCCCATAGGGACAAAGCTGTTCCTTGGAGTGGTTGCACCAATCAAAGAGAGAAATGCAGATATGAGATATGAGATATGTAGATATGAGTTTTCCACCCGACAGAGTCGATATATAAAAAGGGGAAAAGGAGAGGTGAGAAATGAGATCGTCCAACCATCCAGTATACCAAAAATCACACCCGTGTGAAGTGAGGGGCGCTGATATATTAAAGTCTAACTCATGTTGATTAGGTGATGTAATGGTGATGTGAAAAAAACGGTGCCAACGCAAACATTAAACGCCATTAACAATAAAAGAGACAATATGACGTAATGAGGCACATTATGACGTAAGTTTTCCCTTCATTTTCAATGGAGTTTACAAAACAAACATTGAACAAAAGACAAAAACATTAAACCTGCCTCAAAAATAATGCAACGCGTGCGTGAGTCATGAATCAGTTTTGGAATATCTCGAAGCATTTGGGATCAATTTAGGTTACATTTTAGAATGGGTTCAGTCTCAGAAGCCATCTATTAAAACACTGACTTTATTTGTTCCTGCGCTCCTGGAGAGAAAGATTAGTGTTGGTTTTTGCCCGTGGGGGGAAATTCTTGTCAGGTTTTTTTGGGGGTTTTTTTGGCGTTTAATTACACAGATGCTTATACCTCCAGGCGATTGGAAGTGACTGACAATAATTGGATTTTATTGGCGTCGGTTCCAGTTTTTCTTAAAAATTTTGACGATGGGATTCTCAGATTGCCTAAATCCTGACAGTTTTCTGAAAAACCCATGTTTCTGTGTCAGTGGTTCTCAAACATTTTCATGTCAAGGACCCCCACAAATATACTGTATGCATGTATTTGGCAGCCGACCCCCATCTGAAAAAATGCTCTGAAAGAATATATATTCAAAGATTTGCGCCACATTTTCACGATTTTTCAAAAAGTAGCAGATCTACAAGCTCGTAACGCGGCACTCGGTGCCGCGCTACAAGCTTGTAGATCTGCTATTTTTTTAATTAATTAATATTAAAAAGGTCCATTATTTTTTCGGCATTTGAGCCATTCAAAGATTTGCGCCACATTTTCACGATTTTTCAAAAAAATAGCAGATCTACAAGCTCGTAGCTCTACAAGCTCGGTGCCGCGCTATGAGCTTGTAGATCTGCTATTTTTTTTCAATATCTAGCATTATGCTAATTATAGCATAATGCTTAAAACACCAAAAGGAGTTCCCGCATGCCCAGAATGGATTTAATCCGTTAAAAAACGGCGCCGTGCTCGTCGTCTCTGCCCCCAAAGCCTGCCTGGGACTTCAGACGGAGGAAGCATTTCATCATGCAGAGTAATGAGAAGCCTTTAGAAGTCCCAGAGTTTTCCTCAGCCGGAGCTTCGCTTTGTGAAGAAGAACTCGGTGACACAAACAAACCTGCATGCAGGGCCTGCACACCACTAGCACTGCTGCTTCATAGCATTCTGGGGACGGGAACCACTTTTGGTGTTTTAAGCGTACTTTAGCCTTTGAAAAATAGCAGATCTACAAACTCATAGCGCGGCACCGAGTGCCGCGCTACGAGCTTGTAGGTCTGCTATTTTTTAGTTGGTGCAAACCACTCCAACAACCAGCTTTGTCTGTATCTATGTGTCTATGTGTCTATGTATGTGTGTACCTGTACGTGGGCCCACGTACAGATGAGCACGGTTGCTATGGTTAGTGTGTGATGTCACTGCACCACTCAGTTCACACGGGTGTGATTTTTTTTTTTAAATAGTGAAAATGTGGCGCAAATCTTTGAATATATAATATATTCTTTCAGAGCGTTTTTAACATTTTTTTAACTCAAATCCTTGCTTCTGGGGGGGGGTCCCTGGGACAACATATTATAAGATGGGGGTCGGTGGCCAATTTCATATATTTTCGGGGGTCCTTGACATGGAAATGTTTGAGAATGACTGACAGAAACATAGGGTTTTTCTGAAAACTGTCAGGATTTAGAAGACATTTTTTTTATTTCTACGTCAGGTAAAACCATGGGTTAAACCATGACAGCATCTCTGCAAATCACCCGGAATAATTACCAACCGTATATGGTCGCAGTGTACTATGAGAACCTGCATTTCGCGGCAGTCCGTCCGTCACGCCTCGTGACATGCTCCATATATGGCCGTCTCGTCCGTCACGCCTCGTGACACGCTCCATATATGGCCGTCTCGTCCGTCACGACTCATGACACGCTCCATATATGGCCGTCCGTCCGTCACGCCTCGTGACACGCTCCATATATGGCCGTCTCGTCCGTCACGCCTCGTGACACGCTCCATATATGGCCGTCTCGTCCGTCACGACTCATGACACGCTCCATATATGGCCGTCTCGTCCGTCACGACTCGTGACATGCTCCATATATGGCCGTCTCGTCCGTCACGGCTCATGACACGCTCCATATATGGCCGTCTCGTCCGTCACGACTCGTGACACGCTCCATATATGGTCGTCTCGTCCGTCACGACTCATGACACGCTCCATATATGGCCGTCAGAATCCAGGTCTGATGAGTGCACGTAATGAGCACGCTCGCAACAAATTCACGGGACCCGCGCTCACGTAAATAGGCTTGCGTTGTCGCACTGCGACTGCTCCGAGCAAAAAACGCAGGTCTGATTGAAAAGGAACTATAGGCGCGTTTTATGGAATGGACATTTAATGGAAGGACAAATATGAGCAGATTTGATTGAGAGACTGCCATCGCATTTTTATTTTATTTTCCAAAAGGAGTTAATAGCACAGGCAGACTCTTCACATACTAGAGCATGTCTGAAATAAGTGTCAGAGCTGAAATCGACATGTAAATATGAAATAAATGCTTAAACATGTAGCTAGGTGTAATGTTAGAGTCCACAGAAGACATGTAAATATGAAATAAACATGTAGCTAGGTGTAATGTTAGAGTCCACAGAAGTGAACCTTTCAAGCCTGTTTTCTCAAATCGCTGTTTCTCTGCAAGACATTACTCTATAAGCCATATCTCCAAAACTGGTGGGTCAAACTGAACAACCCTGCTTGCACATGACATGAAAAAACAAAAAATCAAAGAAATCCAATGGCAGTCCCTCAGTCAAATTT
>NC_136801.1:1579524-1602438 GCF_951216825.1 Electrona antarctica | reverse complement strand
TCTCCCTGAGCTCCATGAGCTCGTCTATTTTCAAAAATAAAACAAAATATTTTTTTAAATTATATTTGAAAACATGAGAAAGTATATTTTGATACCAATACTTTCACTCGAGTACATTTGAATGTCCGGACTTTCACTTGTAGGGTAATATGTCTTACATTGCAGTATGGATACTTTTACTCAAGTAAGACACGGCGAGTATTGTATACCGAGGAATGAATCGGTGGATCGACACAGCAGCAGTTTTGACATCATTGTTGATTATTATACACAAACACACTAAAACATCAGAGGAATAAAGAGAGCTTAACGACACCATGATAATAAAGACATGCTTATGAACGATAATGAAGGGGGGGAGGGGGGGGGGGGGTCTCTTTAGTCCCAGCGTACAGTGATATCCGGGGTATAGATATCATCTGTTACCGCGCACGGCTTTCTCTCCCCTGAGGAGATTTAACGGCGTTTAGTTAAAAGATGCCGTCTCGCATAATAATACTGTATAAGTCCTCGATAAATATTCATTTGGCTCGTTCTGTTTTTAATTGGCCTGGTCTTTGTGGATATACTACTGTACTGTAGAATGTGTTTTTTATTTATTTTTCCATCTCGTTTTGTTTGTGCAGCCAAGACGTGTTGCATGTTGTATTGGGACTGGGAGTCTTCTGTACTTTGTCATCGTAATTAGCATGTCTTATAGCACGTTATGTAGACAGCACTATAATTGCATTGTATGTAGTCATAGCACTTCATAGTACATATGTATAGCATAGTATAGTATATATGTATAGTTTACATAGTTTCATGATATAGATATTCCACTGTTACGTTCTTAGCTTACGCATGTTTCATGATAAATGCTTTTTATATAATTATGTGATGTATTCCCATGCTTTTTTTTTGTTTTTTTGTTCTTGCTTAATGTAAATCGCTCTGGATTAAGAGCGTCTGCTAAATGCCTAAATTGTAATTGTAAATTGTAATTCAAAAGTAAAAAGTGTGATTTCAGTTTGCATTTAGCATTTTGCATGTCTGTATGTCTGCATGGTGTGCAGCAGGAAGGGTGGAAGGGAATGTTATTGACGTTCTCTGGAGGCCGTCATCAGGAAGGAAGGAACAAGGCAGAGAGAGGAGCCACACAGCCCAGAGAGAGGAGCCACACAGACCAGAGAGAGGAGCCACACAGACCAGAGAGAGGAGCCACTAGACCAGAGAGAGGAGCCACTAGACCAGAGAGAGGAGCCACACAGACCAGAGAGAGGAGCCACACAGACCAGAGAGAGGAGCCACACAGACCAGAGAGAGGAGCCACACAGACCAGAGAGAGGAGCCACACAGACCAGAGAGAGCAGCCACACAGACCAGAGAGAGGAGCCACACAGCCCAGAGAGAGGAGCCACACAGACCAGAGAGAGGAGCCACACAGACCAGAGAGAGGAGCCACACAGACCAGAGAGAGGAGCCACTAGACCAGAGAGAGGAGCCACTAGACCAGAGAGAGGAGCCACTAGACCAGAGAGAGGAGCCACTAGACCAGAGAGGAGCCACACACAGACCAGAGAGAGGAGCCACACAGACCAGAGAGAGGAGCCACTAGACCAGAGAGAGGAGCCACTAGACCAGAGAGGAGCCACACAGACCAGAGAGAGGAGCCACTAGACCAGAGAGAGGAGCCACTAGACCAGAGAGGAGCCACACACAGACCAGAGAGAGGAGCCACACAGACCAGAGAGAGGAGCCACACACAGACCAGAGAGAGGAGCCACACAGCCCAGAGAGAGGAGCCACACTGACCAGAGAGAGGAGCCACACAGACCAGAGAGAGGAGCCACACAGACCAGAGAGAGGAGCCACACAGACCAGAGAGAGGAGCCACACAGACCAGAGAGAGGAGCCACACAGACCAGAGAGAGGAGCCACACAGCCCAGAGAGAGGAGCCACACACAGACCAGAGAGAGGAGCCACACAGACCAGAGAGAGGAGCCACACAGACCAGAGAGAGGAGCCACACTGACCAGAGAGAGGAGCCACACAGACCAGAGAGAGGAGCCACACAGACCAGAGAGAGGAGCCACACAGACCAGAGAGAGGAGCCACTAGACCAGAGAGAGGAGCCACTAGACCAGAGAGAGGAGCCACACAGACCAGAGAGAGGAGCCACACTGACCAGAGAGAGGAGCCACTAGACCAGAGAGAGGAGCCACACACAGACCAGAGAGAGGAGCCAAACAGACCAGAGAGAGGAGCCAAACAGACCAGAGAGAGGAGCCAAACAGACCAGAGAGAGGAGCCACACAGCCCAGAGAGAGGAGCCACACAGCCCAGAGAGAGGAGCCACACAGACCAGAGAGAGGAGCCACACAGCCCAGAGAGAGGAGCCACACAGCCCAGAGAGAGGAGCCACACAGACCAGAGAGAGGAGCCACACAGACCAGAGAGAGGAGCCACACAGACCAGAGAGAGGAGCCACACAGACCAGAGAGAGGAGCCACACAGACCAGAGAGAGGAGCCACACAGCCCAGAGAGAGGAGCCACACAGACCAGAGAGAGGAGCCACACAGACCAGAGAGAGGAGCCACACAGCCCAGAGAGAGGAGCCACACAGCCCAGAGAGAGGAGCCACACAGCCCAGAGAGAGGAGCCACACAGACCAGAGAGAGGAGCCACACAGACCAGAGAGAGGAGCCAAACAGACCAGAGAGAGGAGCCAAACAGACCAGAGAGAGGAGCCACACAGCCCAGAGAGAGCAGCCACACAGCCCAGAGAGAGGAGCCACACAGCCCAGAGAGAGGAGCCACACAGACCAGAGAGAGGAGCCACACAGCCCAGAGAGAGGAGCCACACAGACCAGAGAGAGGAGCCACACAGCCCAGAGAGAGGAGCCACACAGCCCAGAGAGAGGAGCCACACAGCCCAGAGAGAGGAGCCACACTGACCAGAGAGAGGAGCCACTAGACCAGAGAGAGGAGCCACTAGACCAGAGAGAGGAGCCACTAGACCAGAGAGAGGAGCCACTAGACCAGAGAGAGGAGCCACTAGACCAGAGAGAGGAGCCACTAGACCAGAGAGAGGAGCCACACAGACCAGAGAGAGGAGCCACTAGACCAGAGAGAGGAGCCACTAGACCAGAGAGAGGAGCCACTAGACCAGAGAGAGGAGCCACACAGCCCAGAGAGAGGAGCCACACTGACCAGAGAGAGGAG
The DNA here is from genome assembly GCF_951216825.1 of Electrona antarctica. Classification (NCBI taxonomy): domain Eukaryota; kingdom Metazoa; phylum Chordata; class Actinopteri; order Myctophiformes; family Myctophidae; genus Electrona; species Electrona antarctica. Next base: position 1,599,232 of record NC_136801.1, on the reverse strand, counting down.
CCACTAGACCAGAGAGAGGAGCCACTAGACCAGAGAGAGGAGCCACTAGACCAGAGAGAGGAGCCACTAGACCAGAGAGAGGAGCCACTAGACCAGAGAGAGGAGCCACTAGACCAGAGAGAGGAGCCACACAGACCAGAGAGAGGAGCCACACAGACCAGAGAGAGGAGCCACACAGCCCAGAGAGGAGCCACACAGACCAGAGAGGAGCCACACAGACCAGAGAGAGGAGCCACACAGCCCAGAGAGAGGAGCCACACAGCCCAGAGAGAGGAGCCACACAGACCAGAGAGAGGAGCCACACTGACCAGAGAGAGGAGCCACACAGACCAGAGAGAGGAGCCACACAGACCAGAGAGAGGAGCCACACAGACCAGAGAGAGGAGCCACACAGCCCAGAGAGAGGAGCCACACAGACCAGAGAGAGGAGCCACACAGACCAGAGAGAGGAGCCACACAGACCAGAGAGAGGAGCCACACTGACCAGAGAGAGGAGCCACACAGACCAGAGAGAGGAGCCACACAGACCAGAGAGAGGAGCCACTAGACCAGAGAGAGGAGCCACACAGACCAGAGAGAGGAGCCACACAGACCAGAGAGAGGAGCCCGTGCGGTAATACCAAAGACGTCCACAGACGTCTTGGGCTCTGCCCGTGCGGTACGGGCAGAGCCCAAGACGTCTGTGGACGTCTTTGAAAAAAAAAAGAAAATAGATTTTTATTTTTTTGTAATACGTTGTGCCAAAGTTTTTGTTTTCGCCATTGAGAATGCATTGGGCGTTTAAATTAAATAACTCAGAAACTATAAAACATTTCAAAGTAAAAAGTTCCAGCATGTGTCTCCACAGTCAGCTGAATTATAAAAAATGTGAATGGATTTTCTAGGTGAAAGTGATTTTTGGGCAGTTTTGCGTGTTAAACATCGGCATCACTTCATTTACAAGTAATGCAGTCTACACAATTAGAGAATGTAGAAGAATTGTTATTTAGATCAGCGTTTGCCTGTTATCTCTCCTAAATGGTAATTGCTGCATTTATATAGCCCCTTTATCCAAGGCGCTTTACATATAGTGCATTACATTCACCCATTCACACACACATTCACACACCGATTGCGGCGGAAGCCATGCAAGGTACCAACCAGCACATCGGGAGCAATTTGGGGTTCAGTGTCTTGCCCAAGGACACTTCGACATGTAGACAGGAGGAGCCGGGATTCGAACCGCTGACCCAAGGATCATTGGACGACCTGCTCTACCTCCTGAGCCACAGTCGCCTAATGGTACCAACATTCCAAGCATGGAATTGTGGACAAAATCTTATCTGACGACAACACAATCTAAGTTCTAAGTCTTGGGTCTGAGAGGATACATCTCATCATGGTGGTTCATACGATGCGTGGCTCAAATGCCCAAGAAAAATGGACCTAGATATGAAAACGGTTGAAACCCACTGCCCTACTTGATCCTACTACAGCGTCACACACAAGTACAGTGGAATAGCCGATCTACAAGCTCTAAACATGGCGTGAAGCGCCGCGCTTTGAGCTTGTCGATCTGCATTTTTCTCTTTAAAAAAAAAAATCTCTATAAAAAAATCACACCCGTGTGAACTGAGTGGTGCCAGGTCTTATATAGCCTGATCAGCTGTGGTCTGACGTAATGTCAGTGACCATGGTAACCATGCTCACCTGTGCACGGACACGTATAGGTACAGGTACACAAACATACAGACAAAGCTGTTCCTTGGAGTGCTTGCACCACTCAAAGAGAGAAATGCAGATATGAGATATGTAGATATGAGTTTTCCACCCGACGGAGTCGATATATAAAAAGGGGAAAAGGAGAGGTGAGAAATGAGATCGTCCAACCATCCAGTATACCAAAAATCACACCCGTGTGAAGTGAGGGGCGCTGATATATTAAAGTCCAACTCATGTTGATTAGGTGATGTAATGGTGATGTGAAACAAACGGTGCCAACGCAAACATTAAACGCCATTAACAATAAAAGAGACAATATGACGTAATGAGGCACATTATGACGTACGTTTTCCCTTCATTGTCAATGTGGCGTTTACAAAACAAACATTGAACAAAAGACAAAAACATTAAACCTGCCTCAAAAATAATGCAGCGCGTGCGTGAGTCATGAATCAGTTTTGGAATATCTCGAAGCATTTGGGATCAATTTAGGTTACATTTTAGAATGCGTTCAGTCTCAGAAGCCATCTATTAAAACACTGACTTTATTTGTTCCTGTGCTCCTGGAGAGAAAGATTAGTGTTGGTTTTTGCCCGTGGGGGGAAATTCTTGTCAGGTTTTTTTGGGGTTTTTTTTGGCGTTTAATTACACAGATGCTTATACCTCCAGGCGATTGGAAGTGACTGACAATAATTGGATTTTATTGGCGTCGGTTCCACTTTTTCTTAAAAATGTCTCCTAAATCCTGACAGTTTTCTGAAAAACCCATGTTTCTATGTCAGTGGTTCTCAAACATTTTCATGTCAAGGACCCCCACAAATATACTGTATGCATGTATTTGGCAGCCGACCCCCATCTGAAAAAATGCTCTGAAAGAATATATATTCAAAGATTTGCGCCACATTTTCACGATTTTTCAAAAAGTAGCAGATCTACAAGCTCGTAACGCGGCACTCGGTGCCGCGTTACGAGCTTGTAGGGGCGGCGGCGGCGGTGGCTCAGGGGTAGAGTCTCCGGATGGCAACCGCAAGGTCGCCAGTTCGAACCCGGGCTCCCCCAGAGTTAGCGTCGACGTGTCCTTGAGCAAGACACTGAACCCCTAATTGCTCCTGATGTGCTGGTTGGTGCCTTGCATGGTTTCCGCTGCCATCGGTGTATGAATGTGTGTGTGAATGGGTGAATGTAATGCACAATCTATGTAAAGCGCCTTGGATAAAAGGCGCTATATAAATGCACCATTTAGATCTGCTATTTTTTTAATTAATTAATATTAAAAAGGTCCATTATTTTTTCGGCATTTGAGCCACTCAAAGATTTGCGCCACATTTTCACGATTTTTCAAAAAAATAGCAGATCTACAAGCTCGTAGCTCTACAAGCTCGGTGCCGCGCTATGAGCTTGTAGATCTGCTATTTCTTTTCAATATCTAGCATTATGCTAATTATAGCATAATGCTTAAAACACCAAAAGGAGTTCCCGCATGCCCAGGATGGATTTAATCCGTTAAAAAACGGCGCCGTGCTCGTCGTCTCTGCCCCCAAAGCCTGCCTGGGACTTCAGACGGAGGAAGCATTTCATCATGCAGAGTAATGAGAAGCCTTTAGAAGTCCCAGAGTTTTCCTCAGCCGGAGCTTCGCTTTGTGGAGAAGAACTCGGTGACACAAACAAACCTGCATGCAGGGCCTGCGCACCACTAGCACTGCTGCTTCATAGCATTCTGGGGACGGCAACCACTTTGTGTTTTAAGCGTACTTTAGCTATTGAGAAATAGCAGATCTACAAGCTCATAGCGCGGCACCGAGTGCCGCGCTACGAGCTTGTAGCTCTGCTATTTTTGAGTTGGTGCAAACCACTCCAACAACCAGCTTTGTCTGTATCTATGTGTCTATGTGTCTATGTATGTGTGTACCTGTACGTGGGGCCACGTACAGATGAGCACGGTTGCTATGGTTAGTGTGTGACGTCACTGCACCACTCAGTTCAAACGGGTGTGATTTTTTTTTTAAATAGTGAAAATGTGGCGCAAATCTTTGAATATATAATATATTCTTTCAGAGCGTTTTTAACATTTTTTTTAACTCAAATCCTTGCTTCTGGGGGGGTCCCTGGGACAACATATTATAAGATGGGGGTCGGTGGCCAATTTCATATATTTTCAGGGGTCCTTGACATGAAAATGTTTGAGAATGACTGACAGAAACATGGGTTTTTCTGAAAACTGTCAGGATTTAGAAGATATTTTTTAATTTCAACGTCAGGTAAAAATGGGTTAAACCATGACAGCATCTCTGCAAATCACCCGGAATAATTACCAACCGTATATGGTCGCTGTGTACTATGAGAACCTGCATTTCGCGGCAGTCCGTCCGTCACGCCTCGTGACACGCTCCATATATGGCCGTCTCGTCCGTCACGACTCATGACACGCTCCATATATGGCCGTCTCGTCCGTCACGACTCATGACACGCTCCATATATGGCCGTCTCGTCCGTCACGACTCATGACACGCTCCATATATGGCCGTCTCGTCCGTCACGACTCGTGACAAGCTCCATATATGGCCGTCTCGTCCGTCACGCCTCGTGACACGCTCCATATATGGCCGTCTCGTCCGTCACGACTCATGACACGCTCCATATATGGCCGTCCGTCCGTCACGCCTCGTGACACGCTCCATATATGGCCGTCCGTCCGTCACGCCTCGTGACACCCTCCATATATGGCCGTCTCGTCCGTCACGCCTCGTGACACGCTCCATATATGGCCGTCTCGTCCGTCACGACTCATGACACGCTCCATATATGGCCGTCAGGATCCAGGTCTGATGAGTGCACGTAATGAGCACGCTCGCAACAAATTCACGGGACCGCGGTCACGTAAATAGGCTTGCGTTGTCGCACTGCGATTGCTCCGAGCAAAAAACGCAGGTCTGATTGAAAAGGAACTATAGGCGCGTTTTATGGAATGGACATTTAATGGAAGGACAAATATGAGCAGATTTGACTGAGAGACTGACATCGCATTTTTATTTTCTTTTCCAAAAGGAGTTAATAGCACAGGCAGACTCTTCACATACTAGAGCATGTCTGAAATAAGTGTCAGAGCTGAAATCGACATGTAAATATGAAATAAATGCTTAAACATGTAGCTAGGTGTAATGTTAGAGTCCACAGAAGACATGTAAATATGAAATAAACATGTAGCTAGGTGTAATGTTAGAGTCCACAGAAGACATGTAAATATGAAATAAATGCTTAAACATGTAGCTATAGGTGTAATGTTAGAGACCACAGAAGACATGTAAATATGAAATAAATGCTTAAACATGTAGCTAGGTGTAATGTTAGAGTCCACAGAAGTGAACCTTTCAAGCCTGTTTTCTCAAATCGCTGTTTCTCTGCAAGACATTACTCTATAAGCCATATCTCCAAAACTGGTGGGTCAAACTGAACAACCAACATGTCAATTCAAAGCTATGATTCCCTGCTTGAAACAAAAAATCAAAGAAATCCAATGGCAGTCCCTCAGTCAAATTTGGTCACAAATATGAGCTTTATAAAAAATGCTAAAATAAAATCGTAAAAATGTGGCGAAAAATATAATATTATTTAAACTCAGGTCAAAATGGTCTAGTCTCTACAGCGCCCTCTACCTGCTGAGCTTGGAAGCTGCGTTCACAACCAAGCCGACACACCCAGCACGTTGTATTATCCCATTTTGGGCGGGAACCCCTTTTGGTGTTAGCATTATGTTATGCTTTAGCTATTGAAAAATAGCAGCTCTACAAGCTCATAGCGCGCCACCGAGTGGCGCGCTATGAGCTTGTAGGTCTGCTATTTTTGAAAAATCGAAGAACGACTGACATTGAAACATAGCTTTTTCAGAAAACTGTCAGGATGTAGAAGACATTTTTATTATCTGATCTCAGGTCAAAATGGGTTAAGCTGCGTTCACCACCTAGCCGACACACCCAGCACGCTTTATTTTAGGATATTTTCACAATGTATTTATAAACAGATGGTTTTGAGTGTTGAAAGACAGCCAGATGGAGGATGGATTCCTTCACTTGCAGCGTTTTCATTACCACATTAATTGAATCCCCTGTTCAGTGTTCTCACTCCGCAATATGTGCGTGCGTGCGTGCGTGCGTGCGTGCGTGCGTGCGTGCGTGCGTGCGTGCGTGCCAAATTGTGGTGGTCAAATGCGGAAGTGCAACCGAGCGCTCAATGTTAAAGCCCAGCTGCACAGGGTTTCCCGGTCATGAATCCACGGGTCCGCCTGTAGTCCCTCCTCTTACCACTAGGGCCCAGTGCTTCAACGTTGAAGAGCCTCACTGGGGCCTTGGTCTGAATGGGTTAATGTCGTGGGTTTCCTTCTCAAAACGACGATAGGCCTATACTCTTAACTTTCTGCTGCTATTGTTATTCAGGAGATGCAGTTCTGAGTCTAGAGAAAGCTTTCTGTATATCAATCCCAATGTCTGTTGAACTTGAATGTCAAGAGTATTTCTCACTTAACCTTGGAGCTATGAGCTCAGGGACCACTGCTATTTGAGATTCTTTCTCTCTTTCTCTCTTTCTTTCTTTGTCTTACTTTCTTTCTTTCTTGCTTTCTTGCTTTCTTGCTTTCTTAGCATGCTAGACGTAAAGTCACTCTAATGGTACCGTGATAGCATGCTAGGGTAAACTCACCCTAGAGGTGGTTGGTTAAACTCACCCTAGAGGTGGTTGGTTAAACTCACCCTAGAGGTGGTTGGTTAAACTCACCCTAGAGGTGGTTGGTTAAACTCACCCTAGAGGTGGTTGGTTAAACTCACCCTAGAGGTGGTTGCACACTGGACGCGTTTTTCTGAAAACCGACAGAAAAACGCTGCTAAATATCCGAATACGCGTCCGTATATTAAGCGTGTTAATTGCATTTTTATAGCGCTTTTCCAAGTGCTCAATGTGCTTTACAATGGTTCCTTCATTCATACATTGGGAGGTGAAGCGGCGAACAGTCGACGCCAGCGTCCTCACTTCCCACATTCACACACCGACGGTGGCGAGCTCACACACCGACCGACTCACTGGAGGCAACGTATGGTTCAGTGTCTTCTTGCCCAAGGACACTTCCACATGTGGACAGGTTGAGGAGCCGGGATTCGAACCGCCGCCGACCCAGGGATCATTGGACGACCTGCTCTACCTCCTGAGCCACCGTCGCCCATGCTAGACGTAAACTCACTGTAATGGTATACCGCGTTAGCATGCTAGACGACAAAGTCTCGCGGCCACAAACCCCGTCATGAAGTATAAACACACATCGTTACGCCCCCCCCCCCCCCTCCACCCTTTCAAGGAAGCGTGCAGCAGCAATGTCATCAACGGTTGTGCTTCGGCTGGCTTAACCCATGTAGGCCTGACGTCGAAATTTAAAAAAATGTCTTTTTAAAATGTATTTTTTTCTGAAAAAAAACTCGTTTCTATATCAGTAGTTTCATGTCAAGGACCCCAAAAAATGATATGTAATTGGCCCGCCGACCCCCATCTGAGAAAAAACTGAAACTCAAAGAATATATTTATATTCAAAGACTTTTCACGATTTTTCAAAAATAGCAGACCTACAGCTATGAGCTTGTAGATCTGCTATTTTTCAACAGCTAAAGTATAACAACATAATGCTTTAAAACACCAAAAGGGGTTCCCGCCCAAAAGGGGTTCCCGCCCAAAACGGCTTAAATAACACATGCGACGCCACATCATCATGGCTCGGCTGGCGATGGATCGTAAACAGTCGAGGGGGTGATAAATTTGCCGCCGGTCGGACAGAGACGGGGCACATTACCTTCAGCGGCAACATATTTCACTCCCTCCCCCCCTCCCCCGCGCGGCGGTGCTGATGAAATGCAGAGCGCAGCGCTGCGCTGCGCTGCGCGACAACAGCTTCTCTAAGTGAGGACTTCTTTATGGCCTGATTAAGTCCTCTGAAGCTATAGTTAGTATCTCTCTCTCTCTCTCTCTCTCTCTCTCTCTCTCTCTCTCTCTCTCTCTCTCTCTCTCTCTCTCTCTCTCTCTCTCTCTCTCTCTCTCTCTCTCTCTCTCTCTCTCTCTCTCTCTCTCTCTCTCTCTCTCTCTCTCTCTCTCTCTCCATTGTAATCATCCACGAGGACTATGAAGAGGTAGTAGCATCTCGATGGTCTCCGTAATGCACCAGCGACGACTCAGAGGGTTATTTTTTCTGACGAGTTCGTTTCGCCTTTTTTCTCAGCCGTCGTGACTTCCTCTTCTTCTCCGTCTTGAATTGATTGCCGATGAACATGCAGCGGTGTAATGTAACACAAGTACATTTACTTAAGTACTGCATACTCCAGTACAATTATGAGGTATTTGTACCAATTTTCCACTACTTTTACTTCGAATATATTGTACTTTTACTCAAACTACATTTTATTTGAAAAAACGTAGTTACTTTGTAGATTTGAATCGTTACTACAAGACATAAAGTAACCACTTCAGCCCTATATACAGTATATATATATATATATTTCAGGCTTTTGAAAATAGCCGATCTACAAGCCCACAAAGACTTTTATACATTTTGAAAACTTGAAAAGGGACATTCTTGCAATAGGAGTAAATACTTCTTTCTTTTCCACATTGCAATATTGATGCTTTTATTTCAATCAATTCCGCCACGCTTCTCTACTATGAGAGACTGCCGAGGCCGTTATTGTTACGCATTCATGGCTACAGTCACACTGTGGTCGTGTTATTGTTACGCATTCATGGCTACAGTCACACTGTGGTCGTGTTCATGGCTACAGTCACACTGTGGTCGTGTTCATGGCTACAGTCACACTGTGGTCGTGTTATTGTTACGCATTCATGGCTACAGTCACACTGTGGTCGTGTTCATGGCTACAGTCACACTGTGGTCGTGTTATTGTTACGCATTCATGGCTACAGTCACACTGTGGTCGTGTTCATGGCTACAGTCACACTGTGGTCGTGTTCATGGCTACAGTCACACTGTGGTCGTGTTATTGTTACGCATTCATGGCTACAGTCACACTGTGGTCGTGTTCATGGCTACAGTCACACTGTGGTCGTGTTCATGGCTACAGTCACACTGTGGTCGTGTTATTGTTACGCATTCATGGCTACAGTCACACTGTGGTCGTGTTATTGTTACGCATTCATGGCTACAGTCACACTGTGGTCGTGTTCCATTCATGGCTACAGTCACACTGTGGTCGTGTTCATGGCTACAGTCACACTGTGGTCGTGTTCCGTCACACTGTGGTCGTGTTCCGTCACACTGTGGTCGTGTTCCGTCACACTGTGGTCGTGTTCCGTCACACTGTGGTCGTGTTCCGTCACACTGTGGTCGTGTTCTGACATGGATTTACTATCGAGACGTCCGTCCGTCCGTCCGTCCGTCCGTCCGTCCGTCCGTCCGTCCGTCCGTCCGTCCTTCCTTCCTTCCTTCCTTCCTTCCTTCCTTCCTTCCTTCCTTCCGATCGGATTTGAGAAATATAAATCGGGATTTGACTGCATGTATATTTGACTGCAGCCAGGGGGGGGGGGGGGGTCGGAAGGCCAAATGTAAAGCAGAGTATTCTGAGGGAGCGCGTGGGATGGTAATACCTCTGCAAGACATGGAGCTTTAGAGGCAACAGGGGATGCGCCGATCGAGGCTTTTCCAAATAAAGGCCTTCCCTCCCTCCAGTCAGCCGTGGCAGACAGACAGAGAAGTGAAGCTCTCCATTTGGGGACGTGTTAAATGTAACGTGGGCTACAACATCAACATCAACATCAACAGCTCGGCATGCTAAACAGAATGTTAAGAGCTTGAGTGGGTGATTTTCTTTTTTTTGCGGTCATTTAATCCATTCAGACCTGAGACCAGATTCTATACAAAATGTCTTCTAAATCCTGACAGTTTTCTGAAAAAAACAAACCTATGTTTCTATATCAGTAGTGCTCAAACTTTTTTCATGTCAAGAACCCCCAAACATATGTGACCAGCATGTCTGAAATAAGTGTCAGAGCTGAAATCGACATGTGAAATAAATGCTTAAACATGTAGCTATAGGTGTAATGTTAGAGTCCACAGAAGTGAACCTTTCAAGCCTGTTTTCTCAACTCGTTGTTTTCTGCATTACTCTATAAGCCATATCTCCAAAACTGGTGGGTCAAACTGAACAACCAATATGTCAATTTGAAGCTATGATTCCCTGCTTCCATAATTATGACATGAAAAAAAAAAAAAAAATGAGAAAAATAATCCAATAAAATTTGGTCACATACGTCCAACTCAAATATATATATATATTCAAAGATTTGCACACGTTTTCAAGATTATGAGCACTCTGTGCTCGTAGCGCGGCAACTAATGGTTCAAATAATGGGTTTTAAAGCGGTTAAAAGCTACAACGGCGACGACACAGCTGCCCTCCAGGTCTGGATGCGTTAATGTCTTCTTATCTGCGTTTTCTTCAGAGCTCGGCAGCGTGTAATGTCTCTAACCTGCGGCGCGGTAAATGGGATTTCTGCAACATGCACTTCTTCTGACATCCTTTCAAACCCTGTAGAGTATTATTGTGGAGCTGTAAGCCGTAACACGATATATATCCATGCGTGGTTGTGCCCTTCCATCCGCTTTGGGTGGAGATCAGCTATCTTACGTGGAAATGGGGCCATCAAAATTCTCTATTTATGTCAGCGCGTGCACGTGTGTGTGTGTGTGTGTGTGTGTGTGTGTGTGTGTGTGTGCGTGCGTGTGTGTGTGTCAGACAGAGAAAGCCATTCATCACAGCACGCCGACCGTCCGACCAGCGTTATTGTATTACTATAATGCACCGTCTTCTTATGAAAAGATTAAACAAAATCAATGATATTTTTGAATGATACCGTGGGGTTAATATCAGGTTATCATCTCGTATATATATGTGATCAAACAAAGTGCACTTTACAATACGCCAAGGATTCACACACATGCACGCACGCACACGCGCGCACACACACACACACATGTGCACACACACACACACAGTGCACTTTACAATACGCCAAGGATTCACACACATGCACGCACGCACACGCACGCACGCGCACACACGCACACACAGTGCACTTTACAATACGCCAAGGATCAGGCCCCAAAAAAAGAGATGTCTGTTTATGCATATCTGTGTGTGTGTGTGTGCGTGCGTGCGTGCGTGCGTGCGTGCGTGCGTGCGTGCGTGCGTGCGTGCGTGCGTGCGTGCGTGCGTGCGTGCGTGCGTGCGTGCGCGCGTGCGTGCGTGCACACTTATATTATTATACTTGTGAATGTGAAGCCACACTGACTGTCCTCGATGTAGCATTTAATAGTGTCGACTAAAACTATGACGGAAAATGTCCGTTGACTACAGTACCTTTTTTCACTGACGAAAACTAAATGAAAACTAAGCCATAATGACTGAATCTACGACTAAAAAGACACTTTCTTCAACATATAGACTAAACTAGACTAAAATGTCAGGGAGGAACTAGTGGAGAAGAGGTCCAGTAGAACTAGTGGAGAAGAGGTCAAGTAGAACTAGTGGAGAAGAGGTCCAGTAGAACTAGTGGAGAAGAGGTCCAGTAGAACTAGTGGAGAACAGGTCCAGTAGAACTAGTGGAGAAGAGGTCCAGTAGAACTAGTGGAGAAGAGGTCCAGTAGAACTAGTGGAGAAGAGGTCCAGTAGAACTAGTGGAGAAGAGGTCCAGTAGAACTAGTGGAGAAGAGGTCCAGTAGAACTAGTAGAGAAGAGGTCCAGTAGAACTAGTGGAGAAGAGGTCCAGTAGAACTAGTGGAGAAGAGGTCCAGTAGACCTAGTGGAGAAGAGGTCCAGTAGAACTAGTGGAGAACAGGTCCAGTAGAACTAGTGGAGAAGAGGTCCAGTAGAACTAGTGGAGAAGAGGTCCAGTAGAACTAGTGGAGAAGAGGTCCAGTAGAACTAGTGGAGAAGAGGTCCAGTAGAACTAGTGGAGAAGAGGTCCAGTAGAACTAGTGGAGAACAGGTCCAGTAGAACTAGTGGAGAAGAGGTCCAGTAGAACTAGTGGAGAAGAGGTCCAGTAGAACTATAGTGGAGAAGAGGTCCAGTAGAACTAGTGGAGAAGAGGTCCAGTAGAACTAGTGGAGAAGAGGTCCAGTAGAACTAGTGGAGAAGAGGTCCAGTAGAACTAGTGGAGAAGAGGTCCAGTAGAACTAGTGGAGAAGAGGTCCAGTAGAACTAGTGGAGAAGAGGTCCAGTAGAACTAGTGGAGAAGAGGTCCAGTAGAACTAGTAGAGAAGAGGTCCAGTAGAACTAGTGGAGAACAGGTCCAGTAGAACTAGTGGAGAAGAGGTCCAGTAGAACTAGTGGAGAAGAGGTCCAGTAGAACTAGTGGAGAAGAGGTCCAGTAGACCTAGTGGAGAAGAGGTCCAGTAGAACTAGTGGAGAAAAGGTCCAGTAGAACTAGTGGAGAAGAGGTCCAGTAGAACTAGTGGAGAAGAGGTCCAGTAGAACTAGTGGAGAAGAGGTCCAGTAGAACTAGTAGAGAAGAGGTCCAGTAGAACTAGTGGAGAAGAGGTCCAGTAGAACTAGTGGAGAAAAGGTCCAGTAGAACTAGTGGAGAAGAGGTCCAGTAGAACTAGTGGAGAAGAGGTCCAGTAGAACTAGTGGAGAAAAGGTCCAGTAGAACTAGTGGAGAAGAGGTCCAGTAGAACTAGTGGAGAAGAGGTCCAGTAGAACTAGTGGAGAAGAGGTCCAGTAGAACTAGTGGAGAAGAGGTCCAGTAGAACTAGTGGAGAAGAGGTCCAGTAGAACTAGTGGAGAACAGGTCCAGTAGAACTAGTGGAGAAGAGGTCCAGAAGAACTAGTGGAGAAGAGGTCCAGTAGAACTAGTGGAGAAGAGGTCCAGTAGAACTAGTGGAGAACAGGTCCAGTAGAACTAGTGGAGAAGAGGTCCAGAAGAACTAGTGGAGAACAGGTCCAGTAGAACTAGTGGAGAAGAGGTCCAGAAGAACTAGTGGAGAAGAGGTCCAGTAGAACTAGTGGAAAAGAGGTCCAGTAGAACTAGTGGAGAAGAGGTCCAGTAGAACTAGTGGAGAACAGGTCCAGTAGAACTAGTGGAGAAGAGGTCCAGAAGAACTAGTGGAGAAGAGGTCCAGTAGAACTAGTGGAGAACAGGTCCAGTAGAACTAGTGGAGAAGAGGTCCAGTAGAACTAGTGGAGAAGAGGTCCAGAAGAACTAGTGGATAAGAGGTCCAGTAGAACTAGTGGAGAAGAGGTCCAGTAGAACTAGTGGAGAAGAGGTCCAGTAGAACTATAGTGGAGAAGAGGTCCAGTAGAACTAGTGGAGAAGAGGTCCAGTAGAACTAGTGGAGAAGAGGTCCAGTAGAACTAGTGGAGAAGAGGTCCAGTAGAACTAGTGGAGAAGAGGTCCAGTAGAACTAAAGGAGAAGAGGTCCAGTAGAACTAGTGGAGAAGAGGTCCAGTAGAACTAGTGGAGAACAGGTCCAGTAGAACTAGTGGAGAAGAGGTCCAGTAGAACTAGTGGAGAAGAGGTCCAGTAGAACTAGTAGAGAAGAGGTCCAGTAGAACTAGTGGAGAAGAGGTCCAGTAGAACTAGTGGAGAAGAGGTCCAGTAGAACTAGTGGAGAACAGGTCCAGTAGAACTAGTGGAGAAGAGGTCCAGTAGAACTAGTGGAGAAGAGGTCCAGTAGAACTAGTGGAGAAGAGGTCCAGTAGAACTAGTGGAGAACAGGTCCAGTAGAACTAGTGGAGAAGAGGTCCAGTAGAACTAGTGGAGAACAGGTCCAGTAGAACTAGTGGAGAAGAGGTCCAGTAGAACTAGTGGAGAAGAGGTCCAGTAGAACTAGTGGAGAAGAGGTCCAGTAGAACTAGTGGAGAAGAGGTCCAGTAGAACTAAAATATAAGTCATCTTACGCTTGGTTGCATGCCGAAAGTGGCAGATCTACAAGCTCACAATGCGTCGCAGTGCAGTGCGACGCGTTGTGAGCTTGTAGATCTGCCATTTTCGGCATGCAACCAAGACATCGTCAGGACAATTTTTCCTGGCTGTTTTTTTATGGATCAGAAAGATCGTAAGGGATTAGTGGTTATATAAATATTGGTTATATAGTGGGTCGGAGTCGTGCCCAATCTATATAGTTGTGTGTCGATGTCACACATGCACCGATCTACAAGCTCTCGACGTGTGGAGGCACGGCACGCTGTGAGCTTGTAGATCTACCGTTTTTCTTTTTTCAGAGCACATGACACCTAAAATATTGATGAGGACACAAGCATAGTAATACAAACATGTGGGAGCGTGCATGCGTTTTTGTGTGTGTGTACGTGTCTGCCTGCGTGCGTTCGTGTATGTGTATGTTTATGTGTGCGTGTGTGTGCGCCACACAGGGGAGCCAGGGGCACTTTAGCTGTTAGCCGTCGGTGTGTCCAGACACATGGGCTCCTGTCCGGTAAAGCCCAGAGGCCGTGTCAGAGATTATTTATACATACTGTACTGTACTGTACTGTACACACTGTTAACTCTTCGTAGTCACACGTAGGGTTAACTACCGTCGTTTTGAAACATGGAATCGTCCCCTATATGGAAAGAAATAGATGTGCCTGATAAGGCATCACAACAGTTTTAAGGACATGTCACACCAATGCAACTCCTTGCAACAAAACAGTTTTAAGGACATGTCACACCAATGCAACTCCTTGCAACAAAACAGTTTTTAGGACATGTCACACCAATGTAACTCCTTGCAACAAAACAGTTTTAAGGACATGTCACACCAATGCAACTCCTTGCAACAAAACAGTTTTTAGGACATGTCACACCAATGCAACTCCTTGCAACAAAACAGTTTTTAGGACATGTCACACCAATGCAACTCCTTGCAACAAAACACTTTTAAGGACATGTCACACCAATGCAACTCCTCGCAACAAAACAGTTTTTAGGACATGTCACACCAATGCAACTCCTTGCAACAAAACAGTTTTTAGGACATGTCACACCAATGCAACTCCTCGCAACAAAACAGTTTTAAGGACATGTCACACCAATGCAACAAAACAGTTTTAAGGACATGTCACACCAATGCATGACTCCTCGCAACAAAACGCTTTTAAGGACATGTCACACCAATGCATGACTCCTTGCAACAAAACACTTTTAAGGACATGTCACACCAATGCAACTCCTCGCAACAAAACACTTTTAAGGACATGTCACACCAATGCAACTCCTCGCAACAAAACACTTTTAAGGACATGTCACACCAATGCAACTCCTCGCAACAAAACAGTTTTAAAGGCATGTCACACCAATGCAACTCCTTGCAACAAGACACTTTTAAGGACATGTCACACCAATGCATGACTCCTCGCAACAAAACACTTTTAAGGACATGTCACACCAATGCAACTCCTCGCAACAAAACAGTTTTAAGGACATGTCACACCAATGCAACTCCTTGCAACAAGACAGTTTTAAGGACATGTCACACCAATGCAACAAGACAGTTCTAAGGCCAGGCCACACCAATGCAACTCCTTGCAACAAGACAGTTCTAAGGCCAGGCCACACCAATGCAACTCCTCGCAACAAAACAGTTTTAAGGACATGTCACACCAATGCAACTCCTCGCAACAAAACAGTTTTAAGGACATGTCACACCAATGCAACTCCTTGCAACAAGACAGTTTTAAGGACATGTCACACCAATGCAACAAGACAGTTTTAAGGACATGTCACACCAATGCAACTCCTTGCAACAAGACAGTTTTAAGGACATGTCACACCAATGCAACTCCTCGCAACAAAACAGTTTTAAGGACATGTCACACCAATGCAACAAAACAGTTTTAAGGACATGTCACACCAATGCAACTCCTTGCAACAACACAGTTTTAAGGACATGTCACACCAATGCAACAAGACAGTTCTAAGGCCAGGCCACACCAATGCAACTCCTTGCAACAAGACAGTTCTAAGGCCAGGCCACACCAATGCAACTCCTCGCAACAAAACAGTTTTAAGGACATGTCACACCAATGCAACTCCTCGCAACAAAACAGTTTTAAGGACATGTCACACCAATGCAACTCCTTGCAACAAGACAGTTTTAAGGACATGTCACACCAATGCAACAAGACAGTTTTAAGGACATGTCACACCAATGCAACTCCTTGCAACAAGACAGTTTTAAGGACATGTCACACCAATGCAACTCCTCGCAACAAAACAGTTTTAAGGACATGTCACACCAATGCAACAAAACAGTTTTAAGGACATGTCACACCAATGCAACTCCTTGCAACAACACAGTTTTAAGGACATGTCGCACCAATGCAACTGGTGCGGGCCGTGGTCATAAGCACAAGCGGTTTAGGCTTTAGAATGTTGCGTTGGTATTGCCGTGTGTGTGTGTGTCTCGTATGACCCATGTGTGTTTTAATTCATGTCATGGTGTTGCAGAGCCGAACTGCAATTCGTACCATGGATCAACGGCTTGTATCTGTCCGCCTGCGGGCCTGAGAAAGAGGCAGACATATTGTGTGTGTACTGTGTGCGTGCCTACGTGGGTGTGCGCACCCGTGCGTGTGTATGTGCATGCACCCAGGCCTGCGTGCATGCGCTATTAATATCAAAATGATAATGGATCAAAGAGCCATTTGTACCGGTGTTGGGACCGACTACATGACACATCCAGCCTGTGAGAGCCTGATCAATTCTCTGCACATCCACCCAGACGGGAGCCTTTTGGGGAGGCAGACACAGAGCCTGGGATTCTATATACAGCTTAGGCCTTTAATCACGTTAATATAAACCACCCGAACCACCTTCATGTCGCCATCTATACACTTCTGTTTCTGTCTGTCTGTCTGTCTGTCTGTCTGTCTGTCTGACTGTCTGACTGCAGTGTTACTTTGGTCGACTAAAACTATATGAAGAAAAATGTGCGTCCAATACCCTGTCAAAAACGAAATGAAAATGTAATGAAAATGGAAAACTAAGACTTAACATATTGACAATTTCGC
This sequence comes from Electrona antarctica, assembly GCF_951216825.1. Lineage (NCBI taxonomy): Eukaryota > Metazoa > Chordata > Actinopteri > Myctophiformes > Myctophidae > Electrona > Electrona antarctica. Next base: position 1,582,480 of record NC_136801.1, on the reverse strand, counting down.
CAAAACACAAAACACTAGACTAAATTGTTAGTGAGGAACTGCATGGTGGAGAAGAGATCCAGTAGAACTTAAAGATGAGTCATCTTATGGCTGGTTGTGTGCAGGGCGGTGTGTCGCTCTCTGAAAATATCCGATCTTACAACGAGCTCAGTGTGGCAGTGTGACACAGCCTGGACTGGACTAAAATAGAAACATTTCAGATGACTAAAATTAGGTGGAATTTTATTGAAAAGACTATGACTAAAAAAACGAAATCTGTTGTCAAAATCAACGCTGCCTGCCTGCCTGCCTGCCTGCCTCCCTGCCTCCCCGCCCGCCTGCCCTGCCTGCCTTGCCTGCCTGCCTGCCTTGCCTGCCTGCCCGCCTGCCCTGCCTGCCTTGCCTGCCTGCCTGCCTTGCCTGCCTGCCCGCCTGCCCTGCCTGCCTGCCTTGCCTGCCTGCCCGCCTGCCCGCCTGCCTTGCCTGCCTGCCTGCCTTGCCTGCCTGCCTGCCTGCCCTGCCTGCCTTGCCTGCCTGCCTGCCTTGCCTGCCCGCCCGCCTGCCTGCCTGCCTGCCCTGCCTGCCTTGCCTGCCCGCCTGCCTGCCTGCCTGCCTTGCCTGCCTGCCTGCCTGCCTGCCTTGCCTGCCTGCCTTGCCTGCCCGCCTGCCTGCCTGCCTGCCTTGCCTGCCTGCCCGCCTGCCTGCCTGCCTGCCCTGCCTGCCTTGCCTGCCTGCCTCCCTGCCTCCCCGCCCGCCTGCCTGCCCGCCCGCCCGCCCGCCTGCCTGCCTGCCCTGCCTGCCTTGCCTGCCCGCCTGCCTGCCTGCCTGCCTTGCCTGCCTGCCTGCCTGCCTGCCTTGCCTGCCTGCCTTGCCTGCCCGCCTGCCTGCCTGCCTGCCTTGCCTGCCTGCCCGCCTGCCTGCCTGCCTGCCCTGCCTGCCTGCCCTGCCTGCCCGCCTGCCTGCCTGCCTGCCTCCCTGCCTCCCTGCCTGCCTGCCTGCATGCCTTCCCACCTGCCTGCCCGCCCGCCCGCCTTGCTTGTGCATCTTTATCCCACCGTGGTCTCCGGTGCTGCTCTTGTAATCATCTTCACTAAGTTGCCAGACTTGATGTAATCCCCCCGGACCCCCCCTGCCCCCCCCCCCCCCCCCCCCCCCCGGACGCCGTGCCTTGTTTTAGCTCCTCGATGAGTTCAGCGTCTGATTGCTTTTCTCTCTCTCAGAGGCATCTCGAACATCAGAGGAAAAGAAAGAAAGAAAGAAAGAAAGAGAGCAAGAGAGAGAGAAAGAGAGAAAGAAAGAAAGAGTATCTGTTCTCAGGTGTGGATAATAACGGCCGACTTCATTTCCCTCCAGTCTGTCCCATCAGGACTGCATTCTACAAAACGTCTTCTTAAATCATATCCTTAAGCCATTCTGGGCGGGAACCCCATTTGGTGTTTTAAGCATTATGTTATAGTTTAGCTATTGAAAAATAGCAGATCTACAAGTTCATAGCGCGCCACCGAGTCCCGCGCTATGAACTTGGAGCTCTGATATTTTAGAAAAATCGTGAAAATGCCTCAAATCTTTGAGTATATATTATTACAGAGTGAACGTTTTTAACTCAAATCTTTGCTTCTGGGGAGGTCCCTGGAACAACATATTTTCAGATGGGGGGCGGAGGCATATTACATATCATTTTTGGGGTCCTTTACATGAAATATTGGGCACTACACCACGGGATGTTGAAGAAATGTTTTACATTTCGACGTCAGGCCTAAATGGGTTAAACCTAATGTTTCTATAATCCGGGGTGCTCAAACTTCTTCATTTCAAGAACCCCTATAATTATTATTATGTGTTTGTCCGCCGACCTCCATCTCAAAATATCTTGTTCCAGTACAGGGACTTCCTAAAAGCGAACATTTGAGTTAAAAAAACGTTTCCTGGGAAAGAACACATTATTCAAAGATTTCTGTGCCACGTTTTCAAGATTTAAAAAAAAATAGCAGATCTACAAGCTACGAGCTACGAGCTTGTAGATCTGCTATTTTTCAACACCTAACGTTTAAAATAATGGTTAATGTGGTTAAAGGTGACACAGATGCGCTCCAGGTCTCGATGGCTCTTGTATTACTGACAAAGTGTCGTTGTGGAGATCGAGTTTATTTGTTTTGTTTTCTGTTGCTGTGCAACATGTTGCACAAACACGTTCCCTTTCCGAAGGGTATCAGATGTCATAATGAGAGATCACATGGTTCACGGATGGCGGTTTCAGCGATAATGACGAGGAGGAGGTTGGCTTGTCTGGTGGATTCACACACACCGCGTAAAGTAGAGGCTTTACTCGTATTTCTTCACTTGAGTAAAAGTATCAATACTGCAATGTAGAAAATACTATGTCTGGAAGTCAAACTTTACTCAATGCAAAAGTACAAAAGTATTGGTATGAACAAACATGTACTTAAGGGAAATTGAGTCCCTATTTCTTTTTTTACAATGGAGAAACTGCCGGAGGAGGAAGCCATTAAGCGTTTTTAATTTTGTAGCCCATTTTCACCCCTGTGTCAATTATCTAATGTGATCCTGGGCTCTACACACCCTCCGCCAACCTGGGGAGAGCAACGGACTTGAACTCATGCTTCCTTCCTTCATGCCTGAGTGTCCAAGTCGCTCCTTTACACCTGACAGGGTTGGACGTAGCACGTGGAAGGAACACGTTATTCCAACCAGTTCCTTTCCCCTCCATCAGGCGCCCCGGCTGGCCAGGGGGAGGCAATATGATTACACAGTTTTAAAGTGGATTTTCATGACAAGCAACTCAGCGGTCGGTGCAGTGGCTGTTCAAAGGTAACTTTAACCAACTCAGCGGTCGGTGCAGTGGCTGTTCAAAGGTAACTTTAACCAACTCAGCGGCTGTTCAAAGGTAACTTTAACCAACTCAGCGGTCGGTGCAGCGGCTGTTCAAAGGTAACTTTAACCAACTCAGCGGTCGGTG
>NC_136801.1:1556786-1579324 GCF_951216825.1 Electrona antarctica | reverse complement strand
ATGGGGAGTCCGTTTAGATGGGGAGGTCATGACAATGTTTAAGAACCACAGACATATGATTTTCAGAAAAGGTTAGGATTCAGAAGACATGTTTGTGTTTTAGAATTAGCCTCTCGGGTCTAAATGTGTTAAAGGTTTCATTACATTAATTTCTTTAGGTTTTATGTCAATTGCCTTCCATCTGTTAGAAAAGTACTGTATTTGAAGGCCCGTCTCTCCACAAAATAATGCTCGATAGTGGGTTCGATAAGACTTCTACCAGAATCCATGGCCTTTTCTCAATTACCCCTCCATGTGTGCTGTCCAACCAAGCCCGGTTGGATCAATACGCTCCACTCACCAATCAAGACATTCATCACTACTATATGATCATCAAACTCTACACCAACACTACAGGAAAGACAATATTGGGAAACCCACTCGGGGAAAAAAATAAAACTAAAACTAATGTTATTTATAGAAATACCATCGACGGCCGGGCCACTGGTGTATTGCAGTCCGGGCACCTATAGGCTACAATGTAGCCTGACAGCACGTTGCAGGGTTCGAGTCCCGATCCCGACGGCCTTTGCTGCGTGCCACTCCCAAATCTCTGTCCCCATTTCCTGCCAGTCGACAAAATATAAGATTGTAGTTTTAGTCGTCTATATCAGGGGTGGGCAACTTTGACGATGGAGAGGGCCACTATATTTCCACACTCACTCCCTAGGGCCATATTACTGTCGTAGCAAAAATAGCTGATCTACAAGCTCAAAACGCGCCGCGCTGCGACGCGTTTGAGCTTGTAGATCGGCTATTTTTGCTATATTCGAATTGAAATTTGAATGGAACCCTGCAAATTAACATTTTTATGTAATTTCAAATGCCTTTAATTATACTTGGGTTGAAGCAATGAGCTACTAATTTAGACTGAAGTAATAAAAGCTGGTCATGTTTGCATGTTGTGGAATAGTAACAGCTGAAACCAATATTATATCAGTATTCTGACATTAACCTGAGGGCCACATTAAGTGAAGGTGGGGGCCGCATGTGGCCCCCGGGCCGCCAGTTGCCCACCCCTGGTCTATATGTCTACAGTTGATTTTGTCGACACAAATGTATTTTTTGACGGTGTCATAATGGCTGGTTTTACACTCGGTCGCATGCTGAAAATAGCCAATCTACAAACTCACAACGCACCGCACCGCTACACGTCGTGAGCTTGTAGATCGGCTATTTTCAGAATGCAACCAAACATAAAGTGACTCGTCTTTTAATTCTATTGTCTGGATCTCTTCTCCACTAATCCCTTTCTAACATTTTAGTCGCACATTGGCGCCCGGACGGACGGACGGTCGGACGGACGGACGGACGGACGGTCGGATATGGGACAGTCGGCGGGTTTAATTTCGTTAACGTCCAGGCAGATTACCGCCACCTCAGTGCCGCCGCTGTCACAGAGAACGGCGCCCAGACGGACAGGACAGCGAGCGCGGGGAGAGAGGCGGCATTGATAAGGACAGCTGCTCTTGGGAGATTTCCCCGGAGAGGAGAGCGGGGATGGCGGGGGGGGATGGGGGAGGGAGGGACGGGGGAGAGACAGCTAGCAGCCAGCCAGCCACACGTTGGTGGACAACAGGTGAGGGAGGGAAATAACGCATTTATGCCTTCTAAATTCCCGACAGTTTTCTGAAAAACCCATGTTTCTCTATCAGTGGTGCTCAAAATTTCATGTCAAGGACCCCCAAAATATATGTAATTGGCCGCCGACCCCCATCTGAAAATATGTTGTTCCAGGAACCCCTCATGAAACAAAGATTTGAGTTAAAAACGTTCGCTCTGAAAGAATATATATTCAATGATCTGTGCCGCATTTTCACGATTTTTCAAACAATAGCAGACCTATACAAGCTCGGAGCGCGGCACCGAGTGCCGCACTACGAGCTTGTAGATCTGCTATTTTTCAATAGCTATAAAGTATAACACGATGCTTAAAAACACCAAAAGGGGTTCCTGCCCAGAATGGGATAAATAAATATAAGAAAAAGAAGGAGAAAAAAAGGAAAGACCAACGACCGTCGCGGCACACCGGGTGGTATCGAGAGTCGCCCGTATTATCTGATAGGGAGCTTACACGCCACGGGAGACCGTCGACTTTGGTTGGCAGAGTCAGAGGGCTTAACCCTTTCAGGACCGCCACCAGATTCTACAAAGTAATGTCTTCTAAAGATCGTGACAGTTTTCTGAAAATACGTTGTTGTTCCAGGGACCCCCCCCCCCCCCCCTCCCCCAGAAGCAAAGATATGAGTTAAAAACGTTCACTATGTGAAAGAATATATATTCAAAGATTTGCGCCACATTTTCACGATTTTTCAAAAATAGCAGACCTGCAAGCTCGCGAATAGTCGAATAATACGTGAATAATATGCAAATGCACGTATAATACGCTAATAATACGCAAATAATACTCGAGTGCGCGAATAATACGCGAATAATACACGGGTGCGCGAATAATACGCGAATTACGCGAATAATACGCGAATAACACTTGGTGCCGCGCTATGAGCTTGTAGATCTGCTATTTTTCAATAGCTAAAGTACAACACAATGCTTTAAAACACCAAAAGGGGTTCCCGCCCTGAACGGGTTAAGAGTTGCATTCTGATTGGATTCACTGGTCCGCGCACACACGAAAAAAATAAAAAATAAAAGATCGACAAATAGATAGATAAAAAAAGTATTTTTTTGCCCCCAAAACCTCTGGATGTAGTATGAAAAAAAGAAAAGAAAATCACACTGAGAATAATAGAACAATTTCTCACTTCACTGCATCGTTTTCGACCTTCAGACGAGAGGAAAACGACAGAAAGGAAGAAACGGTTACGGTTTATCGACAACATGCAGCTTCGCGCTTTCACAATTATTCATGAGAACAACTTTACAACTATATATACTGTATAGCCCAGTGGTTCCCAAAGTAGGGGTCCAGGGACCCCCAGGGGTCCTTGAGGGAGTTCCTGGGGGGTCCAGGGACCCCCAGGGGTCCTTGAGGGAGTTCCTGGGGGGTCCCGACTCCCCAGCTAAATGATAGTTTGGAACCAAACGGACCCTTATGGGTCTGTAACTCAGAGAGTGTACAAATTAGGACCCATTAGGGTTCCAATTTGTCACACTCTCAGAGTTAAATTAACATTGATTTTACAATATAAACTGGGGGCCCCAGAGATAGAAGAGAGTTTATATATATAGTTTATATATAAATTATCTGCCTTCCGTCTGTCCAACTGTCTCCATACAAATGTATGCCGATGACACAGTTCTTTATATACATGCTAAAAACAAACAACTAGCAGCAGACAAATGAACTGCAGCCATGGTCCATGTATCTGATTGGCTGAGGAACTCATGTTTGCATCTGAATACAAACAAAACTGTTGGTATGTTTTTTTTCACGGAACTCCACAGACCCTGACACTGACATTCTTATTGAAGGTAGTAGTATCCAGGTAGTATCAGAATTTAAATATCTTGGAATTACACTAGACTCAAACTTGACATTCAAAAAGCATGTTAAAAATGTAGCCAATAAAATCAAATTCAATTTATCCAATTTCAGACACATAAGACCATATCTAACAACAGATGCAGCTAAACTCTTCATGCATGCTATGATGTTTTCACACATAACCTATTGTTTCACAACCTGGTCACAGACAAATCAGACAACTTTAAAACCCATAGAATCACTTTACAAACAGACATTAAAAACACTGGATCAAAAGCCCACCCGTTACCACCATTGCCATATAGTTCTAAAGTACAACTTATTTAATTTTGACAGCTTTAAACATTTTGCAGATGACTGCCTCATTTTTAAGATCTTAAATGGACTTGCACCTCCACCACTGAAACAGTACATAGATCGAAGGGACAGCGGTGACAGAGCAACAAGGGCAACTACCAGGAGGGACTGTGAAGTGCCAATCAGACGTAGTGTTTTTGGTAAAACAGTCTTCTCTGTTAGAGCCTCCCATCACTGGAACAGTCTCCCTACAGAAGTAAGAGAGACTTCCAACTATCTGACCTTCAAATTCAACCTGAAAAGGTTGCTAAAAACAAATCAAATCTGTAATCATGAGTAACTATCAGCACTATTTAGTATTTACAACCGGTGTCATTTCTCACTCCACTTTGCTGTTGTTCTGTCCCCTGTACCATGTTGATCTGTTCCTGTATTGTACTGTATTGTACTGTGTTTTGTATGGACATAGTGTTGGGTGCTGGCACATATGCACACATGGCACCAACGCATGGTGCTGTGTGCTGGCACACTATACACTCTGTCTTTCTTTTTATCTTGTACTGTGTTTTTGTATGGACATAGTGTTGGGTGCTTGCACATATGTGCACACATGGCATCAACGCATGGTGCTGTGTGCTGGCACACTACACTATGTCTTTCTTTTTATCATTCATTTCTTAAGAGCCTGCCCAGGGACTACAGATGAAATTTAGCTTTGGCTAACTCTGGCCCATTTACATTGATGTGAAAACTGACATGTTGATTAATGAGCTTTGTCCCTGTCAAATAAATACATAAATAAATAGAGAGAGAGATAGAGAGAGAGAGAGAGAGAGAGAGAGAGAGAGAGAGAGAGAGAAAACGTATATGAAAACCTGCTCAACGGGGGACATTTTATTCTACGACAAAAAAGCGCCATAAAGGCCTCATAAAGCGCCATAAAGGCCTCATGAAGCGCCATAAAGGCCTCATAAAGCGCCATAAAGGCCTCATAAAGCGCCATAAAGGCCTCATAAAGGCCTCATAAAGCGCCATAAAGGCCTCATGAAGCGCCATAAAGGCCTCATAAAGCGCCATAAAGGCCTCATAAAGCGCCATAAAGGCCTCATAAAGGCCTCATAAAGGCCTCATAAAGCGTCATAAAGGCCTCATAAAGGCCTCATAAAGGCCTCATAAAGGCCTCATAAAGCGTCATAAAGGCCTCATAAAAGCCTCATAAAGGCCTCATAAAGGCCTCATAAAGCGTCATAAAGGCCTCATAAAGGCCTCATAAAGGCCTCATAAAGCGTCATAAAGGCCTCATAAAGGCCTCATAAAGCGCCATAAACGCCTCATAAAGCGCCATAAAGGCCTCATAAAGCGCCATAAAGGCCTCATAAAGCGTCATAAAGGCCTCATAAAGGCCTCATAAAGGCCTCATAAAGCGTCATAAAGGCCTCATAAAGCGCCATAAAGGCCTCATGAAGGCCTCATAAAGGCCTCATAAAGGCCTCATAAAGCGTCATAAAGGCCTCATAAAGCGCCATAAAGGCCTCATAAAGGCCTCATAAAGGCCTCATAAAGGCCTCATAAAGCGTCATAAAGGCCTCATAAAGCGCTATAAAGGCCTCATAAAGGCCTCATAAAGCGCCATAAAGGCCTCATAAAGCGCCATAAAGGCCTCATAAAGCGCCATAAAGGCCTCATAAAGGCCTCATAAAGCGTCATAAAGGCCTCATAAAGGCCTCATAAAGCGTCATAAAGGCCTCATAAAGGCCTCATAAAGCGTCATAAAGGCCTCATAAAGGCCTCATAAAGCGCCATAAAGGCCTCATAAAGCGTCATAAAGGCCTCATAAAGGCCTCATAAAGCGTCATAAAGGCCTCATAAAGGCCTCATAAAGCGCCATAAAGGCCTCATAAAGCGTCATAAAGGCCTCATAAAGCGCCATAAAGGCCCCATAAAGGCCTCATAAAGCGCCATAAAGGCCTCATAAAGGCCTCATGAAGCGCCATAAAGGCCTCATAAAGCGCCATAAAGGCCTCATAAAGGCCTCATAAAGCGCCATAAAGGCCTCATAAAGCGCCATAAAGCGCCATAAAGGCCTCATAAAGCGCCATAAAGGCCTCATAAAGCGCCATAAAGGCCTCATAAAGCGCCATAAAGGCCTCATAAAGCGCCATAAAGGCCCCATAAAGCGCCATAAAGGCCTCATAAAGCGCCATAAAGGCCCCATAAAGCGCCATAAAGGCCTCATAAAGCGTCATAAAGGCCCCATAAAGCGCCATAAAGGCCTCATAAAGGCCTCATAAAGGCCTCATAAAGCGCCATAAAGGCCTCATAAAGCGCCATAAAGGCCTCATAAAGCGCCATAAAGGCCTCATAAAGGCCTCATAAAGGCCTCATAAAGCGTCATAAAGGCCTCATAAAGGCCTCATAAAGGCCTCATAAAGCGCCATAAAGGCCTCATAAAGCGTCATAAAGGCCTCATAAAGCGCCATAAAGGCCCCATAAAGCGTCATAAAGGCCTCATAAAGCGCCATAAAGGCCTCATAAAGCGTCATAAAGGCCTCATAAAGCGCCATAAAGGCCTCATAAAGGCCTCATAAAGGCCTCATAAAGGCCTCATAAAGCGCCATAAAGGCCCCATAAAGCGCCATAAAGGCCCCATAAAGCGTCATAAAGGCCTCATAAAGCGTCATAAAGGCCTCATAAAGCGTCATAAAGCGCCATAAAGGCCTCATAAAGCGCCATAAAGGCCTCATAAAGCACCATAAAGGCCCCATAAAGCGACATAAAGGCCTCATAAAGCGCCATAAAGGCCCCATAAAGCGCCATAAAGGCCCCATAAAGCGTCATAAAGGCCTCATAAAGCGTCATAAAGGCCCCATAAAGCGCCATAAAGGCCTCATAAAGGCCTCATAAAGGCCTCATAAAGCGCCATAAAGGCCTCATAAAGGCCTCATAAAGGCCTCATAAAGCGCCATAAAGGCCTCATAAAGCGCCATAAAGGCCTCATAAAGCGCCATAAAGGCCTCATAAAGCGCCATAAAGGCCCCATAAAGCGCCATAAAGGCCTCATAAAGGCCTCATAAAGGCCTCATAAAGCGCCATAAAGGCCCCATAAAGCGCCATAAAGGCCTCATAAAGCGCCATAAAGGCCTCATAAAGGCCTCATAAAGCACCATAAAGGCCCCATAAAGCGCCATAAAGGCCTCATAAAGCACCATAAAGGCCTCATAAAGCGCCATAAAGGCCTCATAAAGGCCTTATAAAGCGTCATAAAGGCCTCATAAAGGCCTCATAAAGCGTCATAAAGGCCTCATAAAGCGTCATAAAGGCCTCATAAAGCGCCATAAAGGCCTCATAAAGCGCCATAAAGGCCTCATAAAGGCCTCATAAAGCGTCATAAAGGCCTCATAAAGGCCTCATAAAGCGCCATAAAGGCCTCATAAAGCGTCATAAAGGCCTCATAAAGCGTCATAAAGGCCTCATAAAGCGCCATAAAGGCCTCATAAAGCGTCATAAAGGCCTCATAAAGGCCTCATAAAGCGCCATAAAGGCCTCATAAAGCGTCATAAAGGCCTCATAAAGGCCTCATAAAGCGCCATAAAGGCCTCATAAAGCGCCATAAAGGCCTCATAAAGGCCATAAAGGCCTCATAAAGGCCTCATAAAGGCCTCATAAAGCGCCATAAAGGCCTCATAAAGCGCCATAAAGGCCTCATAAAGGCCTCATAAAGCGCCATAAAGGCCTCATAAAGCGCCATAAAGGCCTCATAAAGCGCCATAAAGGCCCCATAAAGCGCCATAAAGGCCTCATAAAGCGCCATAAAGGCCCCATAAAGCGCCATAAAGGCCCCATAAAGCGTCATAAAGGCCTCATAAAGGCCTCATAAAGGCCTCATAAAGCGTCATAAAGGCCTCATAAAGGCCCCATAAAGCGTCATAAAGGCCCCATAAAGGCCCCATAAAGGCCTCATAAAGGCCCCATAAAGCGCCATAAAGGCCTCATAAAGCGCCATAAAGGCCTCATAAAGGCCCCATAAAGCGCCATAAAGGCCTCATAAAGCGCCATAAAGGCCTCATAAAGCCCCATAAAGGCCCCATAAAGCGCCATAAAGGCCTCATAAAGCCCCATAAAGGCCTCATAAAGCGCCATAAAGGCCTCATAAAGCCTCATAAAGGCCTCATAAAGCGCCATAAAGGCCTCATAAAGCGCCATAAAGGCCTCATAAAGCCCCATAAAGGCCCCATAAAGCGCCATAAAGGCCTCATAAAGGCCTCATAAAGCGCCATAAAGGCCTCATAAAGCGCCATAAAGGCCTCATAAAGCGCCATAAAGGCCTCATAAAGCGCCATAAAGGCCCCATAAAGCGCCATAAAGGCCTCATAAAGGCCTCATAAAGCGCCATAAAGGCCCCATAAAGCGCCATAAAGGCCTCATAAAGCGCCATAAAGGCCTCATAAAGGCCTCATAAAGCGCCATAAAGGCCTCATAAAGCGCCATAAAGGCCTCATAAAGCGCCATAAAGGCCCCATAAAGCGCCATAAAGGCCTCATAAAGCGCCATAAAGGCCTCATGCCCACATTTACGTTTGAAAAATCACATTCCCAGCTGAGCTCTAAGCGTTGCACTTTGTCTTTAACCCATTTCGACCGAGACAGATTCTAATGTCTTCTAAATCATGTTCTGAAAACCCTATGTTTCCATATCAGTGGTGCTCACAGGGTTAAACCCTATGTTTCTATATCAGTGGTGCTCACAGGGTTAAACCCTATGTTTCTATATCAGTGGTGCTCACAGGGTTAAACCCTATGTTTCTATATCAGTGGTGCTCACAGGGTTAAACCCTATGTTTCTATATCAGTGGTGCTCACAGGGTTAAACCCTATGTTTCTATATCAGTGGTGCTAACCCTAACCCTATGTTTCTATATCAGTGGTGCTCACAGGGTTAAACCCTATGTTTCCATATCAGTGGTGCTCACAGGGTTAAACCCTATGTTTCCATATCAGTGGTGCTCACAGGGTTAAACCCTATGTTTCCATATCAGTGGTGCTCACAGGGTTAAACCCTATGTTTCCATATCAGTGGTGCTCACAGGGTTAAACCCTATGTTTCCATATCAGTGGTGCTCACAGGGTTAAACCCTATGTTTCCATATCAGTGGTGCTCACAGGGTTAAACCCTATGTTTCCATATCAGTGGTGCTCACAGGGTTAAACCCTATGTTTCTATATCAGTGGTGCTCACAGGGTTAAACCCTATGTTTCTATATCAGTGGTGCTAACCCTAACCCTATGTTTCTATATCAGTGGTGCTCACAGGGTTAAACCCTATGTTTCTATATCAGTGGTGCTAACCCTAACCCTATGTTTCTATATCAGTGGTGCTCACAGGGTTAAACCCTATGGGCCCTATTATGCATGTCTGAAGTACCAGGTCTTATTACTTAACTTAAGACCTGGAGGCGTGATCAATGCCATTTGGCTATTCTGAGTGGCCAAACAGCATTGACCACGCCTCCAGGTCTTAAGTTAAGTCATAAGACCTGGTACTTAAGACACGCAAAATAGGGCCCAAAGTTTCTATATCAGTGGTGCTCAAACATTTTCAGGTCAAGGACCCCCAAAGATATATGTATTTGACCGCCTGACCCCCATCTGAAAATATGTTGTTCCAGGAACCCCCCACAAGCAAACATTTGAGTTAAAAACGTTTGCTCTGAAAGAAGATATATTCAAACATTTGGGCCACATTTTCATGATTTTTTTAAAATAGCAGACCTACAAGCTCAAGCTATGAGCTTGTAGATCTGCTTTTTTTCAATAGCTAAAGTATAACAATGCTTTAAAACACCAAAAGGGGTTCCCGTCCAGACTAGGTTAACTCTAAATTTACATCTTCTCTAGATCTATGAGAGGGAAAAAAAAGGCTGAACTTAAAACAAAATGATATTTCCATACTAGTGTTAGAAGAACTAGATGGTATGGCTATGTGTGAACTTCTCTTCATGGGAGCTAGCCAGCAGCAGCGCCAGCTCCCACTACCAAACACATGGGAGCTAGCCAGCAGCAGCGCCAGCTCCCACTACCATGGGAGCTAGCCAGCAGCAGCGCCAGCTCCCGCTACCATGGGAGCTAGCCAGCAGCAGCGCCAGCTCCCGCTACCATGGGAGCTCGCCAGCAGCAGCGCCAGCTCCCACTACCATGGGAGCTAGCCAGCAGCAGCGCCAGCTCCCACTACCATGGGAGCTAGCCAGCAGCAGCGCCAGCTCCCACTACCATGGGAGCTAGCCAGCAGCAGCGCCAGCTCCCACTACCATGGTAGCTAGCCAGCAGCAGCGCCAGCTCCCACTACCATGGGAGCTAGCCAGCAGCAGCGCCAGCTCCCGCTACCATGGGAGCTAGCCAGCAGCAGCGCCAGCTCCCGCTACCATGGGAGCTAGCCAGCAGCAGCGTCAGCTCCCGCTACCATGGGAGCTAGCCAGCAGCAGCGCCAGCTCCCGCTACCATGGGAGCTAGCCAGCAGCAGCGCCAGCTCCCGCTACCATGGGAGCTAGCCAGCAGCAGCGCCAGCTCCCGCTACCATGGGAGCTAGCCAGCAGCAGCGCCAGCTCCCTCTACCATGGGAGCTAGCCAGCAGCAGCGCCAGCTCCCACTACCATGGTAGCTAGCCAGCAGCAGCGCCAGCTCCCACTACCATGGGAGCTAGCCAGCAGCAGCGCCAGCTCCCGCTACCATGGGAGCTAGCCAGCAGCAGCGCCAGCTCCCGCTACCATGGTAGCTAGCCAGCAGCAGCGCCAGCTCCCGCTACCATGGGAGCTAGCCAGCAGCAGCGCCAGCTCCCGCTACCATGGGAGCTAGCCAGCAGCAGCGCCAGCTCCCGCTACCATGGGAGCTAGCCAGCAGCAGCGCCAGCTCCCGCTACCATGGTAGCTAGCCAGCAGCAGCGCCAGCTCCCACTACCATGGGAGCTAGCCAGCAGCAGCGCCAGCTCCCGCTACCATGGGAGCTAGCCAGCAGCAGCGCCAGCTCCCGCTACCAAACACCGTACTGCCATTGCTATATTTCCCACAGGGTTTCCGTGTGTGTGTGTGTGTGTGTGTGTGTGTGTGTGTGTGTGTGCGTGTGTGTGTGCAGTGAAAGCGGAAAGTATTTTTTTAAATGCAGCTTAAACGTGTCATCAATGCACGTCGTATTGTCGTGCACGTTTGTACCAGTGCATAGAAAGTCTCAAAAGGGCTTTCCTTTCACGACTATTATTTTGCAGTGGTGGAAAAAAGTGCTATACTTTTTTACTTATAAGTATTGTAGCCTAACTAATAGTAATGTACTTATACCACCGGAGAGAGTGGGAGCTCCTGGTCCAACGCACAGGTCCGGGAGAGAGAGACCGGGAGCTCCTGGTGCAACGCACAGGTCCGGGAGAGAGAGACCGGGAGCTCCTGGTGCAGCGCACAGGTCCGGGAGAGAGAGACCGGGAGCTCCTGGTGCAGCGCACAGGTCCGGGAGAGAGAGACCGGGAGCTCCTGGTGCAGCGCACAGGTCCGGGAGAGAGAGACCGGGAGCTCCTGGTGCAACGCACAGGTCCGGGAGAGAGAGACCGGGAGCTCCTGGTGCAACGCACAGGTCCGGGAGAGAGAGACCGGGAGCTCCTGGTGCAACGCACAGGTCCGGGAGAGAGAGACCGGGAGCTCCTGGTGCAACGCACAGGTCCGGGAGAGAGAGACCGGGAGCTCCTGGTGCAACGCACAGGTCCGGGAGAGAGAGACCGGGAGCTCCTGGTGCAACGCACAGGTCCGGGAGAGAGAGACCGGGAGCTCCTGGTGCAACGCACAGGTCCGGGAGAGAGAGACCGGGAGCTCCTGGTGCAACGCACAGGTCCCGGAGAGAGAGACCGGGAGCTCCTGGTGCAACGCACAGGTCCGGGAGAGAGAGACCGGGAGCTCCTGGTGCAACGCACAGGTCCGGGAGAGAGAGACCGGGAGCTCCTGGTGCAACGCACAGGTCCGGGAGAGAGAGACCGGGAGCTCCTGGTGCAACGCACAGGTCCGGGAGAGAGAGACCGGGAGCTCCTGGTGCAACGCACAGGTCCGGGAGAGAGAGACCGGGAGCTCCTGGTGCAACGCACAGGTCCGGGAGAGAGAGACCGGGAGCTCCTGGTGCAACGCACAGGTCCGGGAGAGAGAGACCGGGAGCTCCTGGTGCAACGCACAGGTCCCGGAGAGAGAGACCGGGAGCTCCTGGTGCAACGCACAGGTCCGGGAGAGAGAGACCGGGAGCTCCTGGTGCAACGCACAGGTCCGGGAGAGAGAGACCGGGAGCTCCTGGTGCAACGCACAGGTCCCGGAGAGAGAGACCGGGAGCTCCTGGTGCAACGCACAGGTCCGGGAGAGAGAGACCGGGAGCTCCTGGTGCAACGCACAGGTCCGGGAGAGAGAGACCGGGAGCTCCTGGTGCAACGCACAGGTCCGGGAGAGAGAGACCGGGAGCTCCTGGTGCAACGCACAGGTCCGGGAGAGAGAGACCGGGAGCTCCTGGTGCAACGCACAGGTCCGGGAGAGAGAGACCGGGAGCTCCTGGTGCAACGCACAGGTCCGGGAGAGAGAGACCGGGAGCTCCTGGTGCAACGCACAGGTCCCGGAGAGAGAGACCGGGAGCTCCTGGTGCAACGCACAGGTCCGGGAGAGAGAGACCGGGAGCTCCTGGTGCAACGCACAGGTCCGGGAGAGAGAGACCGGGAGCTCCTGGTGCAACGCACAGGTCCCGGAGAGAGAGACCGGGAGCTCCTGGTGCAACGCACAGGTCCCGGAGAGAGAGACCGGGAGCTCCTGGTGCAACGCACAGGTCCGGGAGAGAGAGACCGGGAGCTCCTGGTGCAACGCACAGGTCCGGGAGAGAGAGACCGGGAGCTCCTGGTGCAACGCACAGGTCCGGGAGAGAGAGACCGGGAGCTCCTGGTGCAGCGCACAGGTCCGGGAGAGAGAGACCGGGAGCTCCTGGTGCAACGCACAGGTCCGGGAGAGAGAGACCGGGAGCTCCTGGTGCAGCGCACAGGTCCGGGAGAGAGAGACCGGGAGCTCCTGGTGCAGCGCACAGGTCCGGGAGAGAGAGACCGGGAGCTCCTGGTGCAGCGCACAGGTCCGGGAGAGAGAGACCGGGAGCTCCTGGTGCAGCGCACAGGTCCGGGAGAGAGAGACCGGGAGCTCCTGGTGCAGCGCACAGGTCCGGGAGAGAGAGACCGGGAGCTCCTGGTGCAGCGCACAGGTCCGGGAGAGAGAGACCGGGAGCTCCTGGTGCAGCGCACAGGTCCGGGAGAGAGAGACCGGGAGCTCCTGGTGCAGCGCACAGGTCCGGGAGAGAGAGACCGGGAGCTCCTGGTGCAGCGCACAGGTCCGGGAGAGAGAGACCGGGAGCTCCTGGTGCAACGCACAGGTCCGGGAGAGAGAGACCGGGAGCTCCTGGTGCAACGCACAGGTCCGGGAGAGAGAGACCGGGAGCTCCTGGTGCAACGCACAGGTCCGGGAGAGAGAGACCGGGAGCTCCTGGTGCAACGCACAGGTCCGGGAGAGAGATACCGGGAGCTCCTGGTGCAACGCACAGGTCCGGGAGAGAGAGACCGGGAGCTCCTGGTGCAACGCACAGGTCCGGGAGAGAGAGACCGGGAGCTCCTGGTGCAACGCACAGGTCCCGGAGAGAGAGACCGGGAGTTCCTGGTGCAACGCACAGGTCCCGGAGAGAGAGACCGGGAGCTCCTGGTGCAACGCACAGGTCCGGGAGAGAGAGACCGGGAGCTCCTGGTGCAACGCACAGGTCCGGGAGAGAGAGACCGGGAGCTCCTGGTGCAACGCACAGGTCCGGGAGAGAGAGACCGGGAGCTCCTGGTGCAACGCACAGGTCCGGGAGAGAGAGACCGGGAGCTCCTGGTGCAACGCACAGGTCCGGGAGAGAGAGACCGGGAGCTCCTGGTGCAACGCACAGGTCCGGGAGAGAGAGACCGGGAGCTCCTGGTGCAACGCACAGGTCCGGGAGAGAGAGACCGGGAGCTCCTGGTGCAACGCACAGGTCCGGGAGAGAGAGACCGGGAGCTCCTGGTGCAACGCACAGGTCCGGGAGAGAGAGACCGGGAGCTCCTGGTGCAACGCACAGGTCCGGGAGAGAGAGACCGGGAGCTCCTGGTGCAACGCACAGGTCCGGGAGAGAGAGACCGGGAGCTCCTGGTGCAACGCACAGGTCCGGGAGAGAGAGACCGGGAGCTCCTGGTGCAACGCACAGGTCCGGGAGAGAGAGACCGGGAGCTCCTGGTGCAACGCACAGGTCCGGGAGAGAGAGACCGGGAGCTCCTGGTGCAACGCACAGGTCCGGGAGAGAGAGACCGGGAGCTCCTGGTGCAACGCACAGGTCCGGGAGAGAGAGACCGGGAGCTCCTGGTGCAACGCACAGGTCCGGGAGAGAGAGACCGGGAGCTCCTGGTGCAACGCACAGGTCCGGGAGAGAGAGACCGGGAGCTCCTGGTGCAACGCACAGGTCCGGGAGAGAGAGACCGGGAGCTCCTGGTGCAACGCACAGGTCCCGGAGAGAGAGACCGGGAGCTCCTGGTGCAACGCACAGGTCCCGGAGAGAGAGACCGGGAGCTCCTGGTGCAACGCACAGGTCCGGGAGAGAGAGACCGGGAGCTCCTGGTGCAACGCACAGGTCCGGGAGAGAGAGACCGGGAGCTCCTGGTGCAACGCACAGGTCCGGGAGAGAGAGACCGGGAGCTCCTGGTGCAACGCACAGGTCCGGGAGAGAGAGACCGGGAGCTCCTGGTGCAACGCACAGGTCCGGGAGAGAGAGACCGGGAGCTCCTGGTGCAACGCACAGGTCCCGGAGAGAGAGACCGGGAGCTCCTGGTGCAACGCACAGGTCCCGGAGAGAGAGACCGGGAGCTCCTGGTGCAACGCACAGGTCCGGGAGAGAGAGACCGGGAGCTCCTGGTGCAACGCACAGGTCCGGGAGAGAGAGACCGGGAGCTCCTGGTGCAACGCACAGGTCCGGGAGAGAGAGACCGGGAGCTCCTGGTGCAACGCACAGGTCCCGGAGAGAGAGACCGGGAGCTCCTGGTGCAACGCACAGGTCCGGGAGAGAGAGACCGGGAGCTCCTGGTGCAACGCACAGGTCCGGGAGAGAGAGACCGGGAGCTCCTGGTCCAACGCACAGGTCCGGGAGAGAGAGACCGGGAGCTCCTGGTGCAACGCACAGGTCCGGGAGAGAGAGACCGGGAGCTCCTGGTCCAACGCACAGGTCCGGGAGAGAGAGACCGGGAGCTCCTGGTCCAACGCACAGGTCCGGGAGAGAGAGACCGGGAGCTCCTGGTCCAACGCACAGGTCCGGGAGAGAGAGACCGGGAGCTCCTGGTGCAACGCACAGGTCCGGGAGAGAGAGACCGGGAGCTCCTGGTGCAACGCACAGGTCCGGGAGAGAGAGACCGGGAGCTCCTGGTGCAACGCACAGGTCCGGGAGAGAGAGACCGAGAGCTCCTGGTGCAACGCACAGGTCCTGGGCCTGGTGAGAGCAGGAGTGGACCTGGTGGTGAGACGTAGGAAGGGTTTTGAAAATAGCCAATCTACAAGCTTGTAGATCGGCTATTTTCAAATGGTCAATATGTATATACAGTAGAGCTGAAGTGGACAATGTGTGTTTTGTAATAATAATAAACACTACAAAGTAACTATAGTAACTAAACTTTCCAAATAAATGTAGTGGAATAAAAATAACAGTACTGGAAATGGGAAATAATCAAATTAACCAAGTTAATTAATTGTAGAACAGCTTAACTGCGATTAACGAGTTGCCCGAGTTATGTTTTCATTGTTTAATCCACATTTTTAATCAGTTTAAAGTCTAACGGGCAATCCACCGGACAGAATGGGATATGAGACGCGTTTTGATGACGCCATCGCAAAAAGGTCTGTCGCGCCGGCGTGCAAAGGATTCTGGGAAATTGAGTCCCCGTTGTTTACAATGGAGACACAGCCGTTGCAGGAAGCCGTGCGCTGTCCCGTCTGTTGTTGTAAGTTGTTATCGCCACTATGGAATACTTTTCAACACTACAACAAGCGATTACACAGTTTTAAAGTGGATTTTCATGACAAGCAACTCAGCGGTCGGTGCAGTGGCTGTTCAAAGGTAACTTTAACCAACTCAGCGGTCGGTGCACTGGCTGTTCAAATGTAACTTTAACCAACTCAGCGGTCGGTGCACTGGCTGTTCAAAGGTAACTTTAAACCTAGCAGGGAGGCTTGACACACGGCAGTTTAACCGATTTAGACCGTAGGACATCATAGCTAATCCAACCGATGGATTGCGAGGATCTGCTCATTTCAGAGTAAAAGCTGCCATATCTGCACAGCACCCCGAGCTGCTATTTTGAAAGAAATCCCGGCACTGATTGTGTTAATCAACGCAGTCTAAGTGTTAAAAATGTTACAGCACTTCGGGAAAATGTACTTTATGCTTTCCACCAAAAAGTGCATATGCCGAGGGACGGAGGGACGGAGGGACGGAGGGACAAGCAACGACTGCTGTGCTGTGTGGACCTCGTAGGTGGACATCTGCTCACTTTGCGTCCAGGTGGAATATAACCCATTAAGGACTGGAACGTTTCTGTGTCACCTTTTAGCTTTTAACCACTTTAACCACTATTTTTAAACTTTAGCTGTTGAAAAAATAGCAGATCTACATCTACAGTGACTCTGTGTCTCTGTAGATCTGCTATTTTTGAAAAATCATGAAAATGTGGTGCAAAACTTTGAACATATATTCTTTCAGAGCGAACATTTTTAACTCATATCTTTGCTTCTGGGGGGGGTCCCTCCCTGGAACATCATTTTTTCAGGAGGGGGTCAGCGGGCCAATTACATATATTATTTGGGGTCCTTGACATGAGATAGTTTGAGAACCACTGAAATAGAAACATAAGGTTTTTCAGAAAGCCGTCAGGATTTAGAAGACATTTTGTATAGAATCTGACCTCAGTCCAAAATGTAATAATTATAGCACACACTCCCAGACGGCGAGGAGAGTTCCACCGATATGGTCTGTCTGAGCAGCAGCAGACACTGTGTGTTTTGTTGACATCCAGTGCACCCACTGTACTTTATTTGGTGGGTATATGTGAATTGAATTTACATGAATTGGCCTTTATAACCGAGAAACTCGGGAACATTCGAAAATAGCATATTGTATCTGCAAGGGTCACACAGATTCACCGCTCCACTTCCGCGCT
Source organism: Electrona antarctica (assembly GCF_951216825.1). Lineage (NCBI taxonomy): Eukaryota > Metazoa > Chordata > Actinopteri > Myctophiformes > Myctophidae > Electrona > Electrona antarctica. Next base: position 1,562,292 of record NC_136801.1, on the reverse strand, counting down.
ATTATTATTATTTTTTAATACTTCGGGGTGAATGAACTCTTGACGATGGCATATTTCACGCGGATAAGGCCTGCTCCAGGCATGCCGCCTCCACACCTGCGGTCGTATTCAGTTCACTGTGGCCTGAGCAGGGACGTGCAGAGTGTTATATAGGCCAGGGGTTCTCAACGTTTTGGGCCGGGGACCCCCGGAAATGCTTTGGCAATGTCTCGGGACCCCCACCCCGCCCCCCTCCCAGCCCCCAATATAAATTGACTGCTACAATAACCTTAAACCATTTTGGGCGGGAACCCCTTTTGGTGTTTTAAGCATTGTTATAATTTAGCTATTTAAAAATAGCAGACCTACAAGCTCGTAGCGCGCCACCGAGTGGCGCGCTACGAGCTTGTAGGTCTGCTATTTTTTTAATATTATTTTTTTTTTATAGGCCTACTAGACACTTCCGTTAGAGATATAGGCTTACTAGACACTTCCGTTAGAGGTATAGGCCTACTAGACACTTCGTTAGAGGTATAGGCCTACTAGACACTTCCGTTAGAGGTATAGGCCTACTAGACACTTCCGTTAGAGGTATAGGCCTACTAGACACTTCGTTAGAGGTATAGGCCTACTAGACACTTCCGTTAGAGGTATAGGCCTACTAGACACTTCCGTTAGAGGTATAGGCCTACTAGACACTTCCGTTAGAGGTATAGGCCTACTAGACACTTTAGACACGTTAGAGGTATAGGCCTACTAGACACTTCGTTAGAGGTATAGGCCTACTAGACACTTCGTTAGAGGTATAGGCCTACTAGACACTTCGTTAGAGGTATAGGCCTACTAGACACTTCCGTTAAAGGTATAGGCCTACTAGACACTTCGTTAGAGGTATAGGCCTACTAGACACTTCCGTTAGAGGTATAGGCCTACTAGACACTTCGTTAGAGGTATAGGCCTACTAGACACTTCGTTAGAGGTATAGGTCTACTAGACACTTCGTTAGAGGTATAGGCCTACTAGACACTTCGTTAGAGGTATAGGTCTACTAGACACTTCGTTAGAGGTATAGGCCTACTAGACACTTCGTTAGAGGTATAGGTCTACTAGACACTTCGTTGGAGGTATAGGCCTACTAGACACTTCGTTAGAGGTATAGGCCTACTAGACACTTCGTTAGAGGTATAGGTCTACTAGACACTTCGTTAGAGGTATAGGCCTACTAGACACTTCGTTAGAGGTATAGGTCTACTAGACACTTCGTTAGAGGTATAGGCCTACTAGACACGTTAGAGGTATAGGCCTACTAGACACGTTAGAGGTATAGGCCTACTAGACACGTTAGAGGTATAGGCCTACTAGACACTTCGTTAGAGGTATAGGCCTACTAGACACTTCGTTAGAGGTATAGGCCTACTAGACACTTCATTAGAGGTATAGGCCTACTAGACACTTCATTAGAGGTATAGGCCTACTAGACACTCCGTTAGAGGTATAGGCCTACTAGACACTTCCGTTAGAGGTATAGGCCTACTAGACACTTCCGTTAGAGGTATAGGCCTACTAGACCTAGACACTTCGTTAGAGGTATAGGCCTACTAGACACTTCGTTAGAGGTATAGGCCTACTAGACACGTTAGAGGTATAGGCCTACTAGACACTTCGTTAGAGGTATAGGCCTACTAGACCTTCCGTTAGAGGTAGTATAGGCCTACTAGACACTTCCGTTAGAGGTATAGGCCTACTAGACCTTCCGTTAGAGGTATAGAGGCCTACTAGACCTTCCGTTAGAGGTATAGGCCTACTAGACACTTCCGTTAGAGGTATAGGCCTACTAGACACTTCCGTTAGAGGTATAGGCCTACTAGACCTTCCGTTAGAGGTATAGGCCTACTAGACCTTTCGTTAGAGGTATAGGCCTACTAGACACTTCCGTTAGAGGTATAGGCCTACTAGACACTTCCGTTAGAGGTATAGGCCTACTAGACCTTCCGTTAGAGGTATAGGCCTACTAGACCTTCCGTTAGAGGTATAGGCCTACTAGACACTTCGTTAGAGGTATAGGCCTACTAGACCTTCCGTTAGAGGTATAGGCCTACTAGACACTTCCGTTAGAGGTATAGGCCTACTAGACACTTCGTTAGAGGTATAGGCCTACTAGGCCTACTAGACCTTTCGTTAGAGGTATAGGCCTACTAGACACTTCCGTTAGAGGTATAGGCCTACTAGACACTTCGTTAGAGGTATAGGCCTACTAGACACTTCGTTAGAGGTATAGGCCTACTAGACACTTCGTTAGAGGTATAGGCCTACTAGACACTTCGTTAGAGGTATAGGCCTACTAGACCTTCCGTTAGAGGTATAGGCCTACTAGACCTTTCGTTAGAGGTATAGGCCTACTAGACACTTCGTTAGAGGTATAGGTCTACTAGACACTTCGTTAGAGGTATAGGCCTACTAGACACTTCGTTAGAGGTATAGGCCTACTAGACACTTCGTTAGAGGTATAGGCCTACTAGACACTTCGTTAGAGGTATAGGCCTACTAGACACTTCGTTAGAGGTATAGGCCTACTAGACACTTCGTTAGAGGTATAGGCCTACTAGACACTTCGTTAGAGGTATAGGCCTACTAGACACTTCGTTAGAGGTATAGGCCTACTAGACACTTCGTTAGAGGTATAGGCCTACTAGACACTTCGTTAGAGGTATAGGCCTACTAGACCTTCCGTTAGAGGTATAGGCCTACTAGACACTTCGTTAGAGGTATAGGCCTACTAGACACTTCGTTAGAGGTATAGGCCTACTAGACCTTCCGTTAGAGGTATAGGCCTACTAGACACTTCGTTAGAGGTATAGGCCTACTAGACACTTCGTTAGAGGTATAGGCCTACTAGACACTTCGTTAGAGGTATAGGCCTACTACATTACATTACATTACATTACAGTCATTTAGCAGACGCTTTTATCCAAAGCGACTTACAATAAGTGTATTCAACATAGGTAGGGAACAAAAACTACTAATCACCAGAAGTCTTTAGTGCATTTTCTGCAAAAACAAGCAACCAAGAGTATACCTAGCGCTAAGGTAAAAGTGCAATATATCAGCTACCTATTTCCTTAACCAGATGAGACAAAATAGCTAAATCAAATGAGCATGAGCTAAAACAATTAAGTGTATCGACTAAACAAGATCCAATAAACAATACAACAATAGAAAACAAGCGTTCGTACAACTAGTTAACAACAAGTAGGTCAGGCAGAGAGGAAGGGTAGTGTTTCCTGAAGAGGTGGGTTTTCAACCTGCGGCGAAATATGGGCAGTGACTCTGCTGTCCTAACATCAGTGGGAAGTTCATTCCACCACTGTGGGGCCAGAACAGAAAAGAGTCGTGACCGTGTGGATCGGCCAGAAGGACCCTTGAGTGACGAGGCAATCAGTCGCCCCGAGGTGGCAGACCGAAGTGGTCGGGCAGGGGTGTAGGCATCGACCATAGCCCGGAGGTAGGAAGGAGCTGTTCCTTTCACTGCCCTATAGGCTAACACCAGGGTTTTGAACTGGATGCGGGCCGCTACGGGGAGCCAGTGTAGAGAACGGAGAAGGATGGTTGTGTGGGAGAACTTGGGGCGGTTGAACACCAGACGAGCCGCAGCTTTCTGAACAAGCTCCAGAGGTCTGATGGCAGATGCCGGAGCACCAGCAAGGAGGGAGTTGCAGTAGTCCAGGCGGGAGATGACGAGAGCCTGGATGAGCACCTGGGCTGCCTTCTCCGTTAGAGGTATAGGCATACTAGACCTTTCGTTAGAGGTATAGGCCTACTAGACACTTCGTTAGAGGTATAGGTCTACTAGACACTTCATTAGAGGTATAGGCCTACTAGACACTTCGTTAGAGGTATAGGCCTACTAGACACTTCGTTAGAGGTATAGGCCTACTAGACCTTCCGTTAGAGGTATAGGCCTACTAGACCTTTCGTTAGAGGTATAGGCCTACTAGACACTTCGTTAGAGGTATAGGTCTACTAGACACTTCGTTAGAGGTATAGGCCTACTAGACACTTCGTTAGAGGTATAGGCCTACTAGACACTTCGTTAGAGGTATAGGCCTACTAGACACTTCGTTAGAGGTATAGGCCTACTAGACCTTCCGTTAGAGGTATAGGCCTACTAGACCTTCCGTTAGAGGTATAGGCCTACTAGACACTTCGTTAGAGGTATAGGCCTACTAGACCTTCCGTTAGAGGTATAGGCCTACTAGACACTTCGTTAGAGGTATAGGCCTACTAGACACTTCGTTAGAGGTATAGGCCTACTAGACACTTCGTTAGAGGTATAGGCCTACTACATTACATTACATTACATTACAGTCATTTAGCAGACGCTTTTATCCAAAGCGACTTACAATAAGTGTATTCAACATAGGTAGGGAACAAAAACTACTAATCACCAGAAGTCTTTAGTGCATTTTCTGCAAAAACAAGCAACCAAGAGTATACCTAGCGCTAAGGTAAAAGTGCAATATATCAGCTACCTATTTCCTTAACCAGATGAGACAAAATAGCTAAATCAAATGAGCATGAGCTAAAACAATTAAGTGTATCGACTAAACAAGATCCAATAAACAATACAACAATAGAAAACAAGCGTTCGTACAACTAGTTAACAACAAGTAGGTCAGGCAGAGAGGAAGGGTAGTGTTTCCTGAAGAGGTGGGTTTTCAACCTGCGGCGAAATATGGGCAGTGACTCTGCTGTCCTAACATCAGTGGGAAGTTCATTCCACCACTGTGGGGCCAGAACAGAAAAGAGTCGTGACCGTGTGGATCGGCCAGAAGGACCCTTGAGTGACGAGGCAATCAGTCGCCCCGAGGTGGCAGACCGAAGTGGTCGGGCAGGGGTGTAGGCATCGACCATAGCCCGGAGGTAGGAAGGAGCTGTTCCTTTCACTGCCCTATAGGCTAACACCAGGGTTTTGAACTGGATGCGGGCCGCTACGGGGAGCCAGTGTAGAGAACGGAGAAGGATGGTTGTGTGGGAGAACTTGGGGCGGTTGAACACCAGACGAGCCGCAGCTTTCTGAACAAGCTCCAGAGGTCTGATGGCAGATGCCGGAGCACCAGCAAGGAGGGAGTTGCAGTAGTCCAGGCGGGAGATGACGAGAGCCTGGATGAGCACCTGGGCTGCCTTCTCCGTTAGAGGTATAGGCATACTAGACCTTTCGTTAGAGGTATAGGCCTACTAGACACTTCGTTAGAGGTATAGGTCTACTAGACACTTCATTAGAGGTATAGGCCTACTAGACACTTCGTTAGAGGTATAGGCCTACTAGACACTTCGTTAGAGGTATAGGCCTACTAGACCTTCCGTTAGAGGTATAGGCCTACTAGACCTTTCGTTAGAGGTATAGGCCTACTAGACACTTCGTTAGAGGTATAGGTCTACTAGACACTTCGTTAGAGGTATAGGCCTACTAGACACTTCGTTAGAGGTATAGGCCTACTAGACACTTCGTTAGAGGTATAGGCCTACT
>NC_136801.1:1534286-1551786 GCF_951216825.1 Electrona antarctica | reverse complement strand
AAAATAGCAGATCTACAAGCTCATAGCACGGCACAGAGTGCCGTGCTACGAGCTTGTAGGTCTGCCTTTTTTTTTTTATCGTGAAAATGTGGCGCAAATCTTTGAATATATATATTCTTTCCAGAGCGAACGTTTTTAACTCAAATCTTTGCTTCTGGGTGATTCCCTGGAACTGCATATTGTCAGATGGGGGTCGGTGGTAACCTGACTCCGCCAGATGGGGCAGCAGAGAGTACCCCTCCTGCTCCCATATGGGAACTCTCAGGCAGACTTGATGCTCCGGCCACCAAACGGCCTGGCCAATCAGCGGCAGCTAGAGGCGGGATCAAGGCATACACAGTGCTGCCTTGATATATATGTGTGGGGGTCCTTGACATGAAATATTGAGCACCACTCATATAGAAACATGAGGTATTCCAGAAAACGGTCATGATTTAGAAGACATTCCTGTCTTGTCGACGTCAGGCCTAAATGGGTTATTAGACCTCTGTTTTGACCCTGACAACTGGCCGCCTGGCAGGCAGACACACAGTGGTGGAAAGGAACTAGTAACTACTGACTGTACTCATAAGTACTGTACAATTTTTTAAGTACTTCTCCCTTTACTGGAGTATTTCCAATACTACTTTAATACTCCACTACATATATGAGGAAAATATTGCACTTTTGCTCCACTACAATTATTTGCAAACTTTCCGTTTACTAGTTACTTAAGATTTTAGATACCGTCCACTTCAGTTAAGTCATATATATTTTGTCCAGATCTAGCAGATCTACAAGCTCACAATGCGTCAGTTCTGTTGTTTTCAAACGCAACGCATTGCGAGTTTATCGATTGGCTATTTTCAAAAGATTTTTTTATACAATTTGAACTCAGAAATTCTGCACAATGAGTTATTTTACATTTGGTACTTTAACCAACTGTATTTTGATGCCGATATACTTTTGTACTTTCACTCAAGTACGTTGTTGAACTACATGCAGTATTTTGATACTTTTACTTACGTAAAAATGTGAGTACTTTAAACTTGGCTGCGTGCTGCTATGACATCATCACGTGTCTATAAATAGAACGTGAGGACGCATGGTGTCCGACATGGTGAGAGTGTCAGATGTTCACATGTGAGTGCTGGCTCTCTATCATCATCATCTCCATCATCATCATCAAACAGATGTTCCGTCATGAAGATGGAGTGTGAATTCAGCACCCCCCCCCCCCACAACCCCCACCACCCCCACCACCACTCTACACGTGATGAGGGTAGCTAGATTAAACCTGGAGAAAATGAAAGCCTTGAAATGTCAGGTAGGTAGATTAGATAGATAGATAGATAGATAGATAGATAGATAGATAGATAGATAGATAGATAGATAGATAGATAGATAGATAGATAGGTAGGTAGGTAGATAGATAGATAGATAGATAGATAGATAGATCCCATTTCATTGTTTCACGTCTCTCTCTCTCTCTCTCTCTCATTGGTGTGTTTCGTGCATACTACGCACGAGTAGGAAGGTGAATGCCGCACGCACGCACGCACGCACGCACGCACGCACGCACGCACGCACGCACGCACGCACGCACGCACGCACGCACGCACGCACGCACGCACGCACGCACGCACGCATCGATGGTCAGTGTCAGTCTCTCCCAAAGCACTCTCTGGTCAGGCTGCATGTTTTCAGCTGCATCTCACTTGACACCAATCAGAACTTGACGAGTGACCTGGAAATCTGAGGCACGCACGCATGCACGCGCATAGCTATTGCGCACGCACGCACGCACGCACGCACGCACGTACGCACGCACGCACGCACGCACGCACGCACGCACGCACGCACGCACGCACGCACGCACGCACGCACGCACGCACGCACGCACGCACGTACGCACCCGTGCGGTACAAGGTTAACAATGATCTCCGGCGAGACTTTCTCGGAGGTCAGAGTGGACTCTGGCACCGAATGAGAGGCGAGAAGTGGAAGAGATCCACTTCTTCCCTCTGTCCCCGTCCCCTGCCCTCTGTCCCCTGCCCTCCATGGCTGCTTGACATTTAGACCACTAAGACCTGGAACGCATCTGTGTCACTTTTAACCATTACTTTATACTTTAGCTGTTGAAAAATAGCAGATCTACAAGCTGGTAGCGCGGCACTTGGTGCCGCGCTACCAGCTTGTAGATCTGCTATTTTTGATAAAATCGAATAGAAAACATGTGCATATCTTTGAATTATATTCTTCCACAGCACAACGTTTTTTAACTAAAATCTTTATATTTTCAGATGCGGGGTCGGCGGCCGATTACATATAATTCTGGGGCTCCTTGACATGAAATAGTTTGAGATCCACTGTTTCTTTTCTTTCCGAAACCGGTTATAGGATAATTTAGAATACATTTAGTAGAATGTGGCCCTCGCGGGTCTTGACGGGTTAGACAGACTAATAACGAGCCAGTGGCGCTGCAGCGGCGTCCACAGAGCCGCCGCCACCGATGGCCTTTCTCTGGCGCGTCGCCCCAGAGCCGCCGCCACCGATGGCCTTTCTCTGGCGCGTCGCCCCAGAGCCGCCGCCACCGATGGCCTTTCTCTGGCACGTCGCCCCAGAGCCGTGGCCACCGATGGCCTTTCTCTGGCGCGTCGCCCCAGAGCCGCCGCCACCGATGGCCTTTCTCTGGCGCGTCGCCCCAGAGCCGCCGCCACCGATGGCCTTTCTCTGGCGCGTCGCCCCAGAGCTGCTCCTCTTAGAGTCAAACACTTAATCACTGTCGGATTTAACCCGAGACAAAATAAGGCGTCGGGAGGATTAAGTCATTATGATTATGACTTACGGGCGGGCGTGTATTTCTCCCGTCTCCGGAGGAGGCCTGTGAAGAGCACAGAGGTCCGTCTATGCACGGTGAACGTCATTGATGCTGTACCATTAGCGGCTAAGCTATACATGCAGCACTTACTGCAGGGTTCCACAATTCATTTTCCTCAAGGGCCATATTTTGACTAGGGTACCAGGCTGGGGGCCGAGTCCGCACGCACGAGGTCGAGGTCTTGCCCTGAAAATTCATTTTCAGGGCAAGACCCCATTTGAAAAGGATGCCCAGTTTGACATGCATAGGCTACTGACCCCCTTTTAATGCCATTTATATCTGGGACCCACTAAAAAAAAGAAGAAAAAAAAGAAAACATTTTTTTTCTTCCAGGGGCCACAAGGGGGCGGTCCGCGGGCCGCCTATTGGGGAACCCTGACTTACTGTATGTCTACACATGGTAAACGTCAGGGGCTATAGGGGCTGGCGATCAGTGAACCAATGTTCTCCAGCACTTGCTCCATGCACGCCCCACCCCGGAACCCCTTTTGGTGTGTTAAGCATTATGTTATACCTTAGCTATTGAAAAATAGCAGATCTACAAGCTTGTCGGTCTGATATTTTTGAAATTTTTTTAAAATGTGTTGCAAATCTTTGAATATATATATTCTTTCACAGCGAACGTTTTTAACTCAAATCTTTGGTTCTGGGGGAGGTGCGTGGAACAACATATTTTCAGATGGGGGTCGGCGGGCCAATTACAGATCATTCTGGGGGTCCTTGACATGAAAAAGGTTGAGCACCACTGACATAGAAAGTCCCCTCCCCTCTAGACCAGAAAGCACGCTGGCTGGGCTAGGCTACCCTCCCCTCTAGACCAGAAAGCACGCTGGCTGGGCCAGGCTACCCTCCCCTCTAGACCAGAAAGCACGCTGGCTGGGCTAGGCTACCCTCCCCTCTAGACCAGAAAGCACGCTGGCTGGGCCAGGCTACCCTCCCCTCTAGACCAGAAAGCACGCTGGCTGGTCCAGGCTACCCACCCCTCTAGACCAGAAAGCACGCTGGCTGGGCCAGGCTACCCACCCCTCTAGACCAGAAAGCACGCTGGCTGGGCCAGGCTACCCACCCCTCTAGACCAGAAAACACGCTGGCTGGGCCGTGCCCCATGCGCGCCCACCCCTCTAGACCAGAAAGCACCCTGTCTGGGCCGTGCATATTTGTATGTATATCATATGATGTATCAACATGTTTTTGTTCTTGTTGTAATCACTCTGGATGAAGAGTGTCTGCTAAATGCCTAAATCGTAAACGGTCCTGTATTGAATTGTACTGCCTCTATTCACCAGGATTGACCATATGCAGGCTATGCTGTAGATGAGAAACATGACCATATGCAGGCTATGCTGTAGATGAGAAACATGACCATATGCAGGCTATACTGTAGATGAGAAACATGACCATATGCAGGCTATGCTGTAGATGAGAAACATGACCATATGCAGGCTATGCTGTAGATGAGAAACATGGCTTATACATAAAAGGCACTGGAAGGGTGTTGTTGTTCTTTGATACTGTACGTGCATTTTGACACATTAATGTGCAATAGGTTTTGATATTTACTCCTCGGTGCCCTTGGTCTTGGTCTTGACAAAGCGTGTAAACACAGTTAAGATGGCAGAATATATACTTCAAACAAAGTCTAACCTTTTTCCGGCTTGTTGTCTAAATAAAATAAAATAAACTTCTCTGAGGATAAAAATTGTTTTATAGAGCATGAGGACGTTAAGCCCCCGGCCGGGCCGCCGTATATACAGTACTGGAAAAAGATGATTCTGACTCCTGGATAATACTTCACAATAATTCGTCTCAGAGATTTCACCATTTCTAGCGACCGACACGGTTTAGTTTTGCTCGTTTTGCGCTCTCTTTTTAGATATTTCTGAGTGGTGCAACCACTCCAAGGAACAGCAATGTCCGTGTTAACCTATGTGACTTTAACCTATGTGACTATGTGACTATGAGTACCAGTAGGGGCAAAAGTGGCGCTGTTGTGCCAGAAACAGAGAGAGAGAGAGATAGTGCTGCACTGTTGCCTGCTAATGAGAGACAGAGAGAGAGAGAGAGAGAGAGATTGATTTATTATCTATCTATAAATGCACCATGTCTCCGTCTGTCTGTACGTACGTCTGTACGTCTGTACGTCTGTAATCCACGTAACTCGAGAACCGTTCGCCCCACCGAATTCAAATTCGACACACGCGTTCCACCCCACCATGGGGAGTGCAGTGCCCGGTGTCGAGTCGGTCGGACCCACGGTTGTCCAGAACCGCCACAAAAGGCCTCTCTCTGCCCGGGCTCTGGACAGGACCCGGCCCTGCCCAGGCTCCGTATATGGAGCTGGCCTGTTCCGACATCACAACACTCCATATTTGGGCATGCCTGACACAGAACTCCATATATATAGGAATAAAGGGACACAGGGTGACAGATACAGAAATCTCCATATATGGGCATAAAAGGGACACAGACAGAAGGGTGTAACGGGTACTCTGACACAGGTACAACGGGTATTGTGTAGCCGGGTGGGGCATGGATCTCCGACTTCCATCGTTACCGACTCAGTGCTCTACAGCCGGTAGATATGGAATGGGTTTTCAACCCATTCCATATCAAGGTCCATTTTGTCTCCACCAGCCGAAGGCATGGGGAGAGAGTATGTTTTGCACTCCGTCCATGTGTCCGTCCGTCCGTCTGTGATCAGCTAATCTCCGGCACCGTTAACCCGGTCGATGCCCAATTTTGCACACACACTCCCTGGATGCCAACGATGAACCTCTGCCCCAAAATTTCCAAAACGGCCTGTTATAGCGCCACCAGGAGGCCGCTTTGTGCAAAACAAGTTTTTGGACAGTACACCTACAGATTTTGTCCAAACATCACGCAAATTGGTACACAGTCTCTCTAGAGCCATTCAACGAAACGGGTCTTTCAGATTTCTCAGCCTCCATCCTGATTGGCTAAGATTGGCTTCCAAAGCAAGCAGGTGTCCTCATGTTCAAACAAAATGCTGCAAATCATGAACACATCGTGTGATTTCCGTGAAATTGTGCACGCACATTCCCACTAGGCAGAGGAAGAAATGCCACATGAACATTTTCAACTCAGCCTCATGGTGGCGCTATAACTGGCAGAAAAGTGTTTTACCTCTAACTGCACGGATCTGTGGATAACTTTGTATGCCAACTCCCTCGAGGCCAAGGAAAAACCTGCTCTTTATAGCGCCACCAGGAGGCCGACATATGTAAAACACATTCTCATATTACTCCTTCAGATTTTATCCGAATTTCACACAAATCAGTACACATGCTCTCCATAGTCATGTGATCAAGATGAGTTTGTTTGATTTCTCATAATCCACCCTCATTGGCTACGATTGGCTTCTAAACTTTTCAGGAGTAGCCCGCTTTGTACCCGTTTTGTACAAATCGCCACAACTACTCAACGCAGCGTCCGATTGTGGTGAAACTGTGCATGCATATTCCCACTAGGCTTTGGAAGAAATGCCACTTGACAGTTTTCAAATCAGCCTCATGGTGGTGCTACAACAGGCCAAGCCACGTCACACACACGCACGCATGTACGCACACGCACACACACACGTTTATATTGCTCCTAAACATTTTGCCAAACATCACACTCACACTCCTATCCTCCTGGTGGAGACCTGTGCCCAGAAGGGCACAGGTCTGAGAGGCTAAACTGACATTTAGCCTCTCAGACCCAGAACAAAATAATAGTGTGTTGTCGTGTGTTGTCGGATAAGATTTTGTCTACAATTCCATGCTTTTATCAAACGTTTATGAAAATAACAATTCTTCTACATTCTTAAATTGTATAGACTTTCTTGTAAATCAAATGAAGTTAATGCAGATGTTTAACAATAATGCAACTCTTTAGAGCGTAAAATGAAACCAGAGGTCAAATTTTGTTTCATTTCAAGAGTTAAAGATCTATAAGGGTCCATTTGGTTACCAACTCTCCATCATTTATCTGGGGACCACCTGGAACCCCCTCAAGGACCACTGGTGGTCCCCGGACCACTGGTTGAGAACCGCCGATGCCTTATCTTATTACAAATCATTGAAATAAACTCATGAACAAAGTATACTTTCTGTATCATCCGCTACTAGGGAGGCTGCAGGGCTGGAGATTTGTTTTATTTTATTTTCTCCTCTTTCCCCCCCCCCCCTTCTTTAAGCCAGGAGTTACATTATGCAATTATTTAACCCATTTTGACCTGGGAACGATTCTACAAACGTCTTCTAAATGCTGACAGTTTTCTGAAAAACCTCTTGGTTCTACGTCAGTGGTTCTCAAACATTGTCACGTCAAGGACCCCCAAAAATATATGTAATTGGCCGCCGACCCTCATCTGAAAATATGTTGTTCTAGGGACCCCCCAGAAGCAAAAATAGCAGACCTACAAGCTCATAGCGCGCCACTCGGTGGCGCGCTACGAGCTTGTAGATCTGCTATTTTCCAATAGCTAAAAGTATAACATAACGTTTAAAAATCCCAAAAGGGTTCCCGCCCAAAATGGGTTAATAACCGAGAGGAGAAGGGGGGGGTCTGGATTTTCATAATCTCATGATAAGAAAAGGGATTATATGAATAAATAAGGGGATTAATTCAGTGTTGATCGGCCAATGGGGGCGTGCCGTGCATGGACCAATATATCTCTGTGTAAAGAAATAAAGTGATATGTTCTTCTGCTGCGTACAAAAACCCAGATTGTAACCCAATTACTTTCTCCGGGAAAATTAATTTGGCCACATGTTTTGGCAGCTGACAAGCACCTGGTGATATTATTTCCGTTGCCTGTTGAGGTGACCCACATCCACTCCGGCTTATGCAAGTTTAGGCATTTACAATTTAGGCATTTAGCAGACGCTCTTAATCCAGAGCGATTTACATTAGGCAAGAACAAAAGTATGGGAATACATCACATATATAAAATGCATTTATCAAGAAACATGCGTAAGCTAAGAACGTAACTAGAACATATCTATATAATGACGCTATACATATTAACTATACATATATACTATACTATGCTATACATATGTTCTATGATGTGCTATGACTACATACAATGCAATTATTGTGCTGTCTACATGACATGCTATAAGTCTGTTTCAAATGCTATCTAAGTCTAAAAAGTGCTATCTAAGGGGGTAGGATAAGTGCTATGGGCCATGATGGAGTCTGAAAAGGTGGGTCTTCAGACTACGGCGGAAGATTGGGAGTGATGCTGCAGTTCTGATTGCAACGGGGAGTGCATTCCATAGTTTTGGGGCCAGAAGGGAGAAGAGTGTGGAGCGTTGTCCCGGCGCAACCAGTGATGATTTTGTTGACAAATATTAACACATTTTGTGCGGGGCACCCCTTTTGGTGTTTTAAGCATTATGTTATACTTTAGCTATTGAAAAATAACAGATCTACAAGCTCGTAGCGCGGCACCGAGTGCCGCGCTACGAGCTTGTAGGTCTGTTATTTTTTTTTTAAATCGTGAAAACGTGGCACAAATCTTTGAATATATATTCTTTCAGAGCGAACGTTTTAACTCATATGTTTTGCTTCTGGAGGGTCCCTGGAACAACATATTTTCAGATGGGGGTCGGTGACCAATTACATATAATTTTTGGGGTCCTTGACGTGAAATAGTTTGAAAACCACTGACATAGAAACATTTTCAGAAAACTCAGGATTTAGAAGCCTTTTGTAGAATCGTCCTCAGGTCAAAATGGGTTAATAATACTATGACAAAAAATGCTCGTCGACTAAATTGTTTGGCTGACGAAAACTACATGGAAACTGAATTAAAACTAAGCTATACGATGACTAAAACTAAGACGAAATATATTGAGAATTTCATCAACAAACAAAAACTATAGACTAAAATGTTAAGAAGTGACTATAGTGGAGAAGAGCTCCAGTACAAGTAATTTTACACTTGGTTTGCACGCTGAAAAATAGGCGATCTACAAGCTCACAACTAAATCAACTGTAGATTCAGTCGACTAAAATGTTATGATATTTAGTCGACTAAAACTAGACTATAACACTAAAACATCTCAGGTGACTAAAATGTGACTAAAGCCCTAACTACACCAAAGGGTGGAGATGGTTTTAGCGTTGTCCCTGTGGTGTGATACAGTGTGTAAGTCCTGTTGCACGTTGACCCACGTTGACCCAAGTGATTCAACGCATGGAATTCAACGGCCCAAACCACACCAAAGGGTCACCAACTCCTGGCAACCGTTTGGACCCGAGGAGTTGCGTGGTGACCCTTTGGTGTGGTTAGGGCTTTGGACTAAATGAAAACTGTTCAAGAGACTATGGCCACTTCCGTCACCCCTTATCCCTAAACTCAGTTGGTCTCCTATACCTACAGCGACTATAAACCCTTCTGTACCACCGCTGGGTTCATATTCAGGACCAGTTGTGCTCTTTATTATCCAATTAAGACCTGGAACACATCTGTGGTCGCCTTATATAGCTTTTAACCACTTTAACCATTATTTTAAACTAGCTATATTCAAAAAATGGCAGATATACAAGTTCATAGCGCGGCACCGAGTGCCACGTACGCTATGAGCTTGTAGATCTGCTTTTTTATCGTGAAAACGTAGCACAATTATAGTTTTGAATCTATAATATTCTTTCACAGCAAACGTTTTTTTTTATCTCATCTGTTCTGGGAGTTCCTGCTGGAACAACATATGTTCAGATGGCTGGGGTGCGGCGGGGTGTTGCCTGGGTGTGGCCTGGGGTGCGGCGGGGTGTTGCCTGGGTGTGGCCTGGGGTGCGGCGGGGTGTTGCCTGGGTGTGGCCTGGGGTGCGGCGGGGTGTTGCCTGGGTGTGGCCTGGGGTGCGGCGGGGTGTTGCCTGGGTGTGGCCTGGGGTGCGGCGGGGTGTTGCCTGGGTGTGGCCTGGGGTGCGGCGGGGTGTGGCCTGGGGTGTGGCCTGGGGTGCGGCGGCCAATTACAGATAATATGTGTGGTCCTTGACATGAAAAGGTTTTGAGCACCACTGATAATATAGAAACATCGGTTTTTCAGAGAACTGTCATGATATAGAAGACGTTTTGTAAAGAATCTGAATCTGGTTTCAGGTCTCAGTGGTTTATGAGGCTTATAATGGCTCCTTATCTCCGTCTGAAGGAGCATCATGAGGAGATTGGACGTCGTTTAGAAGTTGGGGCTTCCTCAGGCATGGATTATGGTAAATATATTAGAAATTGGGGCTTCCTCAGGCATGGATTATGGTAAATATATTAGAAGTTGGGGCTTCCTCAGGCATGGATTATGGTAAATATATTAGAAGTTGGGGCTTCCTCAGGCATGGATTATGGTAAATATATTAGAAGTTGGGGCTTCCTCAGGCATGGATTATGGTAAATATATTAGAAGTTGGGGCTTCCTAAGGCATGGATTATGGTAAATATATTAGAAGTCGGGGCTTCCTCAGGCATGGATTATGGTAAATATATTCAGATATATCTCCAGGGATCATAAAAAAACAGCCCCTTCCTGCCTGGGCCGGTTTAGCGGTCCAGGCACCTTGGCTGGTAATCCAGCATGACAGTGTGTTGCCGGTTCGAGTCCCGATCCCGACGAACTTTGCTATGTGCCTGATATCAAGGGGAGGCAAAAATCGGTGAAAAATGTGCATATTTTTGGAAAAATCACACCTGTGTGAAGTGAGGCGAGCTCTCATCATCCTACATCATCTCATTCAAGCCAATCATAATTTACATTCTCACCTTCATCTCCAATGTTTGTGTTTACACAAGCACTCAAAGCTGGCCATTCATTATCAATGGCATTTAATGTCTGTGTTAGGGCAAACGCTCAAAACTGGCCATTCACCCTCAAAGCTGGACATAGGAGGGGCTAGTGCACCTCAACAATTAAAGCTACGAGGGTGCTCAGGACATCAGAGTGAGAAACCTCACAGATTCCATATTTGGACCTAATCTTAGCCACAAAAGTCCTTATATGGGCAGAGATCGACTTAGAGCTCCATGTATGGAACCGACTGTTTTGTTTGAGTCTGACGTCACGCTGACACCGTTATGTTGAGGCAGCGACACGGTATAAGAATGTCAAGCAGAGTCACAGAGCTGGACAACTTGGGAGCAGCGAGTTTGAAGCAGGTCAAGGACAGACATTGAGAACTTGAAGCAGCAACAGAGACAGACATCCTTTAAGAGCTTGAAGGAAAGCAGAACTGAAACGTCTCTTCAGACTCTTTTCGTTACAGATCAGTTGATATTCAGTGACTTGCAGCAGGTCTGTCTGACGATGCACTGGACAGTCAATCTGTTGCATGTTGGGAGATCGTGTCATCCTCTTTGGAGATTACAAACGACCTCATGACCTGTACGTCTTAGACTTGAGTCCTAGTCTGAAGACGCTATGCAAGCTAGCAGTTATTCAGTACGGACTGGATCAGTCTGAACTCACACACAACATCAGGTGGGAACTGAGAGCCATGAATGAAACAAAATAAATATGGACTCGACCGCTGGCCATAGCGCCACATAAGCTAGCACCCCTCAAAAAATATATACATTCCCCAAAAAAGCGAAAAATGTCATGAATTAAAAAACAAATTCAATAAATAAATAATATTTATAACATTTAATAAATTACATGAATTAGAAAACAAACGTTTAACCGTTTGGGCGCCATTGCCGAAGGTCTTTGTCAATTGAAGCCTACTTTTGATACTAACACTTAGCGCCATTGTCGAAGGCCTTCGGGTAGTTAGCTGTTGTTGTCACAAGACTCCATCGCACATCTTAGATCATCGGCACCATAAGAATCCATTCTATCCCTTTCTTTCAATCTCCTTTATCTCCTATTCCTTGTCCCAGATGGCATTTTTGGTCAAAACAGCGTTTCTTTGACGGCACAGAGCTGACGATCTAGAGCTCTCCGGAGCTCCGGCCTGGATTCACAATGTAAACAAGGCCCGCCCAGCTGTGTGAAAACTCCTAACTTAGGACTACTGTTTGTGGAGCGGAAATGGCGGCTTTTCAAAATAAGAGCTCAAATTTAAAAAATGCTGGCGTGAATTAGATCCTAATTTTCTACAACGATCTACAACATTTCATCACGGTGCGAAGTGACGCGTTGTGTGCTTGTAGATCTGCTATTTTCACTATAGTTTTCGGTCCCGGGTCTCACAGGATAAAAGGTTTGGGAACCACTGCCATAACGGATCCTACTTTCAGGTCTTTTTTTTAACGAATCCGATCATAATGCGTCAAGAAGAGGGTTTCCTGTCCGATCATAATGCACACGTCAAGAGGAGGGTTTCCTGTCAGATCATAATGCACGCGTCAAGAAGAGGGTTTCCTGTCCGATCATAATGCACACGTCAAGAAGAGGGTTTCCTGTCAGATCATAATGCACGCGTCAAGAAGAGGGTTTCCTGTCAGATCATAATGCACGCGTCAAGAAGAGGGTTTCCTGGCCAGCCTGAAGCATAATGCACGCGTCAAGAAGAGGGTTTCCTGGCCAGCCTGAAGCACGCTGAACCAAACCATCATCATAATGCACGCGTCAAGAAGAGGGTTTCCTGGCCAGCCTGAAGCACGCTGAACCAAACCATCATCATAATGCACGCGTCAAGAAGAGGGTTTCCTGGCCAGCCTGAAGCACGCTGAACCAAACCATCATCATAATGCACGCGTCAAGAAGAGGGTTTCCTGGCCAGCCTGAAGCACGCTGAACCAAACCATCATCATAATGCACGCGTCAAGAAGAGGGTTTCCTGGCCAGCCTGAAGCACGCTGAACCAAACCATCATCATAATGCACGCGTCAAGAAGAGGGTTTCCTGGCCAGCCTGAAGCACGCTGAACCAGATCATAATGCATGCGTCAAGAAGAGGGTTTCCTGGCCAGCCTGAAGCACGCTGAACCAATCAGATCATAATGCACGCGTCAAGAAGAGGGTTTCCTGGCCAGCCTGAAGCACGCTGAACCAAACCAGTGTGGATTTCGTCGACTAAAACTATGACGGAAAAAGTTTGTCGACTACCTTTTTTCACTGACGAAAACTACATCAAAACTAAATAAAAACTAATCCATGATGACTAACACTGACTAAATATACTGACAATTGTGTCAACAAATACAAAAAACTAGACTAAAATGTTAGGAAGGGACTATAATGGACAAGAGATCCAGTATAGTAAAAGAGTAAAGACTAAAGTAAAAGACACAAGTCATTTTACACTTGGTTGCATGCTAAAAACATGTACTGTATGTCGAACATTACTATTACTAACCCTACCCCAAACCAAACCCCAAACCTAAACATAACATTACTATTACTAACCCTACCCCAAACCAAACCCCAAACCTAAACATAACATTACTAACCCAACCCCAAACCAAACCCCAAACCTAAACATAACATTACTATTACTAACCCTACCCCAAACCAAACCCCAAACCTAAACATAACATTACTATTACTAACCCTACCCCAAACCAAACCCCAAACCTAAACATAACATTACTATTACTAACCCAACCCCAAACCAAACCCCAAACCTAAACATAACATTACTATTACTAACCCAACCCCAAACCAAACCCCAAACCTAAACATAACATTACTATTACTAACCCTACCCCAAACCAAACCCCAAACCTAAACATAACATTACTATTACTAACCCAACCCCAAACCAAACCCCAAACCTAAACATAACATTACTATTACTAACCCTACCCCAAACCAAACCCCAAACCTAAACATAACATTACTATTACTAACCCTAGCCCAAACCAAACCCCAAACCTAAACATAACATTACTATTACTAACCCAACCCCAAACCAAACCCCAAACCTAAACATAACATTACTATTACTAACCCTACCCCAAACCAAACCCCAAACCTAAACATAACATTACTATTACTAACCCTACCCCAAACCAAACCCCAAACCTAAACATAACATTACTATTACTAACCCAACCCCAAATCAAACCCCAAACCTAAACATAACCTCAAGCATGTGTGGGATCTGAACGTACAGAGACTTAACCAAAACTGGAGAGCAGAAGACAATTTGAGACACGGCAGACGGAGTGATGTTCCTTGGTGGTTGAGACACGGTAGACGGAGTGATGTTCCTCTTGGTGGTTGAGACACGGTAGACGGAGTGATGTTCCTTGGTGGTTGAGACACGGTAGACGGAGTGATGTTCCTCTTGGTGGTTGAGACACGGTAGACGGAGTGATGTTCCTTGGTGGTTGAGACACGGTAGACGGAGTGATGTTCCTCTTGGTGGTTGAGACACGGTAGACGGAGTGATGTTCCTCTTGGTGGTTGAGACACGGTAGACGGAGTGATGTTCCTCTTGGTGGTTGAGACACGGCAGACGGAGTGATGTTCCTTGGTGGTTGAGACACGGTAGACGGAGTGATGTTCCTTGGTGGTTGAGACACGGTAGACGGAGTGATGTTCCTTGGTGGTTGAGACACGGTAGACGGAGTGATGTTCCTCTTGGTGGTTGAGACACGGTAGACGGAGTGATGTTCCTCTTGGTGGTTGAGACACGGCAGACGGAGTGATGTTCCTCTTGGTACGTAGGTCTGACTAGCTGGCTGTGTGTTCAGCCTAAGCCTACGTAGGTCTGACTAGCTGGCTGGCTTAATTATGCAAGCCAGTTTGTCTCCAAGGCCTGTCTTTGTTCTACTGTTATTCAAAGTCCCACCTGGAGTAGAGGAGGACAGGAGGGGGATGGTTGTCCCACCTGGAATAGAGGAGGACAGGAGGGGGATGGTTTGTCCCACCTGGAGTAGAGGAGGACAGGAGGGGGATGGTTGTCCCACCTGGAGTAGAGGAGGACAGGAGGGGGATGGTTTGTCCCACCTGGAGTAGAGGAGGACAGGAGGGGGATGGTTGTCCCACCTGGAGTAGAGGAGGACAGGAGGGGGATGGTCCCACCTGGAGTAGAGGAGGACAGGAGGGGAATGGTTGTCCCACCTGGAGTAGAGGAGGACAGGAGGGGGATGGTTGTCCCACCTGGAGTAGAGGAGGACAGGAGGGGGATGGTCCCACCAGGAGTAGAGGAGGACAGGAGGGGGATGGTTTGTCCCACCTGGAGTAGAGGAGGACAGGAGGGGGATGGTCCCACCTGGAGTAGAGGAGGACAGGAGGGGGATGGTTGTCCCACCTGGAGTAGAGGAGGACAGGAGGGGGATGGTCCCACCTGGAGTAGAGGAGGACAGGAGGGGGATGGTTGTCCCACCTGGAGTAGAGGAGGACAGGAGGGGGATGGTTTGTCCCACCTGGAGTAGAGGAGGACAGGAGGGGGATGGTTGTCCCACCTGGAGTAGAGGAGGACAGGAGGGGGATGGTCCCACCTGGAGTAGAGGAGGACAGGAGGGGGATGGTTGTCCCACCTGGAGTAGAGGAGGACAGGAGGGGGATGGTTGTCCCACCTGGAGTAGAGGAGGACAGGAGGGGGATGGTCCCACCAGGAGTAGAGGAGGACAGGAGGGGGATGGTTTGTCCCACCTGGAGTAGAGGAGGACAGGAGGGGGATGGTCCCACCTGGAGTAGAGGAGGACAGGAGGGGGATGGTCCCACCTGGAGTAGAGGAGGACAGGAGGGGGATGGTCCCACCTGGAGTAGAGGAGGACAGGAGGGGGATGGTTGTCCCACCTGGAGTAGAGGAGGACAGGAGGGGGATGGTTGTCCCACCTGGAGTAGAGGAGGACAGGAGGGGGATGGTCCCACCTGGAGTAGAGGAGGACAGGAGGGGGATGGTCCCAGCTGGAGTAGAGGAGGACAGGAGGGGGATGGTTGTCCCACCTGGAGTAGAGGAGGACAGGAGGGGGATGGTTTGTCCCACCTGGAGTAGAGGAGGACAGGAGGGGGATGGTTGTCCCACCTGGAGTAGAGGAGGACAGGAGGGGGATGGTCCCACCTGGAGTAGAGGAGGACAGGAGGGGGATGGTCCCACCTGGAGTAGAGGAGGACAGGAGGGGGATGGTCCCACCTGGAGTAGAGGAGGACAGGAGGGGGATGGTTTCACCTGGAGTAGAGGAGGCCAGGAGGGGGATGGTTGTCCCACCTGGAGTAGAGGAGGACAGGAGGGGGATGGTTGTCCCACCTGGAGTAGAGGAGGACAGGAGGGGGATGGTTGTCCCACCTGGAGTAGAGGAGGACAGGAGGGGGATGGTTGTCCCACCTGGAGTAGAGGAGGACAGGAGGGGGATGGTTGTCCCACCTGGAGTAGAGGAGGACAGGAGGGGGATGGTTGTCCCACCTGGAGTAGAGGAGGACAGGAGGGGGATGGTTGTCCCACCTGGAGTAGAGGAGGACAGGAGGGGGATGGTTGTCCCACCTGGAGTAGAGGAGGACAGGAGGGGGATGGTCCCACCTGGAGTAGAGGAGGACAGGAGGGGGATGGTCCCACCTGGAGTAGAGGAGGACAGGAGGGGGATGGTCCCACCTGGAGTAGAGGAGGACAGGAGGGGGATGGTCCCACCTGGAGTAGAGGAGGCCAGGAGGGGGATGGTTTGTCCCACCTGGAGTAGAGGAGGACAGGAGGGGGATGGTTGTCCCACCTGGAGTAGAGGAGGACAGGAGGGGGATGGTCCCACCTGGAGTAGAGGAGGACAGGAGGGGGATGGTCCCACCTGGAGTAGAGGAGGACAGGAGGGGGATGGTCCCACCTGGAGTAGAGGAGGACAGGAGGGGGATGGTTTGTCCCACCTGGAGTAGAGGAGGACAGGAGGGGGATGGTTTGTCCCACCTGGAGTAGAGGAGGACAGGAGGGGGATGGTCCCACCGGGAGTAGAGGAGGACAGGAGGGGGATGGTTTGTCCCACCTGGAGTAGAGGAGGACAGGAGGGGGATGGTTTGGAGTAGAGGAGGACAGGAGGGGGATGGTTTGTCCCACCTGGAGTAGAGGAGGACAGGAGGGGGATGGTCCCACCTGGAGTAGAGGAGGACAGGAGGGGGATGGTTTGTCCCACCTGGAGTAGAGGAGGACAGGAGGGGGATGGTCCCACCTGGAGTAGAGGAGGACAGGAGGGGGATGGTTTGTCCCACCTGGAGTAGAGGAGGACAGGAGGGGGATGGTCCCACCTGGAGTAGAGGAGGACAGGAGGGGGATGGTTTGTCCCACCTGGAGTAGAGGAGGACAGGAGGGGGATGGTTTGTCCCACCTGGAGTAGAGGAGGACAGGAGGGGGATGGTCCCACCGGGAGTAGAGGAGGACAGGAGGGGGATGGTTTGTCCCACCTGGAGTAGAGGAGGACAGGAGGGGGATGGTCCCACCGGGAGTAGAGGAGGACAGGAGGGGGATGGTTTGTCCCACCTGGAGTAGAGGAGGACAGGAGGGGGATGGTCCCCTACGCTGCCAAAAACAACACTGCGCCAGCCAGCAGGCCGACGTGCTCACACAAGGCTTACGCCCCAACCGACCGACCGTTAACATTCTGGTTAGCTTTTTAACACAATCAGTGTCGGGATTCCTTCAAAATAGGAGCTCTGGGGTGCCGGAAAGACATGGCCGCTTTTACTCTGAAACCCACGACCCAGAAACAATCCGGAAAAAAAGTCAACATTGCTAGCTTACATTGCTATTGTTTTAATTTATA
>NC_136801.1:1521786-1529286 GCF_951216825.1 Electrona antarctica | reverse complement strand
CCAACGGTAAGTCCGGCTCTGCCTGTCAGACCCGGAGTGGTTTATATTGAGGCGACTAAGCCCAGTTAGGGAAAAGGACCCTAACTAACCCCCATTCCTGCCTGTGCGACTGACGGCAGCGAAGAGGAGGATTTTCCGTTGTTTAAAGAGACATTCTGTATTCTGAGTTGCATATTAATGCCGCGCGCCTGAGCGCTTATCACAATAAACGGCCGTGGTGGCCCACTCTGATCCTGCCTTGTGTGTTGGTGTCCGCTCAGTGCTCACAATATATATATGTGCAGTTGTACACACACACACACACACACACACACACACACACACACACACACACACACACACACACACACACACACACACACACACACACACACACACACACACACACACACACACACACACACACACACACACACACACACACACACACACACACACACACACACACACGCCAGAAAGCGTCTAGCGGATGAATGTTTTATCTGGTGCACTGCATCGAACGTGCACGCACGTGTCATTCACTAAACCGTGCCTCCTGCTCGTCGACGGAGCTGTGCTGCAGTGAGGCATGATGTGGTCTTTAACCTCGGAGAAGAAGATGAAGACAAGCAGAATGTCAACCACATTTATCCTGACATCATCCCAAAGAAATAGAGTATCATAGCGTTGCTTTAAAAAAGGCCGGTTCACATTTAAAGATGGAGTGCTGTGATTTTTTTCCCACCCTAAAACATGATAATCAGGTCTTATTGTTATATAACGAGGTATAATTGTTTTAAAAAAAAAGTGTACAGTATTTGTTAAAATGTTGTTTTTATGTGGGCATGCCCACCAGTTCATTAAGTATGCCTGGTTTGCCTGGTGGGTGGTGATGGGTGGTGATCCACCTGAACTGAAGCCGCACCCACAGCTGTAGTTGTATGATAAAGGGAGAGGGGTTAGGGGAGGGGCTGATAATGTGATGTCACTATATTACTGTTTATTTCATTTCATTTGACTGTCAAGGGTTCAGCCTCAGGAAGAAACACTAAATACAAAGTTAATACACCATTGCACATAAAAACGACTCCAGGGTGCCTAATGAAGTACTGTCACCTCATAGACACATGAAAAACTGGAAAAATACAAACATGGTGGCACTCCATCTTTAACACATTCCATGCCTTTGCAGGCCTTATAGAGAAGTGCTAGCCTGGGGCAGCATTCCATTCCATTCCAATCACACAGTGATTTAGTAACACAGACCAGGCTTTCCTCCGAGGTGGAAAGCCTGGTGACACAAGGTTAAATGGTAAATGGTGCATTTATATAGTGCCTTTATCCAAGGCGCTTTACATAGATTGTGCATTACATTCACCCATTCACACACACATTCACACACCGATTGCGGCAGAAACCATGCAAGGTACCAACCAGCACATCGGGAGCAATTTGGGGTTCAGTGTCTTGCCCAAGGACACTTCGACATGTAGACAGGAGGAGCCGGGATTCGAACCGCCGACCCATGGATCATTGGACGACCTGCTCTACCTCCTGAGCCACAGTCGACTGTGGCTCAGGAGGTTAGAGAAGTGCAGGAGTCCCATTGACTACAGGGTGAATTAAGGCATCCATAAGACTCTTATTATCGATAATATAATCTATCTATAATGAGATAAATGTCATGGACTTTATAAATTAAATACTGGTTCATTTTTGGAACCAGACCTTCAAAATCTCTTCCACATCCGTCAACAAGGCCTGCCGTATGCACTGGAAAAATCACACCCGTGTGAACTGAGTGGTGTAAGGTCTTATACAGACTGATCAGCTGTGGTCTGACGTAATGTCTGACGTAATGAAATCACACCCGTGTGAACTGGGTGACCATAGCAACCGTGCTCATTTTTTGAGCACAGACAGACAGACAGAGACACGTAAACTAACAAAGCCAGTTGTAGGAGTGGTTTACACCACTCAAAAATATGTGTGACATTTCTTTTTTAAAACAATGTTTTATCATATAGGAAAACTACTGGTGGAGAGGTTTGTCTAACACACATGTTATGCTTAGCTGTGATTGGACCATAGCAGTTTGGGGAGGGGCTTAGCTATATTTGTGGAGACGTACTGTATGCCTACAGCAGAGTAATATAGTAAGAGAGTGGCGACACTAGCGTTGACTCCCATTGTAACAATGGAATGCGGAAGTGCTCATTCTATCTCAATGGGATAGTTCCAGCCATATGAGCAATGTTTGGAACTATAGCCCATAGGGACCCGCTTTGTCTCAATGGGATAGTTCCAGCCATAGGAGCAATGTGTGGAACTATAGCCCATAGGCACCCGCTTTGTCTCAATGGGATAGTTCCAGCCATAGGAGCAATGTTTGGAACTATAGCCCATAGGCACCCGCTTTGTCTCAATGGGATAGTTCCAGCCATAGGAGCAATGTTTGGAACTATAGCCCATAGGCACCCGCTTTGTCTCAATGGGATAGTTCCAGCCATAGGAGCAATGTGTGGAACTATAGCCCACCAGGCACCCGCTTTGTCTCAATGGGATAGTTCCAGCCATAGGAGCAATGTTTGGAACTATAGCCCATTCTATCTCAATGGGATAGTTCCAGCCATAGGAGCAATGTGTGGAACTATAGCCCATAGGCACCCCTCTTTGTCTCAATGGGATAGTTCCAGCCATAGGAGCAATGTGTGGAACTATAGCCCATAGGCACCCCTCTTTGTCTCAATGGGATAGTTCCAGCCATAGGAGCAATGTGTGGAACTATCGCCCAACAGGCACCCGCTTTGAGGCGAGATCAAAGCGTGTCGCTACTCTCCTACTCTACACTCTGGCCTACAGACGGTCCACTTTTGTGGGGGAGATACATGACAGACCGACCCGGTAAAAGACAACCATGAAAAAAACAAGTGTGTTGATTTCCCTATGGTAAACTGTACAAAAGTTGCAAATGCCATATCGACATGCTTGGTAAATATGAAAGTAAGTAGCCTTGCAGAGCCATGGGGCCCATAGGGCAGGAGCCTATCTCCTGTTTCTGTAGCGCGAGGCAGCTTTATGTACAAGTACACCCCCTGGACATGACGCTAGTATGTCGCAGGGACCCCCAATCCAACCCTTGATGCTGAGTGTCAAGCAGGGAGGCATTTTTAGAGTATTTGGTATGACCCGGCCGGGGATCGAACCCCGACCTCCCAGTCACAGGGCGGACACTCTAAACTACAAGGCCACTGAGCAGGATTCATTCAAATGATATTACTGAGCTGAGGCGAAGGCGGTTGCGAGCACGAATCCCGAGATTTCGCATGTGTGGCAAATGAGTTCAATAGGAATAAGGTACCAGTGATGTCTCCTTTTCAGTTTGGAAGCCTTTTTGTTTTTTTACTATGACACTCAGTCATACGGAAGCTGTGATTACACATGCTCTTGCCTGCCTGCTTCAACACCCTTTGATGTAACTGTGACACTTTGCTTACAGCGGTGAAAGGCAAGGAGGGTGTGGGAGGTGTGCGTGCATGCGTGTGTCTCTCTGTGTGTGTGTGTGTGTGCGCGTGCGTGCGTGCGTGCGTGCGTGCTTGGCCCACGAGTCTCCAACCTGAAGCCGTCATCAGAACTAAGGCACATCAAAAGTGACAAGAGTCAGAGCCCTAAAACTCTCAATATAGACGACGATACATTTTTCATGGATTTTTTTTTATCATTTCTTATTCATAGCGATTCCATCCACTTCCTTCCCGATGTGTAGGAGGAGGATCCGTGGCTCCACGAGACGTGAGGACACTTGACGGCCGCGTCACCTTCGTCGTGACTTCGTGACCGAGATCCACAAGCTCGTAGCGTGGCACTCGATCGCGAAAATGTGTACCAAATGTTTGAATATATATATATTATTTCACAGCGAACGTTTTTTAACTAAAATCTTCTGAGGGGTCCCTGGAACAACATATTTTCAGATGGGGGGGTCGGCGGCCAAATACATAATTATAACATGTGGGAAACATTTGAGAACCACTGATATAGAAACATTTTCAGAAAACTGTCAATGACTGGCCGGAAAACTGCCAATGACTGGCCGCGTCCGTCCGTCCGTCCGTCCATCCGTCCGTCCGTCCGTCCACCCTGCTCAGGTTCAGTGGTCATTTTGTCGACTAAAAAACCACGACGCAAAATGTTCGTCGAATACTACTGAATACAATCTAAATAGAGACTGAGCTATAATGACTAAAACTGCGGCTAAATATAGTTGTCAATTTCATCAACAAATAAAAGCTAGACTAAAATGTTAGGGAGGGACTAGTGGAGAAGAGATCCAGTAGAACTAAATGTCATGAGGGACTAGTGGAGAAGAGATCCAGTAGAACTAAATGTCATGAGGGACTAGTGGAGAAGAGATCCAGTAGAACTAAATGTCAGGGAGGGACTAGTGGAGAAGAGATCCAGAAGAACTAAATGTCATGAGGGACTAGTGGAGAAGAGATCCAGTAGAACTAAATGTCAGGGAGGGACTAGTGGAGAAGAGATCCAGTAGAACTAAATGTCAGGGAGGGACTAGTGGAGAAGAGATCCAGTAGAACTAAATGTTAGGGAGGGACTAGTGGAGAAGAGATCCAGTAGAACTAAATGTTAGGGAGGGACTAGTGGAGAAGAGATCCAGTAGAACTAAATGTTAGGGAGGGACTAGTGGAGAAGAGATCCAGTAGAACTAAATGTTAGGGAGGGACTAGTGGAGAAGAGATCCAGTAGAACTAAATGTCAGGGAGGGACTAGTGGAGAAGAGATCCAGTAGAACTAAATGTTAGGGAGGGACTAGTGGAGAAGAGATCCAGTAGAACTAAATGTCAGGGAGGGACTAGTGGAGAAGAGATCCAGTAGAACTAAATGTCAGGGAGGGACTAGTGGAGAAGAGATCCAGTAGAACTAAATGTCAGGGAGGGACTAGTGGAGAAGAGATCCAGTAGAACTAAATGTCAGGGAGGGACTAGTGGAGAAGAGATCCAGTAGAACTAAATGTCAGGGAGGGACTAGTGGAGAAGAGATCCAGTAGAACTAAATGTCAGGGAGGGACTAGTGGAGAAGAGATCCAGTAGAACTAAATGTCAGGGAGGGACTAGTGGAGAAGAGATCCAGTAGAACTAAATGTCAGGGAGGGACTAGTGGAGAAGAGATCCAGTAGAACTAAATGTCAGGGAGGGACTAGTGGAGAAGAGATCCAGTAGAACTAAATGTTAGGGAGGGACTAGTGGAGAAGAGATCCAGTAGAACTAAATGTCAGGGAGGGACTAGTGGAGAAGAGATCCAGTAGAACTAAATGTCAGGGAGGGACTAGTGGAGAAGAGATCCAGTAGAACTAAATGTCAGGGAGGGACTAGTGGAGAAGAGATCCAGTAGAACTAAATGTCAGGGAGGGACTAGTGGAGAAGAGATCCAGTAGAACTAAATGTCAGGGAGGGACTAGTGGAGAAGAGATCCAGTAGAACTAAATGTCAGGGAGGGACTAGTGGAGAAGAGATCCAGTAGAACTAAATGTCAGGGAGGGACTAGTGGAGAAGAGATCCAGTAGAACTAAATGTTAGGGAGGGACTAGTGGAGAAGAGATCCAGTAGAACTAAATGTCAGGGAGGGACTAGTGGAGAAGAGATCCAGTAGAACTAAATGTCAGGGAGGGACTAGTGGAGAAGAGATCCAGTAGAACTAAATGTTAGGGAGGGACTAGTGGAGAAGAGATCCAGTAGAACTAAATGTTAGGGAGGGACTAGTGGAGAAGAGATCCAGTAGAACTAAATGTTAGGGAGGGACTAGTGGAGAAGAGATCCAGTAGAACTAAATGTTAGGGAGGGACTAGTGGAGAAGAGATCCAGTAGAACTAAATGTTAGGGAGGGACTAGTGGAGAAGAGATCCAGTAGAACTAAATGTCAGGGAGGGACTAGTGGAGAAGAGATCCAGTAGAACTAAATGTTAGGGAGGGACTAGTGGAGAAGAGATCCAGTAGAACTTAAAGACTGTAGAAAATACATTTTATGTTTGGTTGCGCCCCGGTGTTGCGCTCTAAAAATAGCCAATCCACAAGCTCACAACGTGTCGCAGCGCGGTGCGTTGTGAGCTTGTAGATCGGCTATTCTCAGCATCATGCAACAAAGTGTAAAATGAATCAGCCATTATGAAGCCAGCAACACCGGGCAAAATACATCTGTCGACAAAATCGACAAAAACTAAATGACATTTCATTCAAAAGACTACTATGTGACTAAAACTAAACCAACATTTTGCTGTCAAAATCAACACGGCTATCAGGTGCACAGGAACGACATTGTGACCTTGACAAGGGTCAAAGGTTACAGATGTAACTGTTATCAGGGGACGTTGTTGATGTTGTTGTTGCTGCACTGAGGCGTGCCACGCTCTGTTGAAGAGCAGCCAGTCATGCATGCAGAAGACACGCACACACACACACACACACACACACACACACACACACACACACACACACACACACACACACACACACACACACACACACACACACACACACACACACACACACACACACACACACACACACACACACACACACACACACACACACACACACACACACACACACACACACACACACACACACACACACGACAGCGTATACAAACATTGTAGATAACATGATGAGACTGTCACTTAAAGGGTTCCCCGCTTGGCTCCATCATGCAGTGCGTGCGTGCGTGCGTGCGTGCGTGCGTGCGTGCGTGCGTGCGTGCGTGCGTGCGTGCGTGCGTGCGTGCGTGCGTGCGTGCGTGCGTGCGCATGTCTGTAATCCACGTAACTCGAGAACGGTTTGCCCCACCGACTTCAAATTTGACACGCGTTCCACACGCGTTCCACACCCACAACAAAAGTTATTAGATTTTTCGGTCTGAGAGGCTAAATCTCATCAGGTGGCTTAGATGCTTATAGTTGACACAATTGACAGATAATAATAAATGACCCCCCCCCCGACACACACACACACACCCCAAAAAAAGAGGGAAAAAAGAAAAGAGAAACCGAAATAACTTTTTTTTTCTATCAAATTACCAGAATTCAAGGGGATTTTATTCACTTCATTTTTTGACAGATTCCTTCATGTCGAATGAAGAATGCAATAGTGAAGAGAAAAGCGTTGATGAATTGAAGAGAATAGCCGTCCAGGATTAACCAATTTTGGGCGGGAACCCCTTTTGGTGTTTTAAACATTATGTTATAATTTAGCTATTGAAAGAATAGCAGATCTACAAGCTCATAGCTCGGCACCGAGTGGCGCGCTACGAGCTTGTAGGTCTGCTATTTTTGAAAAATCGCGGATCTTTGAATATATATTCTTTCAGAGCTCACGTTTTTAGCTCAAATCTTTGCTTCTGGGGGGGGGGGTCCCTGGAACAACATTATTTTCAGATGGGGGTAGGCGGCCAATTACATATAATTTTTGGGGTCCGTGACATGAAATATTGAGCACCACCGATATAGAAACA
>NC_136801.1:1417668-1521586 GCF_951216825.1 Electrona antarctica | reverse complement strand
GCCACATTTTCACGATTTTTCAAAAAATAGCAGACCTGCAAGCTCGCGAATAGTCGAATAATACGTGAATAATATGCAAATGCACGTATAATACGCTAATAATATGCAAATAATACTCGAGTGCGCGAATAATACGCGAATAATACACGGGTGCGTGAATAATACGCGAATTACGCGAATAATACGCGAATAACACTTGGTGCCGCGCTATGAGCTTGTAGATCTGCTATTTTTCAATAGCTAAAGTACAACACAATGCTTTAAAACACCAAAAGGGGTTCCCGCCCTGAACGGGTTAAGAGTTGCATTCTGATTGGATTCACTGGTCCGCGCACACACGAAAAAAATAAAAATAAAAGATCGACAAATAGATAGATAAAAAAAGTATTTTTTTGCCCCCAAAACCTCTGGATGTAGTATGAAAAAAAGAAAAGAAAATCACACTGAGAATAATAGAACAATTTCTCAGTTCACTGCATCGTTTTCGACCTTCAGACGAGAGGAAAACGACAGAAAGGAAGAAACGGTTACGGTTTATCGACAACATGCAGCTTCGCACTTTCACAATTATTCATGAGAACAACTTTACAACTATATATACTGTATAGCCCAGTGGTTCCCAAAGTAGGGGTCCAGGGACCCCCAGGGGTCCTTGAGGGAGTTCCTGGGGGGTCCAGGGACCCCCAGGGGTCCTTGAGGGAGTTCCTGGGGGGTCCCGACTCCCCAGCTAAATGATAGTTTGGAACCAGACGGACCCTTATGGGTCTGTAACTCAGAGAGTGTACAAATGGAACCAGACGGACCCTTATGGGTCTGTAACTCAGAGAGTGTACAAATGGAACCAAACGGACCCTTATGGGTCTGTAACTCAGAGAGTGTACAAATGGAACCAAACGGACCCTTATGGGTCTGTAACTCAGAGAGTGTACAAATGGAACCAAACGGACCCTTATGGGTCTGTAACTCAGAGAGTGTACAAATGGAACCAAACGGACCCTTATGGGTCTGTAACTCAGAGAGTGTACAAATGGAACCAAACGGACCCTTATGGGTCTGTAACTCAGAGAGTGTACAAATGGAACCACACAGACCCTTATGGGTCTGTAACTCAGAGAGTGTACAAATGGAACCAGACGGACCCTTATGGGTCTGTAACTCAGAGAGTGTACACATGGAACCAAATGGACCCTTATGGGTCTGTAACTCAGAGAGTGTACACATGGAACCAGACGGACCCTTATGGGTCTGTAACTCAGAGAGTGTACAAATGGAACCAGATGGACCCTTATGGGTCTGTAACTCAGAGAGTGTACAAATGGAACCAGATGGACCCTTATGGGTCTGTAACTCAGAGAGTGTACAAATGGAACCAAACGGACCCTTATGGGTCTGTAACTCAGAGAGTGTACACATGGAACCAAATGGACCCTTATGGGTCTGTAACTCAGAGAGTGTACAAATGGAACCAGACGGACCCTTATGGGTCTGTAACTCAGAGAGTGTACAAATGGAACCAGACGGACCCTTATGGGTCTGTAACTCTGAGAGTGTACAAATGGAACCAAATGGACCCTTATGGGTCTGTAACTCAGAGAAGTGTACAAATTAGGACCCATTAGGGTTCCAATTTGTCACACTCTCAGAGTTAAATTAACATTGATTTTACAATATAAACTGGGGGCCCCAGAGATAGAAGAGAGTTTATATATATAGTTTATATATAAATTATCTGCCTTCCGTCTGTCCAACTGTCTCCATACAAATGTATGCCGTTATTTATATACATTCTAAAAACAAACAACTAGCAGCAGACAAATTAACTGCCGCCATGGGCCACGTATCTGACTGGCTGAGGAACTCATGTTTGCATCTGAATACAAACAAAACTGTTGGTATGTTTTTTTCACGGAACTCCACAGACCCTGACACTGACATTCTTATTGAAGGTAGTAGTATTCAGGTAGTATCAGAATTTAAATATCTTGGAATTACACTAGACTCAAACTTGACATTCAAAAAGCATGTTAAAAATGTAGCCAATAAAATCAAATTCAATTTATCCAATTTCAGACACATAAGACCATATCTAACAACAGATGCAGCTAAACTCTTCATGCATGCTATGATTTTTTCACACATAACCTATTGTTTCACAACCTGGTCACAGACAAATCAGACAACTTTAAAACCCTTTACAAACAGACATTAAAAACACTGGATCAAAAGCCCAACCGTTACCACCATTGCCATATAGTTCTAAAGTACAACTTATTTAATTTTGACAGCTTTAAACATTTTGCAGATGCCTCATTTTTAAGATCTTAAATGGACTTGCACCTCCACCACTGAAACAGTACATAGGTCGAAGGGACAGTGGTGACAGAGCAACAAGGGCAACTACCAGAGGGGACTGTGAAGTGCCAACCAGACGTAGTGTCTTTGGTAAAACAGTCTTCTCTGTTAGAGCCTCCCATCACTGGAACAGTCTCCCCACAGAAGTAAGAGAGACTTCCAACTATCTGACCTTCAAATTCAACCTGAAAAGGTTGCTAAAAACAAATCAAATCTGTAATCATGAGTAACTATCAGCACTATTTAGTATTTACAACCGGTGTCATTTCTCACTCCACTTTGCTGTTGTTCTGTCCCCTGTACCATGTTGATCTGTTCCTGTATTGTACTGTATTGTACTGTGTTTTGTATGGACATAGTGTTGGGTGCTGGCACATATGCACACATGGCACCAACGCATGGTGTTGTGTGCTGGCACACTATACACTCTGTCTTTCTTTTATCTTGTATAGTGTTTTCGTATGGACATAGTGTTGGGTGCTTGCACATATATGCACACATGGCACCAACGCATGGTGCTGTGTGCTGGCACACTATACACTCTGTCTTTCTTTTATCTTGTATAGTGTTTTCGTATGGACATAGTGTTGGGTGCTTGCACATATATGCACACATGGCACCAACGCATGGTGCTGTGTGCTGGCACACTATACACTCTGTCTTTCTTTTTATCTTGTATAGTGTTTTGTATGGACATAGTGTTGGGTGCTTGCACATATGTGCACACATGGCATCAACGCATGGTGTTGTGTGCTGGCACACTACACTATGTCTTTCTTTTTATCATTAATTTCTTAAGAGCCTGCCCAGGGACTACAGATGAAATTTAGCTTTGGCTAACTCTGGCCCATTTACATTGATGTTGATTAATGAGCTTTGTCCCTGTCAAATAAATACATAAATAAATAGAGAGAGAGAGAGAGAGAGAGAGAGAGAGAGAGAGAGAGAGAGAGAGAGAGAGAGAGAGAGAGAGAGAGAGAGAGAGAGAGAGAGAGAGACAGACAGATATATATATATATATATATAGAGAGAGAGAGAGAGAGAGAGAGAGAGAGAGAGAGAGAGAGAGAGAGAGAGAGAGAGAGAGAGAGAGAGAGACAGACAGACAGACAGACAGACAGACAGACAGACAGACAGACAGACAGACAGACAGACAGACAGACAGACAGACAGACAGACAGACAGACAGAGAGAGAGAGAGAGAGAGAGAGAGAGAGCAAACGTATATGAATAAACATCATCAGTAGGTTGAACAGACATGGGGAGCTAACTATACTCACAGAGTGCCTTTAACCTGCTCAACAGGGGACATTTTATTCTACGACAAAAAATGTACATTTACGTTTGAAAAATCACATTCCCAGCTGAGCTCTAAGCGTTGCGCTTTGTATTTAACCCATTTCGACTGAGACAGATTCTACAAATGTCTTCTAAATCATGTTCTGAAAACCCTATGTTTCTATATCAGTGGTGCTCACAGGGTTAAACCCTATGTTTCTATATCAGTGGTGCTCAAACATTTTCAGGTCAAGGACCCCCAGAAATATATGTATTTGACCGCCTGACCCCCATCTGAAAATATGTTGTTCCAGGAACCCCCCACAAGCAAACATTTGAGTTAAAAACGTTTGCTCTGAAAGAAGATATATTCAAACATTTGGGCCACATTTTCATGATTTTTTCAAAAATAGCAGACCTACAAGCTCAAGCTATGAGCTTGTTGATCTGCTTTTTTTCAATAGCTAAAGTATAACAATGCTTTAAAACACCAAAAGGGGTTCCCGTCCAGACTAGGTTAACTCTAAATTTACATCTTCTCTAGATCTATGAGAGGGAAAAAAAGGCTGAACTTAAAACAAAATGATATTTCCATACTAGTGTTAGAAGAACTAGATGGTATGGCTATGTGTGAACTTCTCTTCAAATGTGCATGGGAGCTCGCCAGCAGCAGCGCCAGCTCCCGCTACCATGGGAGCTAGCCAGCAGCAGCGCCAGCTCCCGCTACCATGGGAGCTAGCCAGCAGCAGCGCCAGCTCCCGCTACCATGGGAGCTAGCCAGCAGCAGCACCAGCTCCCGCTACCATGGGAGCTAGCCAGCAGCAGCGCCAGCTCCCGCTACCATGGGAGCTAGCCAGCAGCAGCGCCAGCTCCCACTACCATGGGAGCTAGCCAGCAGCAGCGCCAGCTCCCACTACCATGGGAGCTAGCCAGCAGTAGCGCCAGCTCCCACTACCATGGGAGCTAGCCAGCAGCAGCGCCAGCTCCCGCTACCATGGGAGCTAGCCAGCAGCAGCGCCAGCTCCCGCTACCATGGGAGCTAGCCAGCAGCAGCGCCAGCTCCCACTACCATGGGAGCTAGCCAGCAGCAGCGCCAGCTCCCGCTACCATGGGAGCTAGCCAGCAGCAGCGCCAGCTCCCACTACCATGGGAGCTAGTCAGCAGCAGCGCCAGCTCCCGCTACCAAACACCGTACTGCCATTGCTATATTTCCCACAGGGTTTCCATGTGTGTGTGTGTGTGTGTGTGTGTGTGTGTGTGTGTGTGTGTGTGTGTGTGTGTGTGTGTGGACTCTGCGGAGTGACTTTTGCGGCGGAAACTATTTTTTCCTTCGTCCTTCAGCTTAAACGTGTCATCAATGCACGTCGTATTGTCGTGCACGTTTGTACCAGTGCATGGAAAGTCTCAAAAGGGCTTTCCTTTCACGACTATTATTTTGCAGTGGTGGAAAAAAGTATTGTAGCCTACTAATAGTAATGTACTTACCACCGGAGAGAGAGACCGGGAGCTCCTGGTGCAACGCACAGGTCCGGGAGAGAGAGACCGGGAGCTCCTGGTGCAACGCACAGGTCCGGGAGAGAGAGACCGGGAGCTCCTGGTGCAACGCACAGGTCCGGGAGAGAGAGACCGGGAGCTCCTGGTGCAACGCACAGGTCCGGGAGAGAGAGACCGGGAGCTCCTGGTGCAACGCACAGGTCCGGGAGAGAGAGACCGGGAGCTCCTTGTGCAACGCACAGGTCCGGGAGAGAGAGACCGGGAGCTCCTGGTGCAACGCACAGGTCCGGGAGAGAGAGACCGGGAGCTCCTGGTGCAACGCACAGGTCCGGGAGAGAGAGACCGGGAGCTCCTGGTGCAACGCACAGGTCCGGGAGAGAGAGACCGGGAGCTCCTGGTGCAGCGCACAGGTCCGGGAGAGAGAGACCGGGAGCTCCTGGTGCAACGCACAGGTCCGGGAGAGAGAGACCGGGAGCTCCTGGTGCAGCGCACAGGTCCGGGAGAGAGAGACCGGGAGCTCCTGGTGCAACGCACAGGTCCGGGAGAGAGAGACCGGGAGCTCCTGGTGCAACGCACAGGTCCGGGAGAGAGAGACCGGGAGCTCCTGGTGCAACGCACAGGTCCGGGAGAGAGAGACCGGGAGCTCCTGGTGCAACGCACAGGTCCGGGAGAGAGAGACCGGGAGCTCCTGGTGCAACGCACAGGTCCGGGAGAGAGAGACCGGGAGCTCCTGGTGCAACGCACAGGTCCGGGAGAGAGAGACCGGGAGCTCCTGGTGCAACGCACAGGTCCGGGAGAGAGAGACCGGGAGCTCCTGGTGCAACGCACAGGTCCGGGAGAGAGAGACCGGGAGCTCCTGGTGCAACGCACAGGTCCGGGAGAGAGAGACCGGGAGCTCCTGGTGCAACGCACAGGTCCGGGAGAGAGAGACCGGGAGCTCCTGGTGCAACGCACAGGTCCGGGAGAGAGAGACCGGGAGCTCCTGGTCCAACGCACAGGTCCCGGAGAGAGAGACCGGGAGCTCCTGGTGCAACGCACAGGTCCGGGAGAGAGAGACCGGGAGCTCCTGGTGCAACGCACAGGTCCCGGAGAGAGAGACCGGGAGCTCCTGGTGCAACGCACAGGTCCGGGAGAGAGAGACCGGGAGCTCCTGGTCCAACGCACAGGTCCGGGAGAGAGAGACCGGGAGCTCCTGGTGCAACGCACAGGTCCGGGAGAGAGAGACCGGGAGCTCCTGGTCCAACGCACAGGTCCGGGAGAGAGAGACCGGGAGCTCCTGGTCCAACGCACAGGTCCGGGAGAGAGAGACCGGGAGCTCCTGGTGCAACGCACAGGTCCGGGAGAGAGAGACCGGGAGCTCCTGGTCCAACGCACAGGTCCGGGAGAGAGAGACCGGGAGCTCCTGGTGCAACGCACAGGTCCAGGAGAGAGAGACCGGGAGCTCCTGGTGCAACGCACAGGTCCGGGAGAGAGAGACCGGGAGCTCCTGGTGCAACGCACAGGTCCGGGAGAGAGAGACCGGGAGCTCCTGGTGCAACGCACAGGTCCGGGAGAGAGAGACCGGGAGCTCCTGGTGCAACGCACAGGTCCGGGAGAGAGAGACCGGGAGCTCCTGGTGCAACGCACAGGTCCGGGAGAGAGAGACCGGGAGCTCCTGGTGCAACGCACAGGTCCCGGAGAGAGAGACCGGGAGCTCCTGGTGCAACGCACAGGTCCGGGAGAGAGAGACCGGGAGCTCCTGATGCAACGCACAGGTCCGGGAGAGAGAGACCGGGAGCTCCTGGTGCAACGCACAGGTCCGGGAGAGAGAGACCGGGAGCTCCTGGTGCAACGCACAGGTCCGGGAGAGAGAGACCGGGAGCTCCTGGTGTAGCGCACAGGTCCGGGAGAGAGAGACCGGGAGCTCCTGGTGCAACGCACATGTCTGGGAGAGAGAGACCGGGAGCTCCTGGTGCAACGCACATGTCTGGGAGAGAGAGACCGGGAGCTCCTGGTGCAACGCACATGTCTGGGAGAGAGAGACCGGGAGCTCCTGGTGCAACGCACAGGTCCGGGAGAGAGAGACCGGGAGCTCCTGGTGCAACGCACAGGTCCGTGAGAGAGAGACCGGGAGCTCCTGGTGCAACGCACAGGTCCGGGAGAGAGAGACCGGGAGCTCCTGGTGCAACGCACAGGTCCGTGAGAGAGAGACCGGGAGCTCCTGGTGCAACGCACATGTCTGGGAGAGAGAGACCGGGAGCTCCTGGTGCAACGCACAGGTCCGGGAGAGAGAGACCGGGAGCTCCTGGTGCAACGCACAGGTCCGGGAGAGAGAGACCGGGAGCTCCTGGTCCAACGCACAGGTCCCGGAGAGAGAGACCGGGAGCTCCTGGTGCAACGCACTGGTCCGGGAGAGAGAGACCGGGAGCTCCTGGTGCAACGCACAGGTCCCGGAGAGAGAGACCGGGAGCTCCTGGTGCAACGCACAGGTCCGGGAGAGAGAGACCGGGAGCTCCTGGTCCAACGCACAGGTCCGGGAGAGAGAGACCGGGAGCTCCTGGTGCAACGCACAGGTCCGGGAGAGAGAGACCGGGAGCTCCTGGTCCAACGCACAGGTCCGGGAGAGAGAGACCGGGAGCTCCTGGTCCAACGCACAGGTCCGGGAGAGAGAGACCGGGAGCTCCTGGTGCAACGCACAGGTCCGGGAGAGAGAGACCGGGAGCTCCTGGTCCAACGCACAGGTCCGGGAGAGAGAGACCGGGAGCTCCTGGTGCAACGCACAGGTCCGGGAGAGAGAGACCGGGAGCTCCTGGTGCAACGCACAGGTCCGGGAGAGAGAGACCGGGAGCTCCTGGTGCAACGCACAGGTCCGGGAGAGAGAGACCGGGAGCTCCTGGTGCAACGCACAGGTCCGGGAGAGAGAGACCGGGAGCTCCTGGTGCAACGCACAGGTCCGGGAGAGAGAGACCGGGAGCTCCTGGTGCAACGCACAGGTCCGGGAGAGAGAGACCGGGAGCTCCTGGTGCAACGCACAGGTCCGGGAGAGAGAGACCGGGAGCTCCTGGTGCAACGCACAGGTCCGGGAGAGAGAGACCGGGAGCTCCTGGTGCAACGCACAGGTCCGGGAGAGAGAGACCGGGAGCTCCTGGTGCAATGCACAGGTCCGGGAGAGAGAGACCGGGAGCTCCTGGTGCAACGCACAGGTCCGGGAGAGAGAGACCGGGAGCTCCTGGTGCAACGCACAGGTCCGGGAGAGAGAGACCGGGAGCTCCTGGTGCAACGCACAGGTCCCGGAGAGAGAGACCGGGAGCTCCTGGTGCAACGCACAGGTCCCGGAGAGAGAGACCGGGAGCTCCTGGTGCAACGCACAGGTCCGGGAGAGAGAGACCGGGAGCTCCTGATGCAACGCACAGGTCCGGGAGAGAGAGACCGGGAGCTCCTGGTGCAACGCACAGGTCCGGGAGAGAGAGACCGGGAGCTCCTGGTGCAACGCACAGGTCCGGGAGAGAGAGACCGGGAGCTCCTGGTGTAGCGCACAGGTCCGGGAGAGAGAGACCGGGAGCTCCTGGTGCAACGCACATGTCTGGGAGAGAGAGACCGGGAGCTCCTGGTGCAACGCACATGTCTGGGAGAGAGAGACCGGGAGCTCCTGGTGCAACGCACATGTCCGGGAGAGAGAGACCGGGAGCTCCTGGTGCAACGCACAGGTCCGGGAGAGAGAGACCGGGAGCTCCTGGTGCAACGCACAGGTCCGTGAGAGAGAGACCGGGAGCTCCTGGTGCAACGCACAGGTCCGGGAGAGAGAGACCGGGAGCTCCTGGTGCAACGCACAGGTCCGTGAGAGAGAGACCGGGAGCTCCTGGTGCAACGCACATGTCTGGGAGAGAGAGACCGGGAGCTCCTGGTGCAACGCACAGGTCCGGGAGAGAGAGACCGGGAGCTCCTGGTGCAACGCACAGGTCCCGGAGAGAGAGACCGGGAGCTCCTGGTGCAACGCACAGGTCCCGGAGAGAGAGACCGGGAGCTCCTGGTGCAACGCACAGGTCCGGGAGAGAGAGACCGGGAGCTCCTGGTGCAACGCACAGGTCCGGGAGAGAGAGACCGGGAGCTCCTGGTGCAACGCACAGGTCCGGGAGAGAGAGACCGGGAGCTCCTGGTGCAACGCACAGGTCCGGGAGAGAGAGACCGGGAGCTCCTGGTGCAACGCACAGGTCCGGGAGAGAGAGACCGGGAGCTCCTGGTGCAACGCACAGGTCCGGGAGAGAGAGACTGGGAGCTCCTGGTGCAACGCACAGGTCCGGGAGAGAGAGACCGGGAGCTCCGGGCCTGGTGAGAGCAGGAGTGGACCTGGTGGTGAGACATAGGAGGGGTTTTGAAAATAGCAGATCTCTAAATAATTGTCCTTCTGCACCATACTCCTTGCTGTTCACGCATGCACCTTGGCGTTCACTTCCCTGTTTACGGCTCAGAATCCCACAATTTTGTAACCCATTTTTCACCCCTGTGTCAATTATCTAATGTGTTCCTGGGCTCTACACACCCTCCGCCAACCTGGGGAGAGCAACGGACTTGAACTCGTGCTTCCTTCATGCCTGAGTGTCCAAGTTGCTCCTTTACACCTGACAGGGGGGGGAGTTTCCCTGGTTGGACGTAGCGCGTGGAAAGGAACACGTTATTCCAACAGCACTACCAACTGTGCCACCGTGCCCCCCAACAATAGCAGATCTATAAGCTTGTAGATCGGCTATTTTCAAATGGTCAACATGTATATACAGTAGAGCTGAAGTGGATAATGTGTTTTGTAATAATAATAACACTCTACAAAGTAACTAGTAACTAAACTCTATGGAATACTTTTCAACACTACAACAAGCGATTACACAGTTTTAAAGTGGATTTTCATGACAAGCAACTCAGCGGTCGGTGCAGTGGCTGTTCAAAGGTAACTTTAACCAACTCAGCGGTCGGTGCAGTGGCTGTTCAAAGGTAACTTTAACCAACTCAGCGGTCGGTGCACTGGCTGTTCAAATGTAACTTTAACCAACTCAGCGGTCGGTGCACTGGCTGTTCAAAGGTAACTTTAAACCTAGCAGGGAGGCTTGACTCACGGCAGTTTAACCGATTTAGACCGTAGGACATCATAGCTAATCCAACCGATGGATTGCGAGGATCTGCTCATTTCAGAGTAAAAGCTGCCATATCTGCACAGCACCCCGAGCTGCTATTTTGAAAGAAATCCCGGCACTGATTGTGTTAATCAACGCAGTCTAAGTGTTAAAAATGTTACAGCACTTCGGGAAAATGTACTTTATGCTTTCCACCAAAAAGTGCATATGCCGAGGGACGGAGGGACAAGCAACGACTGCTGTGCTGTGTGGACCTCGTAGGTGGACATCTGCTCACTTTGCGTCCAGGTGGAATATAACCCATTAAGGACTGGAACGTTTCTGTGTCACCTTTTAGCTTTTAACCACTTTAACCACTATTTTTAAACTTTAGCTGTTGAAAAAATAGCAGATCTACATCTACAGTGACTCTGTGTCTCTGTAGATCTGCTATTTTTGAAAAATCTTGAAAATGTGGTGCAAAACTTTGAACATATATTCTTTCAGAGCGAACATTTTTAACTCATATCTTTGCTTCTGGGGGGGGGGGGGGGGGGGGTCCCTGGAACAAACACATTTCAGGAGGGGGTCAGCGGGCCAATTACATATATTATTTGGGGTCCTTGACATGAAATAGTTTGAGAACCACTGAAATAGAAACATAAGGT
This sequence comes from Electrona antarctica, assembly GCF_951216825.1. Classification (NCBI taxonomy): domain Eukaryota; kingdom Metazoa; phylum Chordata; class Actinopteri; order Myctophiformes; family Myctophidae; genus Electrona; species Electrona antarctica. The sequence continues at coordinate 1,510,710 of NC_136801.1, read as the reverse complement.
TTTTCAGAAAGCCGTCAGGATTTAGAAGACATTTTGTATATATAGAATCTGACCTCAGTCCAAAATGTAATAATTATAGCACACACACCCAGACGGCGAGGAGAGTTCCACCGATATGGTCTGTCTGAGCAGCAGCAGACACTGTGTGTTTTGTTGACATCCAGTGCACCCACTGTACTTTATTTGGTGGGTATATGTGAATTGAATTTACATGAATTGGCCTTTATAACCGAGAAACTCGGGACATTCGAAAATAGCATATTGTATCTGCAAGGGTCACACAGATTCAGCGCTCCACTTCCGCGCTATTATTATTATTTTTTAATACTTCGGGGTGAATGAACTCTTGGTGATGGCATATTTCACGCGGATAAGGCCTGCTCCAGGCATGCCGCCTCCACACCTGCGGTCGTATTCAGTTCACTGTGGCCTGAGCAGGGACGTGCAGAGTGTTATAAAGGCCAGGGGTTCTCAACGTTTTGGGCCGGGGACCCCCGGAGATGCTTTGGCAGTGTCTCGGGACCCCCGCCCCGCCCCCCTCCCGACCCCCAATATAAATTGACTGCTACAATAACCTTAAACCATTTTGGGCGGGAACCCCTTTTGGTGTTTTAAGCATTGTTATAATTTAGCTATTTAAAAATAGCAGATCTACAAGCTCATAGCGCGCCACCGAGTGGCGCGCTAAAGTGGCGCGCTACGAGCTTGTAGGTCTGCTATTTTAGAAAAATCGTGAAAAAAAAAATATATATATATATATATATATATATTTTTTTTTTAAATAATTTGGGGACCCCCTAAAATAATTTGGCGACCCCCAGAGGGGTCGCGACCCACGGGTTGAGAACCCCTGTTATAAAGGCAACAGGGCACTTTTTAGACAAAGAAAATAGCGAAAATCGTAGATCTACAAGCTCACAGTGTCTGTTGTATCCTTTCCAAGTGTCTGTTTTCACAACTGAATGAACTACTGAATGAGATGAGTGCACTAATTAAATGTAGAAAAATGTAACGTTTATTTTTACTTTTTACATCATATTTGATTTGGCTTTCGTTAGAGGTATAGGCCTACTAGACACTTCCGTTAGAGGTATAGGCCTACTAGACACTCCTCCTTCGTTAGAGGTATAGGCCTACTAGACACTCCTCCTTCGTTAGAGGTATAGGCCTACTAGACACTCCTCCTTCGTTAGAGGTATAGGCCTACTAGACACTCCTCCTTCGTTAGAGGTATAGGCCTACTAGACACTCCTCCTTCGTTAGAGGTATAGGCCTACTAGACACTCCTCCTTCGTTAGAGGTATAGGCCTACTAGACACTCCTCCTTCGTTAGAGGTATAGGCCTACTAGACACTCCTCCTTCGTTAGAGGTATAGGCCTACTAGACACTTCGTTAGAGGTATAGGCCTACTAGACACTCCTCCTTCGTTAGAGGTATAGGCCTACTAGACACTCCTCCTTCGTTAGAGGTATAGGCCTACTAGACACTCCTCCTTCGTTAGAGGTATAGGCCTACTAGAAACTTTTGAATTATATTGATTGATGTTTTTCTTTTACATTTTTCATTTAAAAAACAATTTGCTGGTGAAAACCGATTAAATAATCTGTATTATTTTGAGACCGCCTGTCAGTGACTCTCTGTCTGTCTCTCTCTCTGTCTCTGTCTCTCTCTCTGTCTCTCTGTCTCTGTCTCTCTGTCTCATATTGCTGCCATACATCAGCTCAACCTGCCTGTCAGTGACTCTCTGGTGAACTCATCCTCCCACGCATCACAAACCGCTTGATGATCACTCAGTTTATACCTTCACCTCAGCATACATACAGCCTGCTTTCATCTCCTCCTTGTATGCACGTGCGTGCGTGAGTGCGTGCGTGCGTGCGTGCGTGCGTGCACATGTTGTGCTTACTTTGACTTGCAACATTATAGTGTCAAATCAGATATGCAAAACATAATTAATTTGTATAATATCAATAACAACAACACGATGTTAACGGCCTCTATTCATTAATAACACCTGACAGCTATAATTATTAGTAATATCAACATGGGTATTACAGGAGCCATTTACACTGGCAGCCTGAATCAGAGTTCTGTGACTCATCCAGATTGGAATCTGGATTTGTTTAAAATAAGTCTAAACACGCAAACACCAAAGTCAACAAGAATCCGATTTTTACACATGTGACTTCATTGAGATCTGTCTCAGTCTGAAAGCAGTAACCTGATATAAATCGGATTTTGTGTGTTTAGACTTATTTAAACAAAACCGTATTCCAATAATGTGGATGTGGCAACAGATCTGATTCAGGCTGGATTCGGCTGCCGATCTGAACAAGCAGATCTGTAAATGGTACCTGGTGCATTTATATAGCGCCTTTTATCCAAGGTGCTTTACAGAGATTGTGCATTACATTCACCCATTCACACACACATTCACACACCGATGGCGGCGGAAACCATGCAAGGCAGCAACCAGCACATCAGGAGCAATTTGTGGCTCAGTGTCTTGCTCAAGGGCACTTCGACACAAACTCTGGGGGAGCCCACAGGGATCGAACAGGCAACGTTGCGGGTTACAATCCAGCCCCCAGTGCCGTCGCTACCTGTACGCGCAATACGCACTACGCCAAAAAGTGCCAAGCCGACCCACATAATAACAATTTTCTCTGCGGCTCAGGCGCATAATAAGGAGCAGCCGTGTGTGCGTCCAAATGGCAAAAATAGCCGATCTGAATGAGGAAATGCAGCGCTCTCGTCGGGGGGGGGGGGGGCAGCACAAATATCCTACAAGTAGGGCAACCAAAATGGTCAGCTACGTCCCTGCCAGCCACTCTACACCTGAGCCAGTGTGAACGGACGGGCCAAAAGATCAGAATTGATAAATAAATCAGATTAGATAAATCAATCAGATTGGACTGGATGTGACTAAACGGGGCATTAGAAGAAAACATGAATGTCTCCTCTGGTCCAGTTTAAGGGATAATGCATCCCTCATTAGAGCTAGCTTGACGACACCAGGTCCTCAGTAATCAGGTTAAGTGAGTGCACCTTTTGAAATTTGATAAACGTTTTTATTATTAGACATCAAAGTGAGGCGGCTTCTTCAAAGTCACATCCTGATCGATGGTCAGTGTCAGTCTCTCCCAAAGCACTCTCTGGTCAGGCTGCATGTTTTCAGCCGCGTCTCACTTGACACCAATCAGAACTTGACGAGTGACTTGGAAATCTGAGTCATGCACACACACACACACACGCACACACGCACGCACGCACACACGCACGCACGCACGCACGCACGCACGCACGCACGCACGCACGCACGCACGCACGCACGCACGCACACACGTTCAGTAATCACTGTGACAAGAATGACCAATGCACCACGTACAGTACAGTCGTACAGTACAGTCGTGCAGTACAGTCGTACGCTCTCACAGATCTGGTCAGGGTCGAGGAAAAAAGGATGTAGTGAAATGAAATTCGAATTAGAGATCCCTCTTGACTTAATCTCCTTAGGGTTTTATTCATTTGTTGTCAAGGAGGTTGTGCAGGACGAGGCTTAATCCATTGAGACCAGATTATTAAAACAATATATTATATATTAAATGTATTCGGCCGCCCGACCCCCATCTGAAAATATGTTCCAGGAAATGTGCTGTTCCCCAGAAGCAAAGATTTGAGTTAAAAACATTCACTGTGAAAGAATATAATATTCAAATATTTGCGACACGTTTTCACAATTAAAAAAAATAAATAATAGCTGATCTTCAAGCTTGTAGATCTGCTATTTTTCCAACAGCTAAAGTATATAAATATAATGGTTAAAAATCTATAAGGCGACACAGATGCATTCCAGGTCTGGATGTATTAATCCCTCAGTCTCAGACCCTGCATGGCGCTTGGCAGACCTCTGATCAGCCACCTGTTTGATGAGACATATTAATGCATGGTGCTTGGCAGACCTCTGATCAGCCACCTGTTTGATGAGACATATTAATCCATTCTGGACGGGGAACCCCTTTTGGTGTTTGTTATGATTTAGCTATTGAAAAATAGCAGATCTACAAGCTCATAGCACGGCACAGAGTGCCGTGCTACAAGCTTGTAGGTCTGCCATTTTTTTTTAATCGTGAAAATGTGGCGCAAATCTTTGAATATATATATTCTTTCCAGAGCGAACGTTTTTAACTCAAATCTTTGCTTCTGGGTGATTCCCTGGAACTGCATATTGTCAGATGGGGGTCGGTGGTAACCTGACTCCGCCAGATGGGGCAGCAGAGAGTACCCCTCCTGCTCCCATATGGGAACTCTCAGGCAGACTTGATGCTCCGGCCACCAAACGGCCTGGCCAATCAGCGGCAGCTAGAGGCGGGATCAAGGCATACACAGTGCTGCCTTGATATATATGTGTGGGGGTCCTTGACATGAAATATTGAGCACCACTCATATAGAAACATGAGGTATTCCAGAAAACGGTCATGATTTAGAAGACATTTTTGTCTTGTCGACGTCAGGCCTAAATGGGTTATTAGACCTCTGTTGTGACCCTGACAACTGGCCGCCTGGCAGGCAGGCACACAGTGGTGGAAAGGAACTAGTAACTACTGACTGTACTCATAAGTACTGTACAATTGTTTACGTACTTCTCCCTTTACTGGAGTATTTCCAATACTACTTTAATACTCCACTACATATCTGAGGAAAATATTGCACTTTTGCTCCACTACAATTATTTGCCAACTTTCCGTTTACTAGTTACTTAAGATTTTAAATACCGTCCACTTAAGTTAAGTCATATATATATATTTTGGCCAGATCTAGCAGATCTACAAGCTCACAATGCGTCAGTTCTGTTTTCAAACGCATTGCGAGCTTATCGATTGGCTATTTTCAAAAGATTTTTTTATACAATTTGAACTCAGAAATTCTGCACAATGAGTTATTTTACATTTTGGTACTTTAACCAACTATATTTTGATGCCGATATACTTTTGTACTTTCACTCAAGTACATTGTTGAACTACATGCAGTATTTTGATACTTTTACTTACGTAAAAATGTGAGTACTTTAAACTTGGCTGCGTGCTGCTATGACATCATCATGTGTCTATAAATAGAACGTGAGGACGCATGGTGTCCGACATGGTGAGAGTGTCAGATGTTCACATGTGAGTGCTGGCTCTCTATCATCATCATCTCCATCATCATCATCAAACAGATGTTCCGTCATGAAGATGGAGTGTGAATTCAGCACCCCCCCCCCCCCCCCACAACCACCCCCACCCCCACCACCACTCTACACGTGATGAGGGTAGCTAGATTAAACCTGGAGAAAATGAAAGCCTTGAAATGTCAGGTAGATAGATAGATAGATAGATAGATAGATAGATAGATAGATAGATAGATAGATAGATAGATAGATCCCATTTCATTGTTTCACGTCTCTCTCTCTCTCTCTCTCATTGGTGTGTTTCGTGCATACTACGCACGAGTAGGAAGGTGAATGCCGAACGCACGCACGCACGCACGCACGCACGCACGCACGCACGCACGCACGCACGCACGCACGCACGCACGCACGCACGCACGCACTCACCCGTGCGTTACAAGGTTAACAATGATCTCCGGCGAGACTTTCTCGGAGGTCAGAGTGGACTCTGGCACCGAATGAGAGGCGAGAAGTGGAAGAGATCCACTTCTTCCCTCTGTCCCCGTCCCCTGTCCCCGTCCCCTGCCTTCCATGGCTGCTTGACATTTAGACCACTAAGACCTGGAACGCATCTGTGTCACTTTTAACCATTACTTTATACTTTAGCTGTTGAAAAATAGCAGATCTACAAGCTGGTAGCGCGGCACTTGGTGCCGCACTACCAGCTTGTATATCTGCTATTTTTGATCAAATCGAATAGAAAACATTATTATATTCTTAACAGCACAACGTTTTTTAACTAAAATCTTTATATTTTCAGATGCGGGGTCGGCGGCCGATTACATATAATTCTGGGGCTCCTTGACATGAAATAGTTTGAGATCCACTGTTTCTTTTCTTTCCGAAACCGGTTATAGGATAATTTAGAATACATTTAGTAGAATGTGGCCCTCGCGGGTCTTGACGGGTTAGACAGACTAATAACGAGCCAGTGGCGCTGCAGCGGTGTCCACAGAGCCGCCGCCACCGATGGCCTTTCTCTGGCGCGTCGCCCCAGAGCCGCCGCCACCGATGGCCTTTCTCTGGCGCGTCGCCCCAGAGCCGCCGCCACCGATGGCCTTTCTCTGGCGCGTCGCCCCAGAGCCGCCGCCACCGATGGCCTTTCTCTGGGGCGTCGCCCCAGAGCCGCCGCCACCGATGGCCTTTCTCTGGCGCGTCGCCCCCAGAGCCGCTCCTCTTAGAGTCAAACACTTAATCACTGTCGGATTTAACCCGAGACAAAATAAGGCGTCGGGAGGATTAAGTCATTATGATTATGACTTACGGGCGGGCGTGTATTTCTCCCGTCTCCGGAGGAGGCCTGTGAAGAGCACAGAGGTCCGTCTATGCACGGTGAACGTCATTGATGCTGTACCATTAGCGGCTAAGCTATACATGCAGCACTTACTGCAGGGTTCCACAATTCATTTTCCTCAAGGGCCATTTTTTGACTAGGGTACCAGGCTGGGGGCCGAGTCCGCACGCACGAGGTCGAGGTCTTGCCCTGAAAATTCATTTTCAGGGCAAGACCCCATTTGAAAAGGATGCCCAGTTTGACATGCATAGGCTACTGACCCCCATTCAATGCCATTTATATCTGGGACCCACTCAAAAAAAATAAAACATTTTTTTTCTTCCAGGGGCCACAAGGGGGCGGCCCACGGGCCGCAAATGGCCCGCGGGCCGCCTATTGGGGAACCCTGACTTACTGTATGTCTACACATGGTAAACGTCAGGGGCTATAGGGGCTGGCGATCAGTGAACCAATGTTCTCCAGCACTTGCTCCATGCACGCCCCACCCCGGAACCCCTTTTGGTGTGTTAATAATTATGTTATACTTTAGCTATTGAAAAATAGCAGATCTACAAGCTTGTCGGTCTGCTATTTTTGAAAAAAATTGAAAATGTGGTGCAAATCTTTGAATATATATATTATTTCACAGCGAACGTTTTTAACTCAAATCTTTGGTTCTGGGGGAGGTGCGTGGAAGAACATATTTTCAGATGGGGGTCGGCGGGCCAATTACAGATAATTCTGGGGGTCCTTGACATGAAAAAGGTTGAGCACCACTGACATAGAAAGCACGCTGGCTGGGCCAGGCTACCCTCCCCTCTAGACCGGAAAGCACGCTGGCTGGGCAATGCAGGCTACCCTCCCCTCTAGACCAGAAAGCACGCTGGTTGGGCCAGGCTACCCACCCCTCTAGACCAGAAAGCACGCTGGCTGGGCCAGGCTACCCTCCCCTCTAGACCAGAAAGCACGCTGGCTGGTCCAGGCTACCCGCCCCTCTAGACCAGAAAGCACACTGGCTGGGCCAGGCTACCCACCCCTCTAGACCAGAAAGCACGCTGGCTGGGCCAGGCTACCCGCCCCTCTAGACCAGAAAGCACGCTGGCTGGGCCAGGCTACCCACCCCTCTAGACCAGAAAGCACGCTGGCTGGGCCAGGCTACCCACCCCTCTAGACCAGAAAGCACGCTGGCTGGGCAAGCACGCTGGCTGGGCCAGGCTACCCTCCCCTCTAGACCAGAAAGCATGCTGGCTGGGCCAGGCTACCCACCCCTCTAGACCAGAAAGCACGCTGGCTGGGCCAGGCTACCCGCCCCTCTAGACCAGAAAGCACGCTGGCTGGGCCAGGCTACCCGCCCCTCTAGACCAGAAAGCACGCTGGCTGGGCCAGGCTACCCACCCCTCTAGACCAGAAAGCACGTATGGCTTATACATAAAAGGCACTGGAAGGGTGTTGTTGTTCTTTGATACTGTACGTGCATTTTGACACATTATTGTGCAATAGGTTTTGATATTTACTCCTCGGTGCCCTTGGTCTTGGTCTTGACAAAGCGTGTAAACACAGTTAAGCTGGCAGAATATATACTTCAAACAAAGTCTAACCTTTTTCCGGCTTGTTGTCTAAATAAAATAAAATAAACTTCTCTGAGGATAACAATTGTTTTATAGAGCATGAGGACGTTAAGCCCCCGGCCGGGCCGCCGTATATACAGTACTGGAAAAAGATGATTCTGACTCCTGGATAATACTTCACAATAATTCGTCTCAGAGATTTCACCATTTCTAGCGACCGACACGGTTTAGTTTTGCTCGTTTTGCGCTCTCTGTTTAGATATTTCTGAGTGGTGCAACCACTCCAAGGAACAGCAATGTCCGTGTTAACCTATGTGACTTTAACCTATGTGACTATGAGTACCAGTAGGGGCAAAAGTGGCGCTGTTGTGCCAGAAACAGAGAGAGAGAGAGATAGTGCTGCACTGTTGCCTGCTAATGAGAGAGAGACAGAGAGAGAGATCGATGTATTATCTATCTATAAATGCACCATGTCTTTAGGTTTAGGTTTAGGTTGATTTATTTAGCATGTGGTACAAAAGATAGACAATACATATCAAACAACAAAAATGCAATGCAAGGAAAGGAAGAAGCCAGCTGGCTTATTTGGAATCCTTTCCTGTATGAGGTCAATTGATTTAAAACTGATTAAAAGTTCAATTAAGAACAATACAAAAGTCTAACAGGTTTGGGAAAGGGGGGCAGATGTGCAATAAAGAAATAAAAAACAACAGACTGCACAAAAAAGGGAAATAAACAAAACAAACAACAAAAACGCAAAAGAAAATATAACACATAAAGTAAATCATGTAATCTACAGAGAGGAAGAAATAAGATATTTCTTTAGATGTTTTTTGAATATTGACAAGGATAATGAGGATTTCAGTGAAGCATCTAGGGAATTCCATAGATGAGGGCCTCTAAATTTGATGAAAGATTGGTGTTTGGAAGTACGACAAAAAGGTAATTCAAAATCATCTCTTTGCCTTGTGGGGTAGGAGTGAATGTCAGAAGTAACACGGAAAAAATTGTGAAAAGAAGAGGGAATGTCTTGTATGCATTTTTTTAATTTAAACATAAATAAACAGGTCTGAAAAACGTTTACTTTGTCAATGGGTAATAGTGAATATTTGATAAAGAGCGGGGCAGACGGCTCATACCGATTTGAATGTGAAATCATTCTTAGAAACCTTTTTTGAATGATCAGTAATTTAGAGAGATGTGTTGAATATGTAGCAGCCCAGACAATATTACAGTAATTAATATGAGGGAAAATTAAGCTATAATAGAGTATTAAGTGACATGAAGGAAGAACAAAAGGGCAGATTTTTCTCAATATACCAAGCATCTTCATAGACTTCATACATACAGTATCAATATGTTGTTTCCAATTTAAATGTTCGTCTATAATGACACCCAAGAATTTAGTATGTGAAACCTGGTAAATTTCAGAGCCATTGATTACAATTTTAGGTTTTTCTTTGGGAAATGTTTTGTTAATATTGCTAAAAATCATGAAGTTGCATTTTTTTATATTGAGAGTAAGCTTATTCAATTGAAACCATTTGAAAACATCCAACAATTCATCATTAACATATTTAACGAGAGTATTTAAATCCCTGTGTGAGGCAATGAGATTGGTATCATCTGCAAATAAAATAGGAAGAAACTTATTGCAGTTCATGGTTAAATCATTAATATAAATCAAAAATAATAAAGGACCAAGTATGGAGCCCTGTGGCACCCCGACTGAGATTTTCAACTTTGCAGATATGCAACCATTGATACATACATATTGGTCTCTGTCTTCTAGATAATTAGAAAACCACTTGAGTGCAACATCCTGAAGGCCATATCTATTAAGTTTAGAAAGAAGAATTTTATGATTTACAGTATCGAAAGCTTTGGTTAAATCCAAGAAAACCCCAAGAACAAATTTCTCATCTTCTAGAGCAGAAGAGATATTGTTAGCAAGCTGTAACAGAGCTTGTTCAGTTGAGTATTTTTTGCGAAATCCATATTGGTGGCAATAGAGGATGTTGTTCTGAAGTAAGTGAGTTGAAATTCTGGAATAGATACGTTTTTCCAAAATCTTTGAAAAGCAGGGAAGAATTGATATAGGACGATAATTGCTAAAATTATTTGAATCTCCTGATTTGTGTAGCGGCACAACTTTTGCTATTTTGAGTTCATGCGGAACGACACCAGATTGTAAAGATAAACCAAAAATATGAGTTAAAGGTTGAATAATAAAATCAATTATTTCTTTGATGAAACTACTTCTGAACCCATCATGCCCTTCAGCAGAATTCTTTAAGTTTAAGACAATGCTTCTCACTTCAGCAATACTGGGGGGCTCAAAACTGCAGAGTGGAGAAAACTGACCCTTAATCAGACTAGCTGGTATTGCATCAGAATCATTTATGTTTGCTGCCAGCGAGAGGCCAATATTGACAAAGAAATCATTTAAACCATTTGCAATCTCTCCCTGATTGAGAGGAGAACCTTCATTTCCTAGTACCTCAACTGGAACAATTAATTGTTGTTTTTTGCGTTGTAACAATTGATTAATGACACTCCACGTGGACTTAGTGTCATTAGATGCATGGATGAATTTGTCTGAGAAATATTTCTTTTTTGCATTCCTTACAGATTGAGTGAAAGCATTTTTGCATTTCTTATAAGTGTCCACATTAAGAGGAGTGGGACTTAGGATAGATTTTTTATATAGTTTCTTTTTTAGAAGAGAATGTTTTCTTAATTCTGTGGTGAACCAAAGGTTTGCTTTAGGAGCTTTTTTCTCTTTTGTAGAAGTTATCATTGGGAAGCATTTCTCAAAGACAGGATTAAAAAGCATTAAGAACAACTGGTAAGCTTTCTCCACATCTTGCAGCCCTAAAACACCATCCCATGAAACACACTTTATAGAAGATATGAAGAATTCTACATTCCTTTTGGAATATTTACGATATTTAATTTCCTCTTGTACCAAGTTATTACTAAGTGCATTATCATTCATATGAATGAATTGGAAAACTGGGAGATGATCTGAAATATAATTTAACAAGAGGCCAGAAGTAATTTCAAGGTTCAAAAAGTTAATTAAAATATTATCAATAAGTGTGGCTGATGAAGTAGTTATTCTGGAGGGTCTGAGAATTGAAGGATAAAAATAAGTAGAATAAAGAACATTAAGAAAATCTACAGTAGTTGACTGTTTACTGTTGAGAAGGTTTACATTAAAGTCTCCTAATAATACACACCTTTTCCGCTCTTTAGAAATCATTTCAAGCGTGTGATAAAGGGCATCATTAAAAATGGCAAGATCTGACTCAGGTGGTCTGTAAATGCACCCAATTATGATGCTTTCCCCATCAAAGGGTAAGCATGATGGAATTTCCACAAACACAGCTTCCACTGAGGTCTTATCAAAATACTGGTTTAGCTCCTTTTTTTCCTTGAAATTAAACTGGTCTGAAACATAGAGGGAAACACCACCACCTGGTGTGGTGTTTCTACAGGAATGAATAGCATTATAATTTTCCAAAGGATAGAGACATGTAATATTATCGTGAAGCCATGTTTCTGAAAAGGCCATTACTGAAAATGAGAAATTTAGGATAGATAGGTAATCAGTTAATTGATCATAATGTTGAGGTATACTACGAATATTTAGGTGGAAAAAAGAAAATGTATTTGGCGCTTTTACTTGAGCAGAATTACTAAACTGATCATCAGTGTAATATTCACAAGATAATTTAACATTTTTCAGGTCAACATGATTTGAATCAGGATTAAAGAACTCATCATAGATGCTATCCTTATCAATACATAAATCAAAAGGATTAAATGCTGGTAGACTAGATATGGGTTGTAAAGGCACATAAATATGGTCAGTCATGATAAAAGAAAAAGAAAAAACAAATAAGACTGTTAAAAATTTAACAAGCAATAGCATGGATCTAAGTTTCGCGAGGGGGATGAACAATCAACTTATCAAACTTCAAATAGGCATAGTTTCCTTTCTGACGTTCAGCCTTCATTTGTGGCAACAAATCCTTTCGTTTTTGCCTGACGCTTTCAGAGTAGTCTTCGTTGATATAAAAGTTTGTGCCCTTCAGATTCTTAGCACGTTTGAAGATTTCTTCCTTGTCCTTGAATCTGAGGAGCTTTGCCACTATTGATCTTGGGCGTCCTGTAGGATCATATTTGCCGACACGATGAGCTCTCTCAATTTCGATGAGTTTAGGGTCAATTTCAAGGTGGGTGGAAAACAGATTTTTTACTTTGGTCTCAGCGTCAGTCCAAGATTCTGATTTCACATCAGGAATGCCGTCAATTATTACATTGCTTCTCCTAGATTGGTTTTCCAGGTAATCCAGCTTTGCTGACACATCATTTGTGGAGGTAAGAGAGGCCGACAGCCTTTCAGATATGGTTTTCTCATCCTCCATGCATTTTGCATTACTGGTTTTTAGGCCATCAAGCTCAGCCTGAGAAAACTGGAGGCTAGCTTTTAAATCATCAACATTCCTAGACATGTTGGCCACTTCCCTCACCAAGTTATCAACACGAGAGACTGTGGAGTCCACAAGAACTTGTAGACATGCCTTAAAGCTCTTTTCTTGCAGATCCATTAAGTCTTTAAAATAAGACTTCTGTTGATCGAGTAAATCATAAACCATTGATTTGGTAATAGCATCATCACTTCTTGTCTTGGCCATTTCACCGACACTGACCTGGAGCCTGGGGCTGCTAGCTAGCTGCTGGTGGATGGTGGTAGCCCAGTCAGGGGCTGCTAGCTGCTGCTGCTGAAGGTGGTAGCCCAGTCAGGGGCCGCTAGCTGCTGCTGCTGATGGTGGTAGCCCAGTCAGGGGCCGCTAGCTGCTGCTGCTGAAGGTGGTAGCCCAGTCAGGGGCCGCTAGCTGCTGCTACTGATGGTGGTAGCCCAGTCAGGGGCTGCTAGCTGCTGCTGCTGAAGGTGGTAGCCCAGTCAGGGGCTGCTAGCTGCTGCTGCTGAAGGTGGTAGCCCAGTCAGGGGACGCTAGCTGCTGCTGCTGGTGGAGGTAGCCCAGTCTGGGGCTGCTAGCTGCTACTGCTGGTGGTGGTGGTAGCCCAGCCTGGGGCTGCTTGCTGCTGCTGGTGGTGGTAGCCCAGTCAGGGGACGCTAGCTGCTGCTGGAGATGCTAGCTGGTGCTGGGGACCAGCCTGGTGATGCTAGCTGCTGCTAGCTGCTGCTCCAAGCACAGCAAAGGTAGCAGGCCGAGGAAGCACAGATTCATCAAATATCATGTCTCCGTCTGTCTGTACGTCTGTAATCCACGTAACTCGAGAACCGATCGCCCCACCGAATTCAAATTCGACACACGCGTTCCACCCCACCATGGGGAGTGCAGTGCCCGGTGTCGAGTCGGTCGGACCCACGGTTGTCCAGAACCGCCACAAAAGGCCCTCTCTCTGCCCGGGCTCTGGACAGGACCCCGGCCCTGCCCAGGCTCCGCATATGGAGCTGGCCTGTTCCGACATCACAACACTCCATATTTGGGCATGCCTGACACAGAACTCCATATATATAGGAATAAAGGGACACAGGGTGACAGATACAGAAATCTCCATATATGGGCATAAAAGGGACACAGACAGAAGGGTGTAACGGGTACTCTGACACAGGTACAACGGGTATTGTGTAGCCGGGTGGGGCATGGATCTCCGACTTCCATCGTTACCGACTCAGTGCTCTACAGCCGGTAGATATGGAATGGGTTTTCAACCCATTCCATATCAAGGTCCATTTTGTCTCCACCAGCCGAAGGCATGGGGAGAGAGTATGTTTTGCACTCCGTCCATGTGTCCGTCCGTCCGTCTGTGATCAGCTAATCTCCGGCACCGTTAACCCGGTCGATGCCCAATTTTGCACACACACTCCCTGGATGCCAACGATGAACCTCTGCCCCAAAATTTCCAAAATGGCCTGTTATAGCGCCACCAGGAGGCCGCTTTGTGCAAAACAAGTTTTTGGACAGTACACCTACAGATTTGGTCCAAACATCACGCAAATTGGTACACAGTCTCTCTAGAGCCATTCAACGAAACGGGTCTTTCAGATTTCTCAGCCTCCATCCTGATTGGCTAAGATTGGCTTCCAAAGCAAGCAGGAGTGCTCAGTTTCAAACAAAATGCTGCAAATCATAAACACATCGTGTGATTTCCGTGAAATTGTGCACGCACATTCCCACTAGGCAGAGGAAGAAATGCCACATGAACATTTTCAACTCAGCCTCATGGTGGCGCTATAACTGGCAGAAAAGTGTTTTACCTCTAACTGCACGGATCTGTGGATAACTTTGTATGCCAACTCCCTAGAGGCCAAGGAAAAACCTGCTCTTTATAGCGCCACCAGGAGGCCGACATATGTAAAACACATTTTCTCATATTACTCCTTCAGATTTTATCCGAATTTCACACAAATCGGTACACATGCTCTCCATAGTCATGTGATCAAGATGAGTTTGTTTGATTTCTCATAATCCACCCTCATTGGCTACGATTGGCTTCTAAACTTTTCAGGAGTAGCCCGCTTTGTACCCGTTTTGTACAAATCGCCACAACTACTCAACGCAGCGTCCGATTGTGGTGAAACTGTGCATGCATATTCCCACTAGGCTTTGGAAGAAATGCCACTTGACAGTTTTCAAATCAGCCTCATGGTGGCGCTACAACAGGCCAAGCCACGTCACACACACGCACGCATGTACGCATGCGCACACGCACACACACGTTTATATTGCTCCTAAACATTTTGCCAAACATCACACTCACACTCCTATCCTCCTGGTGGAGACCTGTGCCCAGAAGGGCTCCTATCCTCCTGGTGGAGACCTGTGCCCAGAAGGGCACTTTTTCTAGTTTATTCTGCATTTGAGCCAAAAAACACCAATTTTCACGACATTTAGCCTCTCAGACCCAGAACAAAATAAGAGTGTGTTGTCGGATAAGATTTTGTCTACAATTCCATGCTTTTATCAAACGTTTATGAAAATAACAATTCTTCTACATTCTTAAATTGTATAGACTTTCTTGTAAATCAAATGAAGTTAATGCAGATGTTTAACAATAATGCACCTCTTTAGAGCTTAAAATGAAACCAGAGGTCAAATTTTGTTTCATTTCAAGAGTTAAAGATCTATAAGGGTCCATTTGGTTACCAACTCTCCATCATTTATCTGGGGACCACCTGGAACCCCCTCAAGGACCTGGTGGTCCTTATTTGTAATAAGATAAGGCCACTGCCTTATCTTATTACAAATCATTGAAATAAACTCATGAACAAAGTATAGTTTCTGTATCATCCGCTACTAGGGATGCTGCAGGGCTGGAGATTTGTTTTATTTTATTTTCTCCTCTTTCCCCCCCCCCCCCCTTCTTTAAGCCAGGAGTTACATTATGCAATTATTTAACCCATTTTGACCTGGGAACGATTCTACAAACGTCTTCTAAATGCTGACAGTTTTCTGAAAAACCTCTTGGTTCTACGTCAGTGGTTCTCAAACATTGTCACGTCAAGGACCCCCAAAAATATATGTAATTGGCCGCCGACCCTCATCTGAAAATATGTTGTTCTAGGGACCCCCCAGCAAAAATAGCAGACCTACAAGCTCGTAGCGCGCCACTCGGTGGCGCGCTACGAGCTTGTAGATCTGCTATTTTCCAATAGCTAAAAGTACAACATAACGTTTAAAACACCCAAATGGGTTCCCGCCCAAAATGGGTTAATAACCGAGAGGAGAAGGGGGGGGGGGGGGGGTGGGGGGGGGGGGGGATCTGGATTTTCATAATCTCATGATAAGAAAAGGGATTATATGAATAAATAAGGGGATTAATTCAGTGTTGATCGGCCAATGCGGGCGTGCCGTGCATGGACCAATATATCTATACCAATGCGGGCGTGCCGTGCATGGACCAATATATCTCTGTGTAAAGAAATAAAGTGATATGTTCTTCTGCTGCGTACAAAAACCCAGATTGTAGCCCAATTACTTTCTCCGGGAAAATTAATTTGGCCACATGTTTTGGCAGCTGACAAGCACCTGGTGATATTATTTCCGTTGCCTGTTGAGGTGACCCACATCCACTCCGGCTTATGCAACAATTTAGGCATTTACAATTTAGGCATTTAGCAGACGCTCTTAATCCAGAGCGATTTACATTAGGCAAGAACAAAAGTATGGGAATACATCACATATATAAAATGCATTTATCAAGAAACATGCGTAAGCTAAGAACGTAACTAGAACATATCTATATAATGACGCTATACATATTAACTATACATATATACTATACTATGCTATACATATGTTCTATGATGTGCTATGACTACATACAATGCAATTATTGTGCTGTCTACATGACATGCTATAAGTCTGTTTCAAAGTCTAAAAAGTGCTATCTAAGGGGGTAGGATAAGTGCTATGGGCCATGATGGAGTCTGAAAAGGTGGGTCTTCAGACTACGGCGGAAGATTGGGAGTGATGCTGCAGTTCTGATTGCAACGGGGAGTGCATTCCATAGTTTTGGGGCCAGAAGGGAGAAGAGTTTGGGACGTGTGGAGCGTTGTCCCGGCGCAACCAGTGATGATTTTGTTGACAAATATTAACACATTTTGTGCGGGGCACCCCTTTTGGTGTTTTAAGCATTATGTTATACTTTAGCTATTGAAAAATAGCAGATCTACAAGCTCATAGCGCGGCACCGAGTGCCGCGCTACGAGCTTGTAGGTCTGTTATTTTTTTTTTAATCGTGAAAACGTGGCGCAAATCTTTGAATATATATTCTTTCAGAGCGAACGTTTTAACTCATATGTTTTGCTTCTGGAGGGTCCCTGGAACAACATATTTTCAGATGGGGGTCGGTGGCCAATTACATATAATTTTTGGGGTCCTTGACGTGAAATAGTTTGAAAACCACTGACATAGAAACATTTTCAGAAAACTCAGGATTTAGAAGCCTTTTGTAGAATCGTCCTCAGGTCAAAATGGGTTAATAATACTATGACAAAAAATGCTCGTCGACTAAATTGTTTGGCTGACGAAAACTACATGGAAACTGAATTAAAACTAAGCTATACGATGACTAAAACTAAGACGAAATATATTGAGAATTTCATCAACAAACAAAAACTATAGACTAAAATGTTAAGAAGTGACTATAGTGGAGAAGAGCTCCAGTACAAGTAATTTTACACTTGGTTTGCACGCTGAAAAATAGGCGATCTACAAGCTCACAACTAAATCAACTGTAGATTCAGTCGACTAAAATGTTATGATATTTAGTCGACTAAAACTAGACTATAACACTAAAACATCTCAGGTGACTAAAATGTGACTAAAGCCCTAACTACACCAAAGGGTGGAGATGGTTTTAGCGTTGTCCCTGTGGTGTGATACAGTGTGTAAGTCCTGTTGCACGTTGACCCACGTTGACCCAAGTGATTCAACGCATGGAATTCAACGGCCCAAACCACAACAAAGGGTCAACATGCAACTCAAACCACACCAAAGGGTCACCAACTCCTGGCAACCGTTTGGACCCGAGGAATTGCGTGGTGACCCTTTGGTGTGGTTAGGGCTTTGGACTAAATGAAAACTGTTCAAGAGACTATGGCCATTTCCGTCACCCCTTATCCCTAAACTCAGTTGGTCTCCTATACCTACAGCGACTATAAACCCTTCTGTACCACCGCTGGGTTCATATTCAGGACCAGTTGTGCTCTTTATTATCCAATTAAGACCTGGAACACATCTGTGGTCGCCTTATATAGCTTTTAACCACTTTAACCATTATTTTAAACTTTAGCTATATTAAAAAAATGGCAGATATACGAGTTCATAGCGCGGCACCGAGTGCCACGTACGCTATGAGCTTGTAGATCTGCTTTTTTATCGTGAAAACGTAGCACAATTATAGTTTTGAATCTATAATATTCTTTCACAGCAAACGTTTTTTTTATCTCATCTGTTCTGGGGGTTCCTGCTGGAACAACATATGTTCAGATGGCTGGGGTGCGGCGGGGTGTTGCCTGGGTGTGGCCTGGGGTGCGGCGGGGTGTTGCCTGGGTGTGGCCTGGGGTGCGGCGGGGTGTTGCCTGGGTGTGGCCTGGGGTGTGGCGGGGTGTTGCCTGGGTGTGGCCTGGGGTGTGGCCTGGGGTGTGGCCTGGGGTGCGGCGGGGTGTTGCCTGGGTGTGGCCTGGGGTGTGGCGGGGTGTTGCCTGGGTGTGGCCTGGGGTGCGGCGGGGTGTTGCCTGGGTGTGGCCTGGGGTGCGGCGGGGTGTTGCCTGGGTGTGGCCTGGGGTGTGGCGGGGTGTTGCCTGGGTGTGGCCTGGGGTGCGGCGGGGTGTTGCCTGGGTGTGGCCTGGGGTGCGGCGGGGTGTTGCCTGGGTGTGGCCTGGGGTGCGGCGGGGTGTTGCCTGGGTGTGGCCTGGGGTGCGGCGGGGTGTTGCCTGGGTGTGGCCTGGGGTGCGGCGGGGTGTTGCCTGGGTGTGGCCTGGGGTGCGGCGGGGTGTTGCCTGGGTGTGGCCTGGGGTGCGGCGGGGTGTTGCCTGGGTGTGGCCTGGGGTGCGGCGGGGTGTTGCCTGGGTGTGGCCTGGGGTGCGGCGGTGTGTTGCCTGGGTGTGGCCTGGGGTGCGGCGGGGTGTTGCCTGGGTGTGGCCTGGGGTGTGGCCTGGGGTGTGGCCTGGGGTGTGGCCTGGGGTGTGGCCTGGGGTGTGGCCTGGGGTGCGGCGGGGTGTTGCCTGGGTGTGGCCTGGGGTGTGGCCTGGGGTGTGGCCTGGGGTGTGGCCTGGGGTGTGGCCTGGGGTGCGGCGGGGTGTTGCCTGGGTGTGGCCTGGGGTGTGGCCTGGGGTGTTGCCTGGGTGTGGCCTGGGGTGTGGCCTGGGGTGCGGCGGGGTGTTGCCTGGGTGTGGCCTGGGGTGTGGCCTGGGGTGCGGCGGGGTGTGGCCTGGGGTGTGGCCTGGGGTGCGGCGGGGTGTGGCCTGGGGTGTGGCCTGGGGTGCGGCGGCCAATTACAGATAATATGTGGTCCTTGACATGAAAAGGTTTTGAGCACCACTGATAATATAGAAACATCGGTTTTTCAGAGAACTGTCATGATATAGAAGACGTTTTGTATAGAATCTGAATCTGGTTTCAGGTCTCAGTGGTTTATGAGGCTTATAATGGCTCCTTATCTCCGTCTGAAGGAGCATCATGAGGAGATTGGACGTGGATTAGAATTTGGGGCTTCCTCAGGCATGGATTATGGTGAATATATTAGAAGTTGGGGCTTCCTCAGGCATGGATTATGGTAAATATATTAGAAGTTGGGGCTTCCTAAAGCATGGATTATGGTAAATATATTCAGATATATCTTCAGGGATCATAAAAAACAGCCCCTTCCTGCCTGGGCCGGTTTAGCGGTCCAGGCACCTTGGCTGGTAATCCAGCATGACAGTGTGTTGACGTCAGAGTGAGCAACCTCACAGACTCCATATTTGGACTTAATCTTCGCCATAAAACTCCTTATATGGGCAGAGATCGACTTAGAGCTCCATGTATGGAACCGACTGTTTTGTTTGAGTCTGACGTCACGCTGACACCGTTATGTTGAGGCAGCGACACGGTATAAGAATGTCCAGCAGAGTCACAGAGCTGGACAACTTGGGAGCAGCGAGTTTGAAGCAGGTCAAGGACAGACTTTGAGAACTTGAAGCAGCAACAGAGACAGACATCCTTTAAGAGCTTGAAGGAAAACAGAACTGAAACATCTCTTCAGACTCTTTTCGTTACAGATCCGTTGATATTCAGTGAGTTGCAGCAGGTCTGTCTGACGATGCACTGGACAGTCAATCTGAGATCAGCACCAGGTGGTGGACGCAGTCAGGCTGCAGTGACCGTGGGGAACGAGGTGTACTTGTTTGGAGATCACGCTAGTAAATCACCTTACATCAATGTGCACGTCTTGAACACAGTGTCTCTGAGATGGAGGAAGTTGCCTCCGGTGGCAACTAGAAGAGGAGAACCTCCCCTTGACGTTCCCTGCGTGCGCAAAGACCACACTGCTGCTCTGGTAGAATATACCGTCTACCTCTTGGGGGGATGTGATATGACTAGGCCTCCTGTGCGTTGCAACGTGCTTTATGCATTTGATGTCGAAGCCCACACATGGTTCAAACCCAGGGTTTCTGGGACTGTCCCCGATGGGAGGAGCTGCCACTCAGCCTGTGTCTTGGAGAAGGTCATGTTTATCTATGGAGGACACACCCAGCTGACTGGATGGACTAATGACATGTACAAGTTGGACACCACCACGATGGTCTGGACGTTAATTAACACCAGAGACACTGCGCCATCCGTTTCATTGGGTCACTCTGCCACCATCATCGGGTCAAAGATCTTTGTATTTGGGGGCATTACGTGGGGGGGTGAGTACTACAATGACATCCGAGTGTTTGACACAGAGACCAACCTCTGGAAGATCGTACCTCCTGCACAGATTATTTTACACTACTGTCATTCAGCCTTTACCCGCAATGGAGAGCTGTACATATTTCGTGTCCCACATATTCATCACTCCAGTGATCTGTGGAAATTCAATCCAGAGACCACCTCCTGGAAGGAGGTTAAGCCCAAGGGGAACGGCCCGCCAACAATGTATAGTAGCTGCTGTTGCATGGTGGGAGATCGTGTCATCCTCTTTGGAGATCATTACGCACATCATGACCTGTACGTTTTAGAGTTGAGTCCTAGTCTGAAGACGCTATGCAAGCTAGCGGTTATTCAGTACGGACTGGATCAGTCTGAACTCACACACAACATCAGGTGGGAACTGAGAGCCATGAATGAAACTAAATAAATATGGCCTGGACCGCTGGCCATAGGCTAGCGCCCCTCAAAAAATATATACATCACCCAAAGAAGCAAAAAATGTGGACAACATCAAGATGTCTGTTCTGGGGGTTCCTGCTGGAACAACATATGTTCAGATGGCTGGGGTGCGGCGGGGTGTTGCCTGGGTGTGGCCTGGGGTGTGGCCTGGGGTGTGGCCTGGGGTGCGGCGGGGTGTTGCCTGGGTGTGGCCTGGGGTGTGGCCTGGGGTGTGGCCTGGGGTGCGGCGGGGTGTTGCCTGGGTGTGGCCTGGGGTGCGGCGGCCAATTACAGATAATATGTGTGGTTCTTGACATGAAAAGGTTTTGAGCACCACTGATAATATAGAAACATCGTTTTTCAGAGAACGGTCATGATATAGAAGACGTTTTGTAAAGAATCTGAATCTGGTTTCAGGTCTCAGTGGTTTATGAGGCTTATAATGGCTCCTTATCTCCGTCTGAAGGAGCATCATGAGGAGATTAGACGTCGTTTAGAAGTTGGGGCTTCCTCAGGCATGGATTATGGTAAATATATTAGAAGTCGGGGCTTCCTCAGGCATGGATTATGGTAAATATATTAGAAGTCGGGGCTTCCTCAGGCATGGATTATGGTAAATATATTAGAAGTTGGGGCTTCCTCAGGCATGGATTATGGTAAATATATTAGAAGTCGGGGCTTCCTCAGGCATGGATTATGGTAAATATATTCAGATATATCTCCAGGGATCATAAAAAAACAGCCCCTTCCTGCCTGGGCCGGTTTAGCGGTCCAGGCACCTTGGCTGGTAATCCAGCATGACAGTGTGTTGCCGGTTCGAGTCCCGATCCCGACGAACTTTGCTATGTGCCTGATATCAAGGGGAGGAAAAAATCAGTGAAAAATTTGCATATTTTTTTGAAAAATCACACCCGTGTGAAGTGAGGCGAGCTCTTATCATCCTACATCATCTCATTCAAGCCAATCAGAATTTACATCCTCACCTTCATCTTCAATGTTTGTGTTTACACAAGCACTCAAAGCTGGCCATTCATTATCAATGGCATTTAATGTCTGTGTTAGGGCAAACGCTCAAAACTGGCCATTCACCCTCAAAGCTTGACATAGGAGGGGCTAGTGCACCTCAACAATTAAAGCTACGAGGGTGCTCAGGACATCAGAGTGAGAAACCTCACGGATTCCATATTTGGACATCACTGAAACATCTCCTCAGACTCTTTTCGTTACAGATCAGTTGATATTCAGTGAGTTGCAGCAGGTCTGTCTGACGATGCACTGGACAGTCAATCTGAGATCAGAACCAGATGGTGGACGCAGTCAAGCTGCAGTAGCCGTGGGGCACGAGGTGTACTCGTTTGGGGGTGACGCTAGTGAATCACTGTGGCACATCAATGTGAACGTCTTCAACACAGTGTCTCTGAGATGGAGGAAGTTGTCTCCGGTGGCAACTAGAAGAGGAGAACCTCCCCTTGACGTTCCCTGCGTGCGCACAGACCACACTGCTGCTCTGGTAGAATATACTGTCTACCTCTTCGGGGGATATGATGCGAGTGCTGTGTGTTGCAACGTGCTTTATGCATTTGAGGTCGACGCCCACACATGGTTCAAACCCAGAGTTTTTTGGACTGTCCCCGATGGGAGGAGCCGGCACTCAGCCTGTGTCTTGGAGAAGGTCATGTTTATCTATGGAGGACACACCCAGCTGACTGGATGGACTAATGACATGTACAAGTTGGACACCACCACGATGGTCTGGACGTCAATTAACACCAGAGACACTGCGCCATCTGCTTCATGGTATCACTCTGCCACCATCATCGGGACAAAGATCTTTGTATTTGGTGACTACTACAAGGACATCAGAGTGTTTGACTCAGAGACCAACCTCTGGAAGAACGCACCTCCTGCACAGATTATCTTACGCTACGGTCATTCAGCTTTTACCCGCAATGGAGAGCTGTACATATTTGGTGGCCCAGATATTCATCACTCCAGTGATCTGTGGAAATTCCATCCAGAGACCTTCTCCTGGAAGGAGGTTAAGCCCAAGGGGAACGGCCCGTCAACGATGACTAGTGACTGCTGTTGCATGGTGGGAGATCGTGTCATCCTCTTTGGGGATTACACACAACCTCATGACCTGTACGTCTTAGATTTGAGTCCTAGTCTGAAGACGCTATGCAAGCTAGCGGTTATTCAGTACGGACTGGATCAGTCTGAACTCACACACGACATCAGGTGGGAACTGAGAGCCTTGAATGAAACTAAATAAATATGGCCTGGACCACTGGTCATAGCGCCACCTAGGCTAGCGACCCTCAAAAAATACATCAAATCTAAATAAAAACGAATCCATGATGACTAAATATACTGACAATTTTGTCAACAAATAAAAAACTAGACTAAATGTTAGGAAGGGACTATAGTGGAAAAGATATCCAGTATAAGTAAAAGACACAAGTCATTTTACACTTGGTTGTATACTGAAAATAGCCGATCTACAGGCTTAATTTCACATTAATATAGCATAAGAACCATGTTTTAAACTAAAGTGGATCTTTGTCTCTCATGGCCTGAGAGAGTGACATGACATGTTTAGACAGGAAGCATGGAGAGCTGCAGGGGGGTTGTATGCTAATAGATCGGCCTGCTGATAGTAGGCCAGGACACCTACTGTGCCTCCTAGCTCTGTCCTTCCTGGTGACCACTACCTTATTTAGACATGTGTGACAATTTGGTACAGGGGGGTTGGGACCACCTTTGCATTCTTCCTTTGATGTCTCTGTCTTTGAGTTGTATAAGGTCTACTGAAAATGCTTGTAACAGTGTGTGTTAGTCCGGAGGCCGAGGGGCTGAGGGAAGGATCCATGGGGCTCCGGCCCCATGGCTGTTTGATGCTGTACTGAACTCTGCAAATAAAATGGGACTCCGGAACAACTTTCATCTGCTTGCCTGAATGCCTGTGCTTCTTCATCCATCTATCTGTCTGCAGAACTTCTCCGTATTTTTGCCTGAGTATTTTCTAGTCTAAGTCTTTACGTCTGTTTATGGGCAATAGAGAGAGAAAAAGCAGTCTCTCCTTTGTAGTAAAGATACTTCAAAGTGGTGCGAAGACTCGGTCGCGTTGATGCATTTTTGCGTCAGGCGAGAGAACCAGTGGACAATTTAATTCAGTCTAATAGATATTTCGGTCGGCTATTTTTGAACGGAGGAGAACGACGACGGCGCTGCAGTCGAACCGACGGGGTTCAACACGGCGATCACCGCCGCAACAGGGTTGGCCTGCACTGAGGAGCGACGATGCACAGCTGCGGTTCCTGCCCGGCGATGGACGGAGGACGGAGGGACTACAGTCGGCGTCTCCAGCGTCACCTCTGACTACGGTCGGCGTCGAGCGGCGATCGAAGGGAGGCGGCCTACAGTCTACTCTACACAGTGGCTGCGGTGGAGGGCGATTGTGCGTGCCTCGGCGATGGACAGCGGCTGGACGGCGGGGAGGGTGCCCCGGCCCGTGGGCGTTAGGGTTTTTCACCACATGTGCGCAACCTAACACACACACAAACACACACGCACGTATTAACTGTATATATGATGATTCCGGGTGTGCCAGTACAGTGAAAGTACAGTACAGTACAGTACAGTACAGTACAGTACAGTACAGTGAAAGTACAGTACAGTACAGTACAGTACAGTACAGTACAGTACAGTACAGTACAGTACAGTACAGTACAGTACAGTACAGTACAGGATACAGTAGAGGGACCGCCACATGGTAACTCTGTTTTTTCTCTACTGTTTCGGATGCAGGCGGCTCCCTGGGTCTGGAACGGTCTGTTTCGGATGCAGGCGGCTCCCTGGGTCTGGAACGGTCTGTTTCGGATGCAGGCGGCTCCCTGGGTCTGGAACGGTCTGTTTCGGATGCAGGCGGCTCCCTGGGTCTGGAACTGTTTCGGATGCAGGCGGCTCCCTGGGTCTGGAACTGTTTCGGATGCAGGCGGCTCCCTGGGTCTGGAACTGTTTCGGATGCAGGCGGCTCCCTGGGTCTGGAACTGTTTCGGATGCAGGCGGCTCCCTGGGTCTGGAACTGTTTCGGATGCAGGCGGCTCCCTGGGTCTGGAACTGTTTCGGATGCAGGCGGCTCCCTGGGTCTGGAACTGTTTCGGATGCAGGCGGCTCCCTGGGTCTGGAACTGTTTCGGATGCAGGCGGCTCCCTGGGTCTGGAACTGTTTCGGATGCAGGCGGCTCCCTGGGTCTGGAACTGTTTCGGATGCAGGCGGCTCCCTGGGTCTGGAACTGTTTCGGATGCAGGCGGCTCCCTGGGTCTGGAACTGTTTCGGATGCAGGCGGCTCCCTGGGTCTGGAACTGTTTCGGATGCAGGCGGCTCCCTGGGTCTGGAACTGTTTGGGATGCAGGCGGCTCCCTGGGTCTGGAACTGTTTCGGATGCAGGCGGCTCCCTGGGTCTGGAACTGTTTCGGATGCAGGCGGCTCCCTGGGTCTGGAACTGTTTCGGATGCAGGCGGCTCCCTGGGTCTGGAACTGTTTCGGATGCAGGCGGCTCCCTGGGTCTGGAACTGTTTCGGATGCAGGCGGCTCCCTGGGTCTGGAACTGTTTCGGATGCAGGCGGCTCCCTGGGTCTGGAACTGTTTCGGATGCAGGCGGCTCCCTGGGTCTGGAACTGTTTCGGATGCAGGCGGCTCCCTGGGTCTGGAACTGTTTCGGATGCAGGCGGCTCCCTGGGTCTGGAACTGTTTCGGATGCAGGCGGCTCCCTGGGTCTGGAACTGTTTCGGATGCAGGCGGCTCCCTGGGTCTGGAACTGTTTCGGATGCAGGCGGCTCCCTGGGTCTGGAACTGTTTCGGATGCAGGCGGCTCCCTGGGTCTGGAACTGTTTCGGATGCAGGCGGCTCCCTGGGTCTGGAACTGTTTCGGATGCAGGCGGCTCCCTGGGTCTGGAACTGTTTCGGATGCAGGCGGCTCCCTGGGTCTGGAACTGTTTCGGATGCAGGCGGCTCCCTGGGTCTGGAACTGTTTCGGATGCAGGCGGCTCCCTGGGTCTGGAACTGTTTCGGATGCAGGCGGCTCCCTGGGTCTGGAACTGTTTGGGATGCAGGCGGCTCCCTGGGTCTGGAACTGTTTGGGATGCAGGCGGCTCCCTGGGTCTGGAACTGTTTCGGATGCAGGCGGCTCCCTGGGTCTGGAACTGTTTGGGATGCAGGCGGCTCCCTGGGTCTGGAACTGTTTGGGATGCAGGCGGCTCCCTGGGTCTGGAACTGTTTGGGATGCAGGCGGCTCCCTGGGTCTGGAACTGTTTGGGATGCAGGCGGCTCCCTGGGTCTGGAACTGTTTGGGATGCAGGCGGCTCCCTGGGTCTGGAACTGTTTGGGATGCAGGCGGCTCCCTGGGTCTGGAACTGTTTGGGATGCAGGCGGCTCCCTGGGTCTGGAACTGTTTGGGATGCAGGCGGCTCCCTGGGTCTGGAACTGTTTGGGATGCAGGCGGCTCCCTGGGTCTGGAACTGTTTGGGATGCAGGCGGCTCCCTGGGTCTGGAACTGTTTGGGATGCAGGCGGCTCCCTGGGTCTGGAACTGTTTGGGATGCAGGCGGCTCCCTGGGTCTGGAACTGTTTGGGATGCAGGCGGCTCCCTGGGTCTGGAACTGTTTGGGATGCAGGCGGCTCCCTGGGTCTGGAACTGTTTGGGATGCAGGCGGCTCCCTGGGTCTGGAACTGTTTGGGATGCAGGCGGCTCCCTGGGTCTGGAACTGTTTGGGATGCAGGCGGCTCCCTGGGTCTGGAACTGTTTGGGATGCAGGCGGCTCCCTGGGTCTGGAACTGTTTGGGATGCAGGCGGCTCCCTGGGTCTGGAACTGTTTGGGATGCAGGCGGCTCCCTGGGTCTGGAACTGTTTGGGATGCAGGCGGCTCCCTGGGTCTGGAACTGTTTGGGATGCAGGCGGCTCCCTGGGTCTGGAACTTCCGCCCCTGCATTCCTCCTAGGTTTGTTTTCCCGCTTATTATTCTTAATTGGGGAGAATCTACAGATTTGTCTCAGGTGCGCCACAATCCCCCCCCCCCCCCCCCCCCCCTCCCCCCCCCTCCCCTCATTATTTGCCCGGCACCGATCTGTTTTGCCGCGCTATGAGCTTGTAGATCTGATCTGATAACATAATGCTTTAAACACCAAAAGGGGGGTTCCCGCCCAGAATGGCTTGTAAGATCTGCATGGGCGTCTATATAAGCAGCGTCTAACAGGCTGGAGTCTATGGAGGCGTCGCGCCAATTATCCACTGTAAACACAATGCACGCTTTGTTTGTACTGCGTTGTATTCACCTCATGTCCTCATGCTTATGATTAAAGAATATATATTCTTTATATATGTGCAGCACACACACACACACACACACACACACACACACACACACACACACACACACACACACACACACACACACACACACACACACACACACACACACACACACACACACACACACACACACACACACACACCCCCACCCATGCCAGAAAGCGTCTAGCGGATGAATGTTTTATCTGGTGCACTGCATCGAACGTGCACGCACGTGTCATTCACTAAACCGTGCCTCCTGCTCGTCAACGGAGCTGTGCTGCAGTGTGGCATGATGTGGTCTTTAACCTCGGAGAAGAAGATGAAGACAAGCAGAATGTCAACCACATTTATCCTGACATCATCCCAAAGAGATAGAGTATCATAGCGTTGCTTTAAAAAAGGCCGGTTCACATTTAAAGATGGAGTGCTGTGATTTTTTTCCCACCCTAAAACATGATAATCAGGTCTTATTGTTATATAACGAGGTATAATTGTTTCAAAAAAAAAGTGTACAGTATTTGTTAAAATGTCGTTTTTATGTGGGCATGCCCACCAGTTCATTAAGTATGCCTGGTTTGCCTGGTGGGTGGTGATGGGTGGTGATCCACCTGAACTGAAGCCGCACCCACAGCTGTGGTGGTATGATACAGGGGGAGGGGTTAGGGGAGGGGCTGATAATGTGATGTCACTATATTACTGTTTATTTCATTTCGTTTGACTGTCAGCCTCCAGGAAGAAACCCTAAATACAAAGTTAATACACCATTGCACATACAAACGACTCCAGGGTGCCTAATGAAGTACTGTCACCTCATAGACACATGGAAAACTGGAAAAATACAAACATGGTGGCACTCCATCTTTAACACATTCCATGCCTTTGCAGGCCTTATAGAGAAGTGCTAGCCTGGGGCAGCATTCCATTCCATTCCAATCACACAGTGATTTAGTAACACAGACCAGGCTTTCCTCCGAGGTGGAAAGCCTGGTGACACAAGGTTAAATGGTAAATGGTGCATTTATATAGTGCCTTTATCCAAGGCGCTTTACATAGATTGTGCATTACATTCACCCATTCACACACCGATTGTGGCAGAAACCATGCAAGCATGCACATCGGGAGCAATTTGGGGTTCAGTGTCTTGCCCAAGGACACTTCGACATGTAGACAGGAGGAGCCGGGATTCGAACCGCCGACCCATGGATCATTGGACGACCTGCTCTACCTCCTGAGCCACAGTCGACTGTGGCTCAGGAGGTTAGAGAAGTGCAGGAGTCCCATTGACTACAGGGTGAATTAAGGCATCCATAAGACTCTTATTATCGATAATATAATCTATCTATAATGAGATAAATGTCATGGATTTTATAAATTAAATACTGGTTCATTTTTGGAACCAGACCTTCAAAATCTCTTCCACATCCGTCAACAAGGCCTGCCGTATGCACTGGAAAAATCACACCCGTGTGAACTGAGTGGTGTAAGGTCTTATACAGACTGATCAGCTGTGGTCTGACGTAATGTCTGACGTAATGAAATCACACCCGTGTGAACTGGGTGACCATAGCAACCGTGCTCATTTTTTGAGCACAGACAGACAGACAGAGACACGTAAACTAACAAAGCCAGTTGTAGGAGTGGTTTACACCACTCAAAAATATGTGTGACATTTCTTTTTTAAAACAATGTTTTATCATATAGGAAAACTACTGGTGGAGAGGTTTGTCTAACACACATGTTATGCTTAGCTGTGATTGGACCATAGCAGTTTGGGGAGGGGCTTAGCTATATTTGTGGAGACGTACTGTATGCCTACAGCAGAGTAATATAGTAAGAGAGTGGCGACACTAGCGTTGACTCCCATTGTAACAATGGAATGCGGAAGTGCTCATTCTATCTCAATGGGATAGTTCCAGCCATAGGAGCAATGTTTGGAACTATAGCCCATAGGCACCCGCTTTGTCTCAATGGGATAGTTCCAGCCATAGGAGCAATGTGTGGAACTATAGCCCATAGGCACCCCTCTTTGTCTCAATGGGATAGTTCCAGCCATAGGAGCAATGTTTGGAACTATAGCCCATAGGCACCTGCTTTGTCTCAATGGGATAGTTCCAGCCATAGGAGCAATGTTTGGAACTATAGCCCATAGGCACCCCTCTTTGTCTCAATGGGATAGTTCCAGCCATAGGAGCAATGTTTGGAACTATAGCCCATAGGCACCCCTCTTTGTCTCAATGGGATAGTTCCAGCCATAGGAGCAATGTGTGGAACTATAGCCCAACAGGCACCCGCTTTGAGGAGAGATCAAAGTGTGTCGCTACTCTCCTACTCTACACTCTGGCCTACAGACGGTCCACTTTTGTGGGGGAGATACATGACAGACCGACCCTGTAAAAGACAACCATTTACCTATAGTAAACTGTACAAAAGTTGCAAATGCCATATCGACATGTTTGCTTGGTAAATATGAAAGTAAGTAGCCTTGCCGAGCCATGGGGCCCATAGGGCAGGAGCCTATCTCCTGTTTCTGTAGCGCGAGGCAGCTTTATGTTCAAGTACACCCCCTGGACATGACGCTAGTATGTCGCAGGGACCCCCAATCCAACCCTTGATGCTGAGTGTCAAGCAGGGAGGCATTTTTAGAGTCTTTGGTATGACCCGGCCGGGGATGGAACCCAGACCTCCCAGTCTCAGGGCGGACACTCTAAACTACAAGGCCACTGAGCAGGATTCATTCAAATGATATTACTGAGCTGAGGCGAAGGCGGTTGCGAGCACGAATCCCGAGATTTCGCATGTGTGGCAAATGAGTTCAATAGGAATAAGGTACCAGTGATGTCTCCTTTTCAGTTTGGAAGCCTTTTTGTTTTTTTACTATGACACTCAGTCATACGGAAGCTGTGATTACACATGCTCTTGCCTGCCTGCTTCAACACCCTTTGATGTAACTGTGACACTTTGCTTACAGCGGTGAAAGGCAAGGAGGGTGTGGGAGGTGTGCGTGCATGCGTGTGTCTCTCTGTGTGTGTGTGTGTGTGTGTGTGTGCGCGTGCGTGCGTGCGTGCGTGCGTGCGTGCGTGCGTGCGTGCGTGCGTGCGTGCGTGCGTGCGTGCGTGCGTGCGTGCGTGCGTGCGTGCGCGCGTGCGTGCTTGGCCCACGAGTCTCCAACCTGAAGCCGTCATCAGAACTAAGGCACATCAAAAGTGACAAGAGTCAGAGCCCTAAAACTCTCAATATAGACGACGATACATTTTTCATGGATTTTTTTTTATCATTTCTTATTCATAGCGATTCCATCCACTTCCTTCCCGATGTGTAGGAGGAGGATCCGTGGCTCCACGAGACGTGAGGACACTTGACGGCCGCGTCACCTTCGTCGTGACTTCGTGACCGAGATCCACAAGCTCGTAGCGCGGCACTCGATCGCGAAAATGTGTACCAAATGTTTGAATATATATATATATTATTTCACAGCGAACGTTTTTTAACTAAAATCTTCTGAGGGGTCCCTGGAACAACATATTTTCAGATGGGGGGTCGGCGGCCAAATACATAATTATAACATGTGGGAAACATTATAGAACCACTGATATAGAAACATTTTCAGAAAACTGTCAATGACCGTCCGTCCACCCTGCTCAGGTTCAGTGGTCATTTTGTCGACTAAAAAACCACGACGCAAAATGTTCGTCGAATACTACTGAATAAAATCTAAATAGAGACTGAGCTATAATGACTAAAACTGCGGCTAAATATAGTTGTCAATTTCATCAACAAATAAAAGCTAGACTAAAATGTTAGGGAGGGACTAGTGGAGAAGAGATCCAGTAGAACTAAATGTCAGGGAGGGACTAGTGGAGAAGAGATCCAGTAGAACTAAATGTCAGGGAGGGACTAGTGGAGAAGAGATCCAGTAGAACTAAATGTCAGGGAGGGACTAGTGGAGAAGAGATCCAGTAGAACTAAATGTTAGGGAGGGACTAGTGGAGAAGAGATCCAGTAGAACTAAATGTTAGGGAGGGACTAGTGGAGAAGAGATCCAGTAGAACTAAATGTTAGGGAGGGACTAGTGGAGAAGAGATCCAGTAGAACTAAATGTTAGGGAGGGACTAGTGGAGAAGAGATCCAGTAGAACTAAACGTTAGGGAGGGACTAGTGGAGAAGAGATCCAGTAGAACTAAATGTTAGGGAGGGACTAGTGGAGAAGAGATCCAGTAGAACTAAATGTCAGGGAGGGACTAGTGGAGAAGAGATCCAGTAGAACTAAATGTCAGGGAGGGACTAGTGGAGAAGAGATCCAGTAGAACTAAATGTCAGGGAGGGACTAGTGGAGAAGAGATCCAGTAGAACTAAATGTTAGGGAGGGACTAGTGGAGAAGAGATCCAGTAGAACTAAATGTTAGGGAGGGACTAGTGGAGAAGAGATCCAGTAGAACTAAATGTTAGGGAGGGACTAGTGGAGAAGAGATCCAGTAGAACTAAATGTTAGGGAGGGACTAGTGGAGAAGAGATCCAGTAGAACTAAACGTTAGGGAGGGACTAGTGGAGAAGAGATCCAGTAGAACTAAATGTTAGGGAGGGACTAGTGGAGAAGAGATCCAGTAGAACTAAATGTCAGGGAGGGACTAGTGGAGAAGAGATCCAGTAGAACTAAATGTCAGGGAGGGACTAGTGGAGAAGAGATCCAGTAGAACTAAATGTCAGGGAGGGACTAGTGGAGAAGAGATCCAGTAGAACTAAATGTTAGGGAGGGACTAGTGGAGAAGAGATCCAGTAGAACTAAATGTTAGGGAGGGACTAGTGGAGAAGAGATCCAGTAGAACTAAATGTTAGGGAGGGACTAGTGGAGAAGAGATCCAGTAGAACTAAATGTTAGGGAGGGACTAGTGGAGAAGAGATCCAGTAGAACTAAATGTCAGGGAGGGACTAGTGGAGAAGAGATCCAGTAGAACTAAATGTCAGGGAGGGACTAGTGGAGAAGAGATCCAGTAGAACTAAATGTCAGGGAGGGACTAGTGGAGAAGAGATCCAGTAGAACTAAATGTTAGGGAGGGACTAGTGGAGAAGAGATCCAGTAGAACTAAATGTTAGGGAGGGACTAGTGGAGAAGAGATCCAGTAGAACTAAATGTTAGGGAGGGACTAGTGGAGAAGAGATCCAGTAGAACTAAATGTTAGGGAGGGACTAGTGGAGAAGAGATCCAGTAGAACTAAATGTTAGGGAGGGACTAGTGGAGAAGAGATCCAGTAGAACTAAATGTCAGGGAGGGACTAGTGGAGAAGAGATCCAGTAGAACTAAATGTCAGGGAGGGACTAGTGGAGAAGAGATCCAGTAGAACTAAATGTCAGGGAGGGACTAGTGGAGAAGAGATCCAGTAGAACTAAATGTCAGGGAGGGACTAGTGGAGAAGAGATCCAGTAGAACTAAATGTCAGGGAGGGACTAGTGGAGAAGAGATCCAGTAGAACTAAATGTCAGGGAGGGACTAGTGGAGAAGAGATCCAGTAGAACTAAATGTCAGGGAGGGACTAGTGGAGAAGAGATCCAGTAGAACTAAATGTCAGGGAGGGACTAGTGGAGAAGAGATCCAGTAGAACTAAATGTCAGGGGACGGACTAGTGGAGAAGAGATCCAGTAGAACTAAATGTCAGGGAGGGACTAGTGGAGAAGAGATCCAGTAGAACTAAATGTCAGGGAGGGACTAGTGGAGAAGAGATCCAGTAGAACTAAATGTTAGGGAGGGACTAGTGGAGAAGAGATCCAGTAGAACTAAATGTTAGGGAGGGACTAGTGGAGAAGAGATCCAGTAGAACTAAATGTTAGGGAGGGACTAGTGGAGAAGAGATCCAGTAGAACTAAATGTTAGGGAGGGACTAGTGGAGAAGAGATCCAGTAGAACTTAAAGACTGTAGAAAATACATTTTATGTTTGGTTGCGCCCCGGTGTTGCGCTCTAAAAATAGCCAATCCACAAGCTCACAACGCGTCGCAGCGCGGTGCGTTGTGAGCTTGTAGATCGGCTATTCTCAGCATCATGCAACAAAGTGTAAAATTAATCAGCCATTATGAAGCCAGCAACACCGGCCAAAATACATCTGTCGACAAAATCGACAAAAAATAAATGACATTTCATTCAAAAGACTACTGTGACTAAAACTAAACCAACATTTTGCTGTCAAAATCAACACGGCTATCAGGTCCACGGGAACGACATTGTGACCTTGACAAGGGTCAAAGGTTACAGATGTAACTGTTATCAGGGGACGTTGTTGATGTTGTTGTTGCTGCACTGAGGCGTGCCACGCTCTGTTGAATAACAGCCAGTCATGCATGCAGAAGACACACACACACACACACACACACACACACACACACACACACACACACACACACACACACACACACACACACACACACACACACACACACACACACACACACACACACACACACACACACACACACACACACACACACACACACACACACACACACGACAGCGTATACAAACATTGTAGATAACATGATGAGACTGTCACTTAAAGGGTTCCCCGCTTGGCTCCATCATGCAGTGTGTGCGTGCGTGCATGCATGCGTGCGTGCGTGCGTGCGTGCGTGCGTGCGTGCGTGCGTGCGTATATCTGTAATTCACATAACTCGAGAACGGTTTGCCCCACCGACTTCAAATTTGACACGCGCTCCACACGCGTTCCACACCCACAACAAAAGTTATTAGATTTTTCGGTCTGAGAGGCTAAATCTCATCAGGTGGCTTAGATGCTTATAGTTGACACAATTGACAGATAATAATAAATGACCCCCCCCCCCCCCCCCCCCCCCCCCCCGCACATCCACCCAATAAAGGAGGGGAAAAAAGAAAAGAGAAACCGAAATAACTTTTTTTTCTATCAAATTACCAGAATTCAAGGGGATTTTATTCACTTCATTTTTTGACAGATTCCTTCATGTCGAATGAAGAATGCAATAATGAAGAGAAAAGCGTTGATGAATTGAAGAGAATAGCCGTCCAGGATTAACCAATTTTGGCGGGAACCCCTTTTGTGTTTTAAACATTATGTTATAATTTAGCTATTGAAAAAATAGCAGATCTACAAGCTCATAGCTCGCCACCGAGTGGCGCGCTACGAGCTTGTAGGTCTGCTATTTTTGAAAAATCGCGGATCTTTGAATATATATTCTTTCAGAGCTAACGTTTTTTAGCTCAAATCTTCAAATGCTTCTGGGGGGGGGGGGTCCCTGAACAACATTATTTTCAGATGGGGGTAGGCGGCCAATTACATATAATTTTTGGGGTCCGTGACATGAAATATTGAGCACCACCGATATAGAAACATAGGGTATTTCAGAAAAATGTCAGGATTTAGAAGACATTTTTTTTATTTCGACGTCAGGCCTAAATGGATTAACAACAGGCTATATCAGAAATCCATTTATAAACACGCAGCTCTCAGAGTATAATAATAATCCGAGTGTCTTCATCCAGTCTGTTCTCTTCTCTCTCTCTCTCTCTCCTCTCTCTCTCCTCTCTCTCTCTCTCTCTCTCTCTCTCTCTCCTCTCTCTCTCTCTCTCTCTCTCTCTCTCTCTCTCTCTCTCTCTCTCTCTCTCTCTCTCTCTCTCTCTCTCTCCAGCTTCCTCCTCCCTGCCTCCCTCCCTCCCTCTCTCCCTTCCTCCCTCTCTCCCTTCCTCCTCTCTCCCTTCCTCCCTCCCTCCCCCCCTGCCTCCCTGCCTCCCTCCCTCCCTCCCTCCCAAGCTTCCAGAGATAATATAGCCTACAATAATTCCCGTTTTGAGGCATCTGAGGTCGATGTTGTTATTATTGCCTTAGGAAGTTGTTCGAAACAAACGCAATTCTGACACGGTATAATATCCAAAATGGCATATCAGAAACATACAAATGTGTGTGTGACTGTATGTGATGTGTTGCCATGCTTTTTGTTCTTGCTTAATGTAAATCGCTCTGGATTAAGAGCGTCTGCTGAATGCCTAAATTGTAAATTGTTGTTATTGTTTTTTCATCCATGATTTTCTGTACAGTAGTAGGCTACAGCGCCACTCACTTCAGACAGGTGTGATACGGCGTTTGTCTCCTCAAAATGTCCGCAACACAAACATGAATGCCATTGCCTGCATACTACTGCATAGCGATACGAGCCAGGGCTGGACTGAGACAAAAATTCGGCCCGGACATTTTCGTGGAATTTGGCCTAGAATAGAAATAGTACTCTGTCACACGTAGAGATGTCCTGATACTGTATCGGCCCGGCCTTATTTGTCATATCGGTATCGGGTAGGATGCAACGATTAATCAGTAGCATAATCAGGATTAGGTCATATCGGCCATAAAAATGGCTTTGGACCAATAAGCCCCTAGGAGGGCCTAGGCTTGTTTCCATTGTGGTCCTCTGTATAATATTGGAATCGGTCAGAATCGGTATCGCAGATATGACCCTGCAATAATCGGATATACTGTAGGTCATAATTTCATAAGCCGTGCACCCCTAGTATCGGTTAATATGCCAGTCTAACCAGCGATCCGACACAGGGGTAAGAAGTTGACACTATGGCAGGTCTGCTATAAGTCTGCTATAAACACAACACGAGATATTTGTCTCTAAAGTCTAAACAAACACCGCCGATCTGCTCCGTCCATACGCACGCACGCACGCACGCACGCACGCACGCACGCACGCACGCACGCACGCACGCACGCACGCACGCACGCACGCACAAGCTTGTAGATCTGCTATTTTCAGCAAGTGTACAATCAGTCATTCCGACGGCATCAAGGACGCCAAAATACATTTTACAAAATACATCTACAACTGTAGATTTAGTCGACAAAAATTAGACTAACACTAAAAAACATTCCAGGTGACTAAAATATGACTAAAGATAAATGAAAACCATTAATTCAAGAGACTATGAACTAAAACTAAAATGGAAATTTGCTGCCAAAAACAACACTGATTGTCAAGGCCAGAACATAGTGTACTGTAACTGTATACTGTATAATGACACTCAGTAGGTGGTTCACCACAAAACCGCAAAATCTGTCTTGGAAGAGCCACCCATTCACTAATCTAATATACGGTAACCTTCCCCGTGTTTCTACACTAGTCCACCCATCGACTGATCTAATATACGGCAACCTTCCCCGTGTTTCTACACTAGTCCACCCATCGACTGATCTAATATACGGCAACCTTCCCCGTGTTTCTTCACTAGTCCACCCATCGACTGATCTAATATACGGCAACCTTCCCCGTGTTTCTACACTAGTCCACCCATCGACTGATCTAATATACGGCAACCTTCCCCGTGTTTCTTCACTGGTTCGATCCAGAAGAACACAGTTTGCCGGCCACTGCTACAGAGCTGACAATGAGGTTATATCTTCCCTTCTTCTCTGGAGTCCTGCCTCAACGCAGACCAGAGGAATAGAAAACTGTGGTTCCCTGATGTCATCGCTAGGGACACAGGCATCAGTAAGCACGGACTGGGGATGGCAATGAAGGACCGGGAAGTCTGGCGTAACATTGTGAAATCCACGATCTCGACCGCGGTCGGAAAATGATGAGGACTTCTGCATGGCGTACGACGACGATGAAACAATGATGTCATAGCTTCTATTTGAAACGTTTCCACTCTAATGATGATGTCATGCTCATATAGCTTCTATTTGAAACGTTTACACTCTAATGATGATGTCACACTCATATAGCTTCTATTTGAAACGTTTCCACTCTAATGATCATGTCACGCTCAGAGCTTCTATTTGAAACGTTTCCACTCTAATGATGATGTCATGCTCATATAGCTTCTATTTGAAACGTTTACACTCTAATGATGATGTCACACTCATATAGCTTCTATTTGAAACGTTTCCACTCTAATGATCATGTCACGCTCAGAGCTTCTATTTGAAACGTTTCCACTCTAATGATGATGTCATGCTCATATAGCTTCTATTTGAAACGTTTCCACTCTAATGATGATGTCACGCTCATATAGCTTCTATTTGAAACGTTTCCACTCTAATGATGATGTCATGCTCATATAGCTTCTATTTGAAACGTTTCCACTCTAATGATGATGTCACGCTCATATAGCTTCTATTTGAAACGTTTCCACTCTAATGATGATGTCACGCTCATATAGCTTCTATTTGAAACGTTTCCACTCTAATGATGATGTCATGCTCATAGCTTCTATTTGAAACGTTTACACTCTAATGATGATGTCACGCTCATATAGCTTCTATTTGAAACGTTTCCACTCTAATGATGATGTCATGCTCATAGCTTCTATTTGAAACGTTTCCACTCTAATGATGATGTCATGCTCATAGCTTCTATTTGAAACGTTTCCACTCTAATGATGATGTCATGCTCATAGCTTCTATTTGAAACGTTTACACTCTAATGATGATGTCACGCTCATATAGCTTCTATTTGAAACGTTTCCACTCTAATGATGATGTCATGCTCATAGCTTCTATTTGAAACGTTTCCACTCTAATGATGATGTCACGCTCATATAGCTTCTATTTGAAACGTTTCCACTCTAATGATGATGTCACGCTCATAGCTTCTATTTGAAACGTTTACACTCTAATGACAATCCCAGTAAATAGGGATAAATTATTAATTTGATGTTTTATTAAATGATCAATTGTTTATTGTGTTCACAGTCCGATCGATCATATTATTTTGAGTATAACTGACGTATGCCTACAGCTCAAATGTGATTCCCAGCTGCAGGTGCTGCTCATGCCACATAATCCACTTTGCATTCTGGTGGGCGATGTGTGATGCATGAGCATCTGCTTTCCAAATCAATTTAGCCCCCCCCCCCCCCCCCCCACCACCTCCCACCCCCATATCTGGGAATAGATAATCATTTCTCGTTCATGTCTTTAAACCTTTTAGACCTGAGGACGATTCTATATACAAATGTCTTCTAAATCCTGACAGTTTTCAGAAAAAAAAAACACGTTTCCATGTCAGTCGTTCTCAAACATGTTCATGTCAAGGACCCCCAATTTCAGTTAAAAACGTTCGCTCTGAAAAAATACAAACATATTCACAGATTTGCGTAGCTCGTAGCTCGTAGCGCAGCACTCGGTGCCGCGCTAAGAGCTTGTAGATCTGCTATTTTACAATATAGCTAAAGTGTAACACAATGCTTAAAACACCAGAAGGGGTTCCCGTCCAGAATGGATTAAAAAGCTAGGAGTCACACAGACAGACAGACGGACGGACGGGGCGAATATTACGCTTTATACTTTGAGGAATGGAAAACAAACCAAAAGGGTAATGGAGGGAGGGGGGGTGGTGGGGGAGGAAGGCTTCGCCAAGTAATCGTGAGCTGTTTTCATCTCTGGTTGTGTGTTTGGTCCTAATGAGAGCTGGCGTAGTGAGAGAGGAGTGGAAGACTGAACCCCTGTTATGCACATTTAGACTCTGCTTTTACTCTAGTAGGATGTTGCCTGGGGACCCCCGGGGACCCCCGGAAATGCTTTGGCCGTGTCTCGCCAAAGCAATAGAAAGAGATCGAAATGCCATTAACTGGGGATGTCATGTCATTTAAATTAAACGGGTCGAGAATCGCTGCTAGAGCCGTACAAATCTTCTATTATGCGGGGTCCCATTATACCTTTTTCACATGGGGGGTCCGCGGGCTGATAAGTGTCAATTTGGGGGTCCTGGTCCTGGTCCTAGTGCTTCGGTCAACAAGACATTTCCATAACGTCGTAACACATGGAAGCAGTCCAGTCCAGCAGCACCGGGTCACTTTATCGACGTTGCACTTTGCACTCTGCTCACTGACATCTCTCACGTCCTCCTCACACCACTGTAAGCTTAGTGGGTAGAGAGAGAGGTCGGCCGGTGGTCACAAGGTCACGGGCGTGACCCCTGACGCTCCCGGTGTACGTGTCTGAGTGTCGAAACTTTTAACCCCTAACGGCTCCCCCGAGCACCCGTCATGATCATGTGACTGAGCAGCTATCGGCTGCCACAGTGGAGCTCAAACTGAATCTCCCTCGCACGATTAATAAAGGCCCTAAATGTCTTGTAGTCGTACGACGAATAGCGAAATTAACCCGTCTACTATAATTGCTTATTTTCTTTATGGGCGCTAGGCCGTCCAATGCCCAGCTTTGTCTGTTTTTTGTGTATCCCATATAGCAATGATTTGATTGGCTGAGCACCCCATAGTGATGATTTGATTGGCTATGATTGGTATGGAGGATAAGAAGTGAGGGCGCTAATTGCGATTGGCCAGAATGCGATGGTGTATGATGATGTATAAGATCAGAACGCCTCTCACTTCACACAGGTGTGATTTTTATATTTGTTTTTTATCAACTGAAAAGGATTATAATGTCTACCACAGCTCCATGACTAACCAAGCTTAACACGTTCATAATCATTTCGAGCTAATTTCCTGACGTACGTATACAAATTTTTATGAAATACTAATTTGTTATGAAAAAAAATATACTATATTAATATTAATAAATGGTATTTTTTGCTGGGTTTCTGGTGGCTCCACAATATTTAATTTGTTGACTATACAGTATTCACACAGAAGAGAAAACAATACAGCAATACAAATTAATCCACCCAGCCTGCAGCACACCGAGGGGATGAGAGGTAGAGCAGGAACATTTAACCCTTTTAGACCTGAGGACGATTCTACTACAATTCATGTCTTCTAAATCCTGACAGTTTTCTGAAAAACCTGCATGTTTCAGTCGTTCTCAAACATTCTAATGTCAAGGACCCCCAAAAATATATTAATTTGCCAATTTGGCCGCCGACCCCCATCTGAACATATGTTTTTCCAGGGACCACCACCCCTCCCGCGATATTTTACACGATTGTTCAAAAATAGCAGATCTACAAGCTCGTAGCGCGGCACTCGGTACCGCGCTATGAGCTTGTAGATCTGCTATTTTTCAACAGCTGAAGCATAACATAATGCTTTAAAACACCAAAAGGGGTTCCTGTCCTGAACGTGTTAATTTGGAGATGGTTGCTGTGTCTTGTTTCCATGGCTTTGTGGATGATTTCCTTCCACAGAGGAAAGCCTGTAATACAAAGCTCTAATCCTCCGTTCAACAACCAGGTAATAAAAAGCTCTAATCCTCCGTTCAACAACCAGGTAATAAAAAGCTCTAATCCTCCGTTCAACAACCAGGTAATAAAAAGCTCTAAGCCTCCGTTCAACAACCAGGTAATAAAAAGCTCTAATCCTCCGTTCAACAACCAGGTAATAAAAAGCTCTAAGCCTCCGTTCAACAACCAGGTAATAAAAAGCTCTAATCCTCCGTTCAACAACCAGGTAATAAAAAGCTCTAATCCTCCGTTCAACAACCAGGTAATAAAAAGCTCTAATCCTCCGTTCAACAACCAGGTAATAAAAAGCTCTAATCCTCCGTTCAACAACCAGGTAATAAAAAGCTCTAATCCTCCGTTCAACAACCAGGTAATAAAAAGCTCTAATCCTCCGTTCAACAACCAGGTAATAAAAAGCTCTAAGCCTCCGTTCAACAACCAGGTAATAAAAAGCTCTAATCCTCCGTTCAACAACCAGGTAATAAAAAGCTCTAATCCTCCGTTCAACAACCAGGTAATAAAAAGCTCTAATCCTCCGTTCAACAACCAGGTAATAAAAAGCTCTAAGCCTCCGTTCAACAACCAGGTAATAAAAAGCTCTAATCCTCCGTTCAACAACCAGGTAATAAAAAGCTCTAAGCCTCCGTTCAACAACCAGGTAATAAAAAGCTCTAATCCTCCGTTCAACAACCAGGTAATAAAAAGCTCTAATCCTCCGTTCAACAACCAGGTAATAAAAAGCTCTAATCCTCCGTTCAACAACCAGGTAATAAAAAGCTCTAAGCCTCCGTTCAACAACCAGGTAATAAAAAGCTCTAAGCCTCCGTTCAACAACCAGGTAA
Organism: Electrona antarctica; assembly: GCF_951216825.1. NCBI lineage: Eukaryota > Metazoa > Chordata > Actinopteri > Myctophiformes > Myctophidae > Electrona > Electrona antarctica. The sequence goes on along the minus strand of NC_136801.1, from coordinate 1,469,446 downwards.
TAAAAAGCTCTAATCCTCCGTTCAACAACCAGGTAATAAAAAGCTCTAAGCCTCCGTTCAACAACCAGGTAATAAAAAGCTCTAAAAAGCTCTAAGCCTCCGTTCAACAACCAGGTAATAAAAAGCTCTAAGTCTCCGTTCAACAACCAGGTAATAAAAAGCTCTAAAAAGCTCTAAGCCTCCGTTCAACAACCAGGTAATAAAAAGCTCTAAGCCTCCGTTCAACAACCAGGTAATAAAAAGCTCTAAAAAGCTCTAAGCCTCCGTTCAACAACCAGGTAATAAAAAGCTCTAAGTCTCCGTTCAACAACCAGGTAATAAAAAGCTCTAATCCTCCGTTCAACAACCAGGTAATAAAAAGCTCTAAAGCCTCCGTTCAACAACCAGGTAATAAAAAGCTCTAATCCTCCGTTCAACAACCAGGTAATAAAAAGCTCTAATCCTCCGTTCAACAACCAGGTAATAAAAAGCTCTAATCCTCCGTTCAACAACCAGGTAATAAAAAGCTCTAATCCTCCGTTCAACAACCAGGTAATAAAAAGCTCTAAGCCTCCGTTCAACAACCAGGTAATAAAAAGCTCTAAGCCTCCGTTCAACAACCAGGTAATAAAAAGCTCTAATCCTCCGTTCAACAACCAGGTAATAAAAAGCTCTAAAAAGCTCTAAGCCTCCGTTCAACAACCAGGTAATAAAAAGCTCTAAGTCTCCGTTCAACAACCAGGTAATAAAAAGCTCTAATCCTCCGTTCAACAACCAGGTAATAAAAAGCTCTAAAGCCTCCGTTCAACAACCAGGTAATAAAAAGCTCTAAGCCTCCGTTCAACAACCAGGTAATAAAAAGCTCTAATCCTCCGTTCAACAACCAGGTAATAAAAAGCTCTAATCCTCCGTTCAACAACCAGGTAATAAAAAGCTCTAATCCTCCGTTCAACAACCAGGTAATAAAAAGCTCTAATCCTCCGTGTTCAACAACCAGGTAATAAAAAGCTCTAATCCTCCGTGTTCAACAACCAGGTAATAAAAAGCTCTAATCCTCCGTTCAACAACCAGGTAATAAAAAGCTCTAAGCCTCCGTTCAACAACCAGGTAATAAAAAGCTCTAAAGCCTCCGTTCAACAACCAGGTAATAAAAAGCTCTAAAGCCTCCGTTCAACAACCAGGTAATAAAAAGCTCTAATCCTCCGTTCAACAACCAGGTAATAAAAAGCTCTAAGCCTCCGTTCAACAACGAGGCTCCAATTATTTGGGTTTTCAGGAATCACAGTAAAAGCATTATTATTATTACTAGAATCTGACATTCAGGATGATTACATTTCACCAACGGTGCCAGAGAGAGCGGACCAGATGGGGCTCACGTTATTTAACCCAATAAGCACGGGAACGCAATCTGTGTCAACTTAGCTTTTTTTTTTTTTTTTTTAACCACATTAACCATTGTTATAAACTTTAAAAAAAAATGCAGATCTAGATTGTTTTTTGAAAAATCGTGAAAATGTTGGCACAAATCTTTGAATGTATATTATTTCACAGTGAACGCTTTTTTTATTTTTTATTAAAGATATTTTTTTGCGGCTTACGCCTTTTATTGGTTTTTGAAGGGACAGACAGTAGGCTGACAGGAAACGGGAGAGAGATGGGGGAAGACATGCAGTAAAGGCCGTGTCGGGCTCGGGAGTCGAACCTGCGGCACACTGCGACTGGATTACCAGTCGGGTGCCCAGACGGTTACGCCACCGCCTGGGCACAGTGAACGCTTTTAACTCAAATCTTTGCTTCGGGAGGGGGGGGGGGGGGGGGGGGGGGGGGGTCCAACATATTTGGAGATGGGGGTCCGCGGCCAAATACATATCATATTTTGGGGATTCCTTGACATGAAATAGTTACTATATCACTGACATGATAGAAACATAGGTTTTTCAGAAGACTGTCATGATTTAGACATTTTGTAGAATCTGGTCTCGGGTCTAAATGGGTTAAAGAATGCATGCGGTCCATCAAGGCCGTAGAGTTCAATCCCTGCATGTGTGTGTGCGTGCGTGCGTGCGTGCGTGCGTGCGTGCGTGCGAGCGAGCGTGCGTGCGTGCGTGCGTGCGTGCGTGCGTGCGTGCGTGAGTGAGTGAGTGAGTGAGTGAGTGAGTGAGTGAGTGAGTGAGTGAGTGCGTGCGTGCGTGCGTGCGTGCGTGCGTGCGTGCGTGAGTGAGTGAGTGAGTGAGTGAGTGAGTGAGTGAGTGAGTGCGTGCGTGCGTGCGTGCGTGCGTGCGTGCAGAAGATGAGAAGATTTGCATAAAAGAGATTCAAAGACTTTTTTTTTGGAATATTCAGAAATAAAAGATGTACATGAACTGTATACTAATCTTGCAGTGCGGCATGGGAGTGACGCAATGCGAGCTTGTAGATCTGATATTTATTCTGGAGAACTATATACTGTTCCTCCAAAACCAATGTTCTAAAACTGTAGATAAAATATTTTAAAAAAAAATGACGCAGATGCTTTCCCGGTTTTAACGGATTAATGGATCAAAAAAGAAAAAGAAAAAGGACTCCAGGCCGTGAAGCAGAGCAGGTGGGTTGAGGTCGAGGCACAGCGGGGGTGCAGAGCAGCTCTCTTAGCCTCCTCTCTCCGCCGCCTTTGATCACAAACTTTTCCCGCTAATCCGTTTGAAAGTGTTGCTCTAAGTCAGAGACGGTGCGTCCGCGTGTGCACGCACGCGTCCACCTCGCTGAAAACACGGTTTAATCCATTCTGGGCGGGAACCCCTTTTGGTGTTTTAAGCATTATTATGTTATGCTTTAGCTATTGAAAAATAGCAGATCTACAAGCTCATAGCACGGCACTCGACACTCGCTGCTCATAGCATGAACTTGTAGATCTGCTATTTTTTTTAAATCGTGAAAATGTGGTGCAAATCTTTGAATATACAGTATATTCTTTCAGAGTGAATGCTTTTAACTCAAAACTTTGCTTCTGGGGGGGCGGCCAAATACAGAGAATTCTGGGGGTCTTTGACATAAAATAGTTTGAGACCCACTGATATAGAAACATTGGTTTCTCAGAGAACTGTGAGGATTTAGAAGACATTTAGTAGAATCTGGCCTCTGGTCGACATGGGGTTAATACATTAAGGATGGGAACAGATCTGTGTCGCTTTAGCGTTTAACAAAATAAATGTCATCATGAATCCTACGTGAGCTAAGAACGTATTCCACTGTTACGTTCTTAGCGTACGTATGATTCATGTTAACTCATTATTTTATGTATCTGATGTAATAGGCCTATCTCACAGCCCGCTTTCCACGCCCACTTCCGGTAAATAGTGGTGTCTTTAACATGAGCATTTACACGTTTTTTTTCTCTGGAGAATCTAAGTACATTTTCTAATGTAAAAATGTGACAGACCAATAATATTATAATAATAAATAATAATAAAACTGTATTTGTATAGCACCTTTCATGACATGAAATGCAGCTCAAAGTGCTTTACACAAAAAAGAAAAGAAAGGCAGGGCATAAACAATACAGTGAGGACATGAATTATGAAGCAAACAAGATGGTAAATCAGCTCGAACAGATAGAACAAACCTTACCTTGAGAAAACAAAAGTTGTAGACTTCTTAAATTACCTCTGTTAACATGTAGCGTCTATGGAGTGACGTCACGCTATCACCACTAACCCCGAAAGGGGGCGTATTAAGGGGGCGGGGAAATTCTGTGAGATAGGCTTATTGCCATGTTTTTTTGTTCTTGCTTCATGTACATTGCTCTGGATTAAGAGCGTCTGCTAAAATGTCTAAATTGTAACCAATTTAACCATTATTTTAAACTTTAGCTGTTGAAAAAAAATAGCAGATCAACAGGCTCACAACGCTTGTAGATATGCTATTTTTTTTGGAATAATCGTGAAAATGTGTGCAACTATAATCTTTCACAGTGGATGTTTTAACTCATATGCTTTGCTTCTGGGGGAGGGGGTCACTGGAACGACATATTCTCAGATGGGGGTCGGTGGGAGGGGGTCACTGGAACGACATATTCTCAGATGGGGGTCGGTGGCTTCTGGGGGAGGGGGTCACTGGAACGACATATTCTCAGATGGGGGTCGGTGGGGGAGGGGGTCACTGGAACGACATATTCTCAGATGGGGGTCGGTGGGGGAGGGGGTCACTGGAACGACATATTCTCAGATGGGGGTCGGTGGGGGAGGGGGTCACTGGAACGACATATTCTCAGATGGGGGTCGGTGGGGGAGGGGGTCACTGGAACGACATATTCTCAGATGGGGGTCGGTGGGGGAGGGGGTCACTGGAACGACATATTCTCAGATGGGGGTCGGTGGGGGAGGGGGTCACTGGAACGACATATTCTCAGATGGGGGTCGGTGGCCACAATTACATACAATTGTTGGGGTCCTTGACATGAAACAGTTTGTGCACCACTGACGTACTGTAGAAACATAGGGTTTTCAGAAAGCTGTGATGATTTAGAAAATATTTGTAGAATTTCGTCTCAGTCCTAAATGGGCTAATTACCTCCGCCACGCACGCACAGTCTCACACACACACACGCACGCACAGTCTCACACACACACACACACACACACACACACACACACACACACACACACACACACACACACACACACACACACACACACACACACACACACACACACACACACACACACACACACACACAGTGGCGTGCACAGACATTTAGAGGGGCAGGTGCTCAAGTTAAAAAAGGGCACCTTGTGCAGCGCGTGGAACCGGCCGGTTGCCTTAATCCATTTTGGTGTTAGCATTATGTTATGCTTTAGCTATTGAAAAATAGCAGATCTACAAGCTCATAGCGCGCCACCGAGTGGCGCGCTATGAGCTTGTAGATCTGCTATTTTTGAAAAAGAAAAAATTTATTTTTTTAAAGGGCACATTGCCAAAAGGGCAGGGGGTGCTCTAGCACCCCCTAGTGTCTATCTGTGCACGCCACTGCACACACACACACACACACACACACACACACACACACACACACACACACACACACACACACACACACACACACACACACACACACACACACACACACACACACACACACACACACACACACACACACACACACACACACACACACACACACACCGCTTTGAAACTAGCCTGAAAGATTGCGAAAGTGAGCGTCGTTTGGGAGTCTGGTCGGAGACGGGGGGATTAAATCCCAAGGCTTGGGCTGAGCGACCGCCGTGCTCCTGAAACCAGACGTGAGACGCACCGTTGATGATGTGACAGCTGGGGCCGGCGCCCCCTACAGGGGGCCACTGGAAGACAGTGGTGGAAAGTAACCAAGTACTTTTACTTAAGTACTGTACTTAAGTAAAATTTTGAGGTATTTGTACTTTACTTGAGTATTTCCAATTCCCAGTACTTTTACTTCTACTCCACTACGACTGTGGCTCAAGAGGTAGAGCAGGTCGTCCAATGATCCATGGGTCGGCGGTTCGAATCCCGGCTCCTCCTGTCTACATGTCGAAGTGTCCTTGGGCAAGACACTGAACCCCAAATTGCTCCCGATGTGCTGGTTGGTACCTTGCATGGCTTCCGCTGCAATCGGTGTATGAATGTGTGTGTGAATGGGTGAATGTAATGCACAATCTATGTAAAGCGCCTTGGATAAAGGCGCTATATAAATGCACCATTTACCATTTACCATTTACTACATCTCAGAGCCAAAATGTGTACTTTTACTTCACTACAATTATTTGAAAACTTTAGTTACTAGTTACTTTGGCGATTTTAATTTTGATTAGAAAACATACATTAACCACTTTAACCCTATATATTTTAACCCTATATATTTTGGCCATTTGAAAATAGCCGATCTACAAGCAGTGGTGGAAGCACTTTGTTGAAGTATATATACTCTATTACAAGTATGAGTCCTGAATTCAGAAATAGGCCGCATAGCGCACACTTGCGACCAACAGCAAAAAGCTTTGGTTTGATGTTTTCAAGCCTTTATGATCTGCTGTAAAAAACATTTGACCCCCCCCCCCCCCCCGGGCACACTAATAGATAACCTTGAACCTTGAATTCAAAATGCACTTGAGTAATATATATATATACGTACCTAAGAAAACTAAAGTTGTTGTACGATATACAGTATAGGGCGGCGGTGGCTCAGCGGTAGAGTGGCCGGATGGAAACCGCAAGGTTGCCAGTTCGAACCCTGTGGGCTCCCCCAGAGTTAAGGTGGTTGTACACCGGCCACGTTTTTCGGAAAACCGATGGAGAAACGCCACTTAAAAATCCGAATTCGCGCCCGGTGTGTGGAGACCTTAAGTGTCGAAGTGTCCTTGAGCAAGACCCCTAATTGCTCCCGATGTGCAGGTTGGTGCCTTGCATATAGTTTCCTCTGACTTCATCGGTGTATGAATGCATGTGTGAATGTAATGCACAATCTATGTAAAGCTCCTTGGATAAAGACACTATATTAAATGCACCACTATTTACTGGAGCTTCGAATTGTACCTTTTAAAACTAAACTGTGTTGTATATATGGAGCATAACCTACTGTGAAAAAGTTCGCAAAAACGTTTACCTAACTTTGCTACTACAGGGAAAACATGTACATATGTTACCATTTTATTTTACTCCTTGTTCGCTCTTTCTTGCACTCTTTATCCTGTCCCTTTGTTTGCTGTGTTTTGTTGTTTAAATGTTGTTATCGATGCCGCTGCATTGTCTGTAAGGAAGCCAAACTAAAATAAATTGTACTCTTACGCAACTGTACACAAGATGCAACAATACAGTAACAACCTTGAACCTTCACCACCTTCATAATGTCGTAGCTCCATCGTGTTCACCCTGCCTTCTGCAAGTTGCAGAGCATCTGCTAAATTATACATTGTTGTAGCTTTTCAGCTCTTTCTTTCCCCCAGGTAACCATGGGTACCTTGACAAAAAAAAAACAATAAATGTTCAGTGGCACGGTGAAATGAAATAGCACGGCATCATGAGCGTGGAGTTTGTTGTGCATCACATTTTAAAGAAATAATGAGAACTTCTCATACAATCAATGCTCAATGTCCTCGGCTGAATGATGGTCTCGAGTCTCTGATGATTCAGAGAGGTAACACGAGGTTAAACTCCTCCAAACATCAGCCATTACATTCAAGAGCACTTGATGGTTCATAAAAGAAAGAAGAAAGAAAAGAAGAGAAAAATATGTTCTGTGTTATTATCGCATCTTTCCAAATCCCACCGCGAAGGCATCATGAAGTGCCTTTATCGTAATAAACACAAAAGGCATTATGAAGTGCCTTTATCATAATAAACACAAAAGCTTTCGTTCAGAGTCATACAAACATGGAAAAACTTTTAAAACGCCAGCCTGTCTCCACGACTGTCTCACAAAAACATATGTGCCCATGCGATATGCGATGCATACGGACGCTATGAGATGCATACGGACGCTATGAGATGCATACGGACGCTATGAGATGCATATGGACGCTATGAGATGCATATGGACGCTATGAGATGCATACGGACGCTATGAGATGCATATGGACGCTATGAGATGCATATGGACGCTATGAGATGCATATGGACGCTATGAGATGCATATGGATGCTATGAGATGCATATGGACGCTATGAGATGCATATGGACGCTATGAGATGCATATGGACGCTATGAGATGCATATGGACGCTATGAGATGCATATGGACGCTATGAGATGCATATGGACGCTATGAGATGCATATGGACGATATGAGATGCATACGGACGATATGAGATGCATATGGACGCTATGAGATGCATATGGACGCTATGAGATGCATATGGACGCTATGAGATGCATACGGACGCTATGAGATGCATATGGACGCTATGAGATGCATATGGACGCTATGAGATGCATATGGACGCTATGAGATGCATATGGACGCTATGAGATGCATATGGACGCTATGAGATGCATATGGACGCTATGAGATGCATATGGACGCTATGAGATGCATACGGACGATATGAGATGCATATGGACGCTATGAGATGCATATGGACGCTATGAGATGCATATGGACGATATGAGATGCATATGGACGCTATGAGATGCATATGGACGCTATGAGATGCATATGGACGCTATGAGATGCATATGGACGCTATGAGATGCATATGGACGCTATGAGATGCATATGGACGATATGAGATGCATATGGACGCTATGAGATGCATATGGACGCTATGAGATGCATACGGACGATATGAGATGCATATGGACGCTATGAGATGCATTATGGACGCTATGAGATGCATTATGGACGCTATGAGATGCATATGGACGATATGAGATGCATACGGACGCTATGAGATGCATATGGACGATATGAGATGCATACGGACGCTATGAGATGCATATGGACGCTATGAGATGCATATGGACGATATGAGATGCATACGGACGCTATGAGATGCATATGGACGCTATGAGATGCATATGGACGCTATGAGATGCATATGGACGCTATGAGATGCATATGGACGCTATGAGATGCATATGGACGCTATGAGATGCATACGGACGCTATGAGATGCATATGGACGATATGAGATGCATATGGACGCTATGAGATGCATATGGACGCTATGAGATGCATACGGACGCTATGAGATGCATACGGACGATATGAGATGCATATGGACGCTATGAGATGCATATGGACGCTATGAGATGCATACGGACGATATGAGATGCATATGGACGCTATGAGATGCATATGGACGATATGAGATGCATATGGACGCTATGAGATGCATATGGACGCTATGAGATGCATATGGACGATATGAGATGCATATGGACGCTATGAGATGCATATGGACGCTATGAGATGCATATGGACGATATGAGATGCATACGGACGATATGAGATGCATATGGACGCTATGAGATGCATATGGACGCTATGAGATGCATATGGACGCTATGAGATGCATACGGACGCTATGAGATGCATACGGACGCTATGAGATGCATATGGACGCTATGAGATGCATATGGACGATATGAGATGCATATGGACGCTATGAGATGCATATGGACGATATGAGATGCATATGGACGCTATGAGATGCATATGGACGCTATGAGATGCATATGGACGCTATGAGATGCATATGGACGCTATGAGATGCATATGGACGATATGAGATGCATATGGACGCTATGAGATGCATACGGACGATATGAGATGCATATGGACGCTATGAGATGCATATGGACGATATGAGATGCATATGGACGCTATGAGATGCATATGGACGATATGAGATGCATAAGGACGCTATGAGATGCATATGGACGATATGAGATGCATATGGACGCTATGAGATGCATACGGACGATATGAGATGCATATGGACGCTATGAGATGCATACGGACGATATGAGATGCATATGGACGATATGAGATGCATAAGGACGCTATGAGATGCATATGGACGATATGAGATGCATAAGGACGCTATGAGATGCATATGGACGCTATGAGATGCATATGGACGCTATGAGATGCATATGGACGCTATGAGATGCATATGGACGATATGAGATGCATAAGGACGCTATGAGATGCATATGGACGATATGAGATGCATAAGGACGCTATGAGATGCATATGGACGATATGAGATGCATAAGGACGCTATGAGATGCATATGGACGCTATGAGATGCATATGGACGCTATGAGATGCATATGGACGCTATGAGATGCATACGGACGATATGAGATGCATATGGACGCTATGAGATGCATATGGACGATATGAGATGCATATGGACGCTATGAGATGCATACGGACGATATGAGATGCATATGGACGCTATGAGATGCATATGGACGATATGAGATGCATAAGGACGCTATGAGATGCATATGGACGCTATGAGATGCATAAGGACGCTATGAGATGCATATGGACGCTATGAGATGCATATGGACGCTATGAGATGCATATGGACGCTATGAGATGCATACGGACGCTATGAGATGCATATGGACGATATGAGATGCATACGGACGCTATGAGATGCATATGGACGCTATGAGATGCATATGGACGCTATGAGATGCATATGGACGCTATGAGATGCATATGGACGATATGAGATGCATAAGGACGCTATGAGATGCATATGGACGATATGAGATGCATAAGGACGCTATGAGATGCATATGGACGCTATGAGATGCATATGGACGCTATGAGATGCATATGGACGCTATGAGATGCATACGGACGCTATGAGATGCATACGGACGCTATGAGATGCATATGGACGCTATGAGATGCATATGGACGCTATGAGATGCATACGGACGATATGAGATGCATATGGACGATATGAGATGCATATGGACGCTATGAGATGCATACGGACGATATGAGATGCATATGGACGCTATGAGATGCATATGGACGCTATGAGATGCATACGGACGATATGAGATGCATATGGACGATATGAGATGCATACGGACGCTATGAGATGCATATGGACGCTATGAGATGCATATGGACGCTATGAGATGCATACGGACGATATGAGATGCATATGGACGCTATGAGATGCATATGGACGCTATGAGATGCATACGGACGATATGAGATGCATATGGACGATATGAGATGCATACGGACGCTATGAGATGCATATGGACGCTATGAGATGCATATGGACGATATGAGATGCATACGGACACTATGAGATGCATACGGACACTATGAGATGCATATGGACGATATGAGATGCATATGGACGCTATGAGATGCATACGGACGATATGAGATGCATACGGACGCTATGAGATGCATATGGACGCTATGAGATGCATATGGACGCTATGAGATGCATATGGACGCTATGAGATGCATATGGACGCTATGAGATGCATACGGACGCTATGAGATGCATATGGACGCTATGAGATGCATATGGACGCTATGAGATGCATATGGACGCTATGAGATGCATATGGACGCTATGAGATGCATACGGACGCTATGAGATGCATATGGACGCTATGAGATGCATATGGACGCTATGAGATGCATATGGACGCTATGAGATGCATATGGACGATATGAGATGCATATGGACGCTATGAGATGCATATGGACGCTATGAGATGCATATGGACGATATGAGATGCATATGGACGATATGAGATGCATATGGACGATATGAGATGCATATGGACGCTATGAGATGCATATGGACGCTATGAGATGCATATGGACGATATGAGATGCATATGGACGATATGAGATGCATATGGACGATATGAGATGCATATGGACGATATGAGATGCATATGGACGATATGAGATGCATATGGACGATATGAGATGCATATGGACGCTATGAGATGCATACGGACGATATGAGATGCATACGGACGCTATGAGATGCATACGGACGATATGAGATGCATATGGACGATATGAGATGCATACGGACGATATGAGATGCATATGGACGATATGAGATGCATATGGACGCTATGAGATGCATACGGACGCTATGAGATGCATATGGACGATATGAGATGCATATGGACGATATGAGATGCATATGGACGATATGAGATGCATATGGACGCTATGAGATGCATACGGACGCTATGAGATGCATATGGACGATATGAGATGCATATGGACGCTATGAGATGCATATGGACGATATGAGATGCATATGGACGCTATGAGATGCATATGGACGATATGAGATGCATATGGACGCTATGAGATGCATATGGACGATATGAGATGCATATGGACGATATGAGATGCATACGGACGCTATGAGATGCATATGGACGCTATGAGATGCATATGGACGCTATGAGATGCATATGGACGCTATGAGATGCATATGGACGCTATGAGATGCATATGGACGATATGAGATGCATACGGACGCTATGAGATGCATACGGACGCTATGAGATGCATATGGACGCTATGAGATGCATATGGACGCTATGAGATGCATATGGACGCTATGAGATGCATATGGACGATATGAGATGCATATGGACGCTATGAGATGCATATGGACGATATGAGATGCATATGGACGCTATGAGATGCATATGGACGCTATGAGATGCATATGGACGCTATGAGATGCATATGGACGATATGAGATGCATACGGACGCTATGAGATGCATACGGACGCTATGAGATGCATATGGACGCTATGAGATGCATACGGACGCTATGAGATGCATATGGACGATATGAGATGCATATGGACGATATGAGATGCATACGGACGCTATGAGATGCATACGGACGATATGAGATGCATATGGACGATATGAGATGCATATGGACGATATGAGATGCATACGGACGCTATGAGATGCATATGGACGATATGAGATGCATACGGACGCTATGAGATGCATATGGACGATATGAGATGCATATGGACGCTATGAGATGCATACGGACGCTATGAGATGCATACGGACGCTATGAGATGCATACGGACGATATGAGATGCATACGGACGATATGAGATGCATACGGACGCTATGAGATGCATACGGACGCTATGAGATGCATACGGACGCTATGAGATGCATACGGACGATATGAGATGCATACGGACGATATGAGATGCATACGGACGCTATGAGATGCATACGGACGCTATGAGATGCATACGGACGCTATGAGATGCATATGGACGCTATGAGATGCATATGGACGATATGAGATGCATATGGACGATATGAGATGCATATGGACGCTATGAGATGCATACGGACGCTATGAGATGCATACGGACGATATGAGATGCATACGGACGCTATGAGATGCATATGGACGCTATGAGATGCATATGGACGATATGAGATGCATATGGACGATATGAGATGCATATGGACGCTATGAGATGCATACGGACGCTATGAGATGCATATGGACGATATGAGATGCATATGGACGCTATGAGATGCATATGGACGATATGAGATGCATACGGACGCTATGAGATGCATATGGACGCTATGAGATGCATATGGACGATATGAGATGCATATGGACGCTATGAGATGCATACGGACGCTATGAGATGCATATGGACGCTATGAGATGCATATGGACGCTATGAGATGCATATGGACGATATGAGATGCATATGGACGCTATGAGATGCATATGGACGATATGAGATGCATATGGACGCTATGAGATGCATATGGACGCTATGAGATGCATATGGACGATATGAGATGCATATGGACGATATGAGATGCATATGGACGCTATGAGATGCATATGGACGATATGAGATGCATATGGACGATATGAGATGCATATGGACGCTATGAGATGCATATGGACGATATGAGATGCATATGGACGCTATGAGATGCATATGGACGCTATGAGATGCATATGGACGATATGAGATGCATATGGACGCTATGAGATGCATATGGACGATATGAGATGCATATGGACGCTATGAGATGCATATGGACGCTATGAGATGCATACGGACGCTATGAGATGCATACGGACGCTATGAGATGCATATGGACGCTATGAGATGCATATGGACGCTATGAGATGCATATGGACGCTATGAGATGCATATGGACGCTATGAGATGCATATGGACGATATGAGATGCATATGGACGCTATGAGATGCATATGGACGCTATGAGATGCATATGGACGATATGAGATGCATATGGACGATATGAGATGCATATGGACGCTATGAGATGCATATGGACGATATGAGATGCATATGGACGCTATGAGATGCATATGGACGCTATGAGATGCATATGGACGATATGAGATGCATATGGACGCTATGAGATGCATATGGACGATATGAGATGCATATGGACGCTATGAGATGCATATGGACGCTATGAGATGCATATGGACGCTATGAGATGCATACGGACGCTATGAGATGCATATGGACGCTATGAGATGCATACGGACGCTATGAGATGCATATGGACGCTATGAGATGCATATGGACGCTATGAGATGCATACGGACGCTATGAGATGCATATGGACGCTATGAGATGCATATGGACGATATGAGATGCATATGGACGCTATGAGATGCATACGGACGATATGAGATGCATACGGACGCTATGAGATGCATATGGACGCTATGAGATGCATACGGACGCTATGAGATGCATATGGACGCTATGAGATGCATATGGACGCTATGAGATGCATATGGACGCTATGAGATGCATATGGACGCTATGAGATGCATATGGACGCTATGAGATGCATATGGACGCTATGAGATGCATATGGACGCTATGAGATGCATATGGACGCTATGAGATGCATACGGACGCTATGAGATGCATATGGACGCTATGAGATGCATACGGACGCTATGAGATGCATACGGACGCTATGAGATGCATACGGACGCTATGAGATGCATACGGACGCTATGAGATGCATATGGACGCTATGAGATGCATACGGACGCTATGAGATGCATACGGACGCTATGAGATGCATATGGACCCTATGAGATGCATATGGACGCTATGAGATGCATATTATGGACGCTATGAGATGCATATGGACGCTATGAGATGCATACGGACGCTATGAGATGCATATGGACGCTATGAGATGCATATGGACGCTATGAGATGCATACGGACGCTATGAGATGCATACGGACGCTATGAGATGCATACGGACGCTATGAGATGCATACGGACGCTATGAGATGCATATGGACGCTATGAGATGCATATGGACGCTATGAGATGCATATGGACGCTATGAGATGCATATGGACGCTATGAGATGCATATTATGGACGCTATGAGATGCATACGGACGCTATGAGATGCATACGGACGCTATGAGATGCATATGGACGATATGAGATGCATATGGACGCTATGAGATGCATATGGACGCTATGAGATGCATATGGACGCTATGAGATGCATATGGACGATATGAGATGCATATGGACGCTATGAGATGCATACGGACGCTATGAGATGCATACGGACGCTATGAGATGCATATGGACGCTATGAGATGCATATGGACGATATGAGATGCATATGGACGCTATGAGATGCATACGGACGCTATGAGATGCATATGGACGCTATGAGATGCATATGGACGCTATGAGATGCATATGGACGCTATGAGATGCATATGGACGCTATGAGATGCATATGGACGCTATGAGATGCATATGGACGCTATGAGATGCATATGGACGCTATGAGATGCATATTATGGACGCTATGAGATGCATACGGACGCTATGAGATGCATACGGACGCTATGAGATGCATACGGACGCTATGAGATGCATACGGACGCTATGAGATGCATATGGACGCTATGAGATGCATACGGACGCTATGAGATGCATATGGACGCTATGAGATGCATATTATGGACGATATGAGATGCATACGGACGCTATGAGATGCATACGGACGCTATGAGATGCATATGGACGCTATGAGATGCATATGGACGCTATGAGATGCATATGGACGCTATGAGATGCATATGGACGATATGAGATGCATACGGACGCTATGAGATGCATATGGACGCTATGAGATGCATATGGACGCTATGAGATGCATATGGACGCTATGAGATGCATACGGACGCTATGAGATGCATATGGACGCTATGAGATGCATACGGACGATATGAGATGCATATGGACGATATGAGATGCATATGGACGCTATGAGATGCATACGGACGCTATGAGATGCATATGGACGCTATGAGATGCATATGGACGATATGAGATGCATATGGACGCTATGAGATGCATATGGACGATATGAGATGCATATGGACGATATGAGATGCATATGGACGCTATGAGATGCATATGGACGATATGAGATGCATATGGACGCTATGAGATGCATACGGACGCTATGAGATGCATATGGACGCTATGAGATGCATATGGACGATATGAGATGCATATGGACGATATGAGATGCATATGGACGATATGAGATGCATATGGACGATATGAGATGCATATGGACGATATGAGATGCATATGGACGCTATGAGATGCATATGGACGATATGAGATGCATATGGACGCTATGAGATGCATATGGACGCTATGAGATGCATATGGACGCTATGAGATGCATATGGACGATATGAGATGCATATGGACGATATGAGATGCATACGGACGCTATGAGATGCATATGGACGCTATGAGATGCATATGGACGCTATGAGATGCATACGGACGATATGAGATGCATATGGACGATATGAGATGCATATGGACGCTATGAGATGCATATGGACGCTATGAGATGCATATGGACGATATGAGATGCATATGGACGCTATGAGATGCATACGGACGATATGAGATGCATATGGACGCTATGAGATGCATATGGACGCTATGAGATGCATATGGACGCTATGAGATGCATATTATGGACGCTATGAGATGCATATGGACGATATGAGATGCATATGGACGCTATGAGATGCATATGGACGCTATGAGATGCATACGGACGATATGAGATGCATATGGACGCTATGAGATGCATATGGACGCTATGAGATGCATATGGACGCTATGAGATGCATATTATGGACGCTATGAGATGCATATGGACGCTATGAGATGCATATGGACGATATGAGATGCATATGGACGATATGAGATGCATATGGACGATATGAGATGCATATGGACGCTATGAGATGCATATGGACGATATGAGATGCATATGGACGCTATGAGATGCATATGGACGCTATGAGATGCATATGGACGCTATGAGATGCATATGGACGCTATGAGATGCATATGGACGATATGAGATGCATATGGACGCTATGAGATGCATACGGACGCTATGAGATGCATATGGACGCTATGAGATGCATACGGACGCTATGAGATGCATATGGACGCTATGAGATGCATATGGACGCTATGAGATGCATATGGACGCTGCATATTAGTGGCAGCGGTGGCCGAACGGATAGCGGCGCGGTCTAGATACCGGAAGGTTCCCAGTTCGAACCAGCCGTCCGACACGTTAAAATTACCACCGCTGAAATGCCCTTGAACAAGGCATCAACCACTACGATGAAATGTGTTCTATGAGCAGGGCCTGGCTGGAAACAAGTTCTTGAGCTTAGCCCAGATACCCTGGGTAAATATAGATTTCATTTCATTTCATTTCATTTCATTTCATTTCATTTCATGGACGCTATGAGATGCATATGGACACTATGAGATGCATATGGACGCTATGAGATGCATATGGACGCTATGAGATGCATATGGACGCTATGAGATGCATATGGACACTATGAGATGCATATGGACGCTATGAGATGCATATGGACACTATGAGATGCATATGGACGATATGAGATGCATACGGACGCTATGAGATGCATATGGACGATATGAGATGCATATGGACGCTATGAGATGCATATGGACGCTATGAGATGCATATGGACGCTATGAGATGCATATGGACGCTATGAGATGCATATGGACGCTATGAGATGCATATGGACACTATGAGATGCATATGGACGCTATGAGATGCATATGGACGATATGAGATGCATACGGACGCTATGAGATGCATATGGACGCTATGAGATGCATATGGACGCTATGAGATGCATATGGACACTATGAGATGCATATGGACGCTATGAGATGCATACGGACGATATGAGATGCATACGGACGCTATGAGATGCATATGGACGCTATGAGATGCATATGGACGATATGAGATGCATATGGACGATATGAGATGCATACGGACGCTATGAGATGCATATGGACGATATGAGATGCATATGGACGATATGAGATGCATACGGACGCTATGAGATGCATATGGACGCTATGAGATGCATACGGACGCTATGAGATGCATATGGACGCTATGAGATGCATACGGACGCTATGAGATGCATACGGACGCTATGAGATGCATACGGACGATATGAGATGCATATGGACGCTATGAGATGCATATGGACGCTATGAGATGCATATGGACGCTATGAGATGCATATGGACGCTATGAGATGCATATGGACGCTATGAGATGCATATGGACGCTATGAGATGCATATGGACGCTATGAGATGCATATGGACGCTATGAGATGCATATGGACGCTATGAGATGCATATGGACGCTATGAGATGCATACGGACGCTATGAGATGCATATGGACGCTATGAGATGCATATGGACACTATGAGATGCATATGGACGCTATGAGATGCATATGGACGATATGAGATGCATACGGACGCTATGAGATGCATATGGACGCTATGAGATGCATATGGACGCTATGAGATGCATATGGACGATATGAGATGCATACGGACGCTATGAGATGCATATGGACGATATGAGATGCATATGGACGCTATGAGATGCATACGGACGATATGAGATGCATACGGACGCTATGAGATGCATATGGACGCTATGAGATGCATATGGACGATATGAGATGCATATGGACGATATGAGATGCATACGGACGCTATGAGATGCATATGGACGATATGAGATGCATATGGACGATATGAGATGCATACGGACGCTATGAGATGCATATGGACGCTATGAGATGCATACGGACGCTATGAGATGCATATGGACGCTATGAGATGCATACGGACGCTATGAGATGCATACGGACGCTATGAGATGCATACGGACGATATGAGATGCATATGGACGCTATGAGATGCATATGGACGCTATGAGATGCATACGGACGATATGAGATGCATATGGACGCTATGAGATGCATATGGACGATATGAGATGCATACGGACGCTATGAGATGCATATGGACGCTATGAGATGCATATGGACGATATGAGATGCATATGGACGATATGAGATGCATACGGACGCTATGAGATGCATACGGACGCTATGAGATGCATACGGACGCTATGAGATGCATACGGACGCTATGAGATGCATATGGACGCTATGAGATGCATACGGACGCTATGAGATGCATATGGACGCTATGAGATGCATATTATGGACGCTATGAGATGCATACGGACGCTATGAGATGCATACGGACGCTATGAGATGCATATGGACGATATGAGATGCATATGGACGCTATGAGATGCATATGGACGCTATGAGATGCATATGGACGCTATGAGATGCATATGGACGATATGAGATGCATATGGACGCTATGAGATGCATACGGACGCTATGAGATGCATACGGACGCTATGAGATGCATATGGACGCTATGAGATGCATATGGACGATATGAGATGCATATGGACGCTATGAGATGCATATGGACGATATGAGATGCATATGGACGCTATGAGATGCATATGGACGATATGAGATGCATATGGACGCTATGAGATGCATATGGACGATATGAGATGCATATGGACGCTATGAGATGCATATGGACGCTATGAGATGCATATGGACGCTATGAGATGCATATGGACGCTATGAGATGCATATTATGGACGCTATGAGATGCATACGGACGCTATGAGATGCATACGGACGCTATGAGATGCATACGGACGCTATGAGATGCATATTATGGACGATATGAGATGCATATGGACGCTATGAGATGCATATTATGGACGATATGAGATGCATACGGACGCTATGAGATGCATATGGACGCTATGAGATGCATACGGACGCTATGAGATGCTTATGGACGCTATGAGATGCATACGGACGCTATGAGATGCATACGGACGATATGAGATGCATATGGACGATATGAGATGCATATGGACGCTATGAGATGCATATGGACGATATGAGATGCATATGGACGCTATGAGATGCATATGGACGATATGAGATGCATATGGACGCTATGAGATGCATACGGACGATATGAGATGCATATGGACGATATGAGATGCATATGGACGCTATGAGATGCATATGGACGATATGAGATGCATATGGACGCTATGAGATGCATATGGACGATATGAGATGCATATGGACGCTATGAGATGCATATGGACGCTATGAGATGCATACGGACGATATGAGATGCATATGGACGCTATGAGATGCATACGGACGATATGAGATGCATATGGACGATATGAGATGCATACGGACGATATGAGATGCATACGGACGATATGAGATGCATGTGCATACGGCGATATGGACCCATGCATGCACAGAACAAACACACCTCCATTTCAAGTCAAAATTAATGCCTGTGCAAAATTATAAACAAAAGGTTAGTAAAATAAATAAAAGGATTGGCACAGGAATTATTCCATCACAACAAATGCACAAATGCATTTATCTAGCAGGCACTAGTAAGTGATCAATAATCATAGTGTTTATGACTTAAATAAAGGGTATTTTACTCGTCACAATGTCGTCTTGACACATTAAGTACGAAGTAGCTTCAAAGTAGTGCAGATTATTTGATTAAATTCAAATCATTCTATTAAAGTGTCAAATCACAACCAGTTGTCTCAAAAATCAAAGCTCTGTCAGTGTTTGCAAACCGACAGAGACCCCACCAAGAGCAAACGAAAAACTCCCCCTTAGGAAGAAACGTCAAGCAGAACCCGACTCTAGGGGGGTGCAGTACTTAGTTTAGAAATGTTTTGGTTTAGACTAGTCATTGGTTAGACCAGTCATTAGACCAGTCAACCAGAAACCTAACCCTAACCTCCCACGGGGCAGCACACCTAAACCTAACCTTAACCATGTCTAACCAATGACTAGTCTAAACTAAGTATGCACCTCCTCTAGGGTGGGAGGCCATCTGCCTCGACCGGTTCAGACTCTAGGGTGGGCAGCCATCTGCCTCGACCGGGTCAGACTCTAGGGTGGGCAGCCATCTGCCTCGACCGGTTCAGACTCTAGAGACAAAGACATGCATCCCCATCTATCATTCACCACTGCTCACGCAGCCAATGTGGAGCCAACGCAAATGGCGAGGTCTCAACGGGCAAGCGAGCGGGGCGCTGTGTGGCTTAGAGACACTGGCACGGCGACAACACCGTCACATGCAGAGAGGTCTTGGGGCAGTTGTTTGGTCATTATTTTGGTGCCAGTGATGACAACAAGTGGGCAGGAGAGCCGGCTGTGCCCGTGGAGAGCGTTCAGTGAGAGTGTCGATTGTTGAAGTGGTGCCATCCAGCTCTGAGGCACGCTGGCATGGTGATTAACATTGGCATTAAGAGGATTTGTTCACGTGCGTGCGTGCGTGCGTGCGTGCGTGCGTGCGTGCGTGCGTGCGTGCGTGCGTGCGTGGGGGGTGTTGTGCCCTTGCCAGTTGTACTTGTAAGTCTTTGGTTGAATGAGAATCGTGGGATGTTTTATTATTTATTTTTCATCCTTCCTTTCTTTTTGTATAATTTTTCACCCGGTGCCAAATTGCCAATAAACTGTAATCCCGGGCTCTCTACTCTCCTTCTGCCAATCTGGGGAGAGCCCCGAACAGAGCTCGTTCTTCCTTCAGTGCATTGAGGAGTGAGCGGGTCGCTTCTCATCACCCGACAGGTGACGCCTGCAGTGCCTACACAGCGGGAATCGAACCCAGGACCTTCTAGCTGTGAGGCGACAGCACTACCGACTGACCCACCGTGACCCCTTGAAAAACTTTTTTTTTTTTAAAGTTTTTGAAAACCATATAAAAAAAGTTCAACTAGCCGATCGACACGTTGTGAGCTAGTACAGCTATTTGAACAATTATAAAAGGGTTTTTTTCAAAATAGTAAAAAAAAATGGCAATTAAGTTTAGGGATAAGAGTTAAGAGGTGGCCCAAGATATAGCCAATGTCTATTCGAAAATAGCAGATCTGCAATCTCACAACATTAATATTTGCTCTCAGAAAACAGAAATCCCAAGAACGAAAGAAAATATTAATATTCAACGCACATTTTTGCGAGTGTGTTTTCTATTTTGTTTGTGTACAGTTTGATATGATAAACTAGTGCCAGGGGCTGTTGTCAGAGCGTATATTACTATAGGCACATAAACCGCTGTGCTTATCAGTGCAACATGTCCTACAGTAATTGGTACAGTGCACAATTTGACAGATGCAATTTGAACATGTTTTTTTTGTCCTCGGGGGACGACACCACGGGGATGGGATGGAAACGTCTCAACGCGCTACTAGTGGAGGCATAATCAGGGAGACGGACACTTTGCTGTTGCTACACAGCAAGAAAAACACAATTCTGTAATGTATTCATTTAACACTTTGTACCCCTTTTAACCTCGCCAGGCAAGAAACGGCAAAAAACTACAAGATGAGGACCCTGTGACGGAGCTGTTGAACTGGAGGTATTAAAAAAACTACAAAATGAGGCCCCTGTGATGCGGCTGTTGAACCGGAGGTATTAAAAAAACTACAAAATGAGGCCCCTGTGATGCAGCTGTTGAACCGGAGTATATTAAAAGAATCACACCCGTGTGAACTGAGTGGTGTAAGGTTTTATATAGCATGATCAGCTGTGGTCTGACGTAATGTCTGACGTAATGAAATAAGGTAAGGTATTATGTAGCCTGATCAGCTCTGATCTGACGTAATGAAATCACACCCGGATGTGATTTCACAACTGGCTTTTTCTGTGCAGAGAAAATTACCATGGTTGCTACGGTCATCCAGTTCACCCGGGTGTGATTTAATTACGTCAGAAATTATTTTGAACATAGCAACCATGCTCATTTTTTTCTGCACACAAAAGCCAGTTGTAGGAGTGGTTTACACCACTCAAAATCTACAAAATGAGGCCCCTGTGATGCAGCTGTTGAACCGGAGGTATTAAAAAAACTACAAAATGAGGCCCCTGTGATGCGGCTGTTGAACCGGAGGTATTAAAAAAACTACAAAATGAGGCCCCTGTGATGGGGCTGTTGAAACGGAGGTATTAAAAAAACTACAAAATGAGGCCCCTGTGATGGGGCTGTTGAAACGGAGGTATTAAAAAAACTACAAAATGAGGCCCCTGTGATGCAGCTGTTGAACCGGAGGTATTAAAAAAACTACAAAATGAGGCCCCTGTGATGCAGCTGTTGAACCGGAGGTATTAAAAAAACTACAAAATGAGGCCCCTGTGATGCAGCTGTTGAACCGGAGTATATTAAAAAAAACTACAAAATGAGGCCCCTGTGATGCGGCTGTTGAACCGGAGGTATTAAAAAAACTACAAAATGAGGCCCCTGTGATGCGGCTGTTGAACCGGAGTATATTAAAAAAACTACAAAATGAGGCCCCTGTGATGTGGCTGTTGAACCGGAGGTATTAAAAAAAACTACAAAATGAGGCCCCTGTGATGCAGCTGTTGAACCGGAGGTATTAAAAAAACTACAAAATGAGGCCCCTGTGATGCGGCTGTTGAACCGGAGTATATTAAAAAAACTACAAAATGAGGCCCCTGTGATGTGGCTGTTGAACCGGAGGTATTAAAAAAAACTACAAAATGAGGCCCCTGTGATGCAGCTGTTGAACCGGAGGTATTAAAAAAACTACAAAATGAGGCCCCTGTGATGCGGCTGTTGAACCGGAGGTATTAAAAAAAACTACAAAATGAGGCCCCTGTGATGCGGCTGTTGAACCGGAGGTATTAAAAAAAACTACAAAATGAGGCCCCTGTGATGCGGCTGTTGAACCGGAGGTATTAAAAAAACTACAAAATGAGGCCCCTGTGATGGGGCTGTTGAAGCGGAGGTATTAAAAAAACTACAAAATGAGGCCCCTGTGATGGGGCTGTTGAACCGGAGGTATTAAAAAAACTACAAAATGAGGCCCCTGTGATGGGGCTGTTGAAGTGGAGGTATTAAAAAAACTACAAAATGAGGCCCCTGTGATGGGGCTGTTGAACCGGAGGTATTAAAAAAACTACAAAATGAGGCCCCTGTGATGCGGCTGTTGAACCGGAGGTATTAAAAAAACTACAAAATGAGGCCCCTGTGATGCAGCTGTTGAACCGGAGGTATTAAAAAAACTACAAAATGAGGCCCCTGTGATGCGGCTGTTGAACCGGAGTATATTAAAAAAAACTACAAAATGAGGCCCCTGTGATGCAGCTGTTGAACCGGAGTATATTAAAAAAAACTACAAAATGAGGCCCCTGTGATGCAGCTGTTGAACCGGAGGTATTAAAAAAACTACAAAATGAGGCCCCTGTGATGCAGCTGTTGAACCGGAGGTATTAAAAAAACTACAAAATGAGGCCCCTGTGATGCAGCTGTTGAACCGGAGGTATTAAAAAAACTACAAAATGAGGCCCCTGTGATGCAGCTGTTGAACCGGAGTATATTAAAAAAAACTACAAAATGAGGCCCCTGTGATGCAGCTGTTGAACCGGAGTATATTTAAAAAATCACACCCGTGTGAACTGAGTGGTGTAAGGTTGATTCAGCTGGAGTTTTTGTCCGATGTGAGGTATTATATAAGGTAAGGTATTATATAGCCTGATCAGCTCTGATCTGACGTAATGAAATCACACCCGGATGTGATTTCACAACTGGCTTTTTTTGTGCAGAAAAAATGAGCACGGTTGCTACGGTCATCCAGTTCACCCGGGTGTGATTTAATTACGTCAGAAATTATTTTGAACATAGCAACCATGCTCATTTTTTTATGCACACAAAAGCCAGTTGTAGGAGTGGTTTACACCACTCAAAAACTACAAAATGAGGCCCCTGTGATGCAGCTGTTGAACCGGAGTATATTAAAAAAATCACACCTGTGTGAACTGAGTGGTGTAAGGTTGATTCAGCTGGAGTTTTTGTCCGATGTGAGGTATTATATAAGGTAAGGTATTATATAGCCTGATCAGCTCTGATCTGACGTAATGAAATCACACCCGGATGTGATTTCACAACTGGCTTTTTTTGTGCAGAAAAAATGACCACGGTTGCTACGGTCATCCAGTTCACCCGGGTGTGATTTAATTACGTCAGAAATTATTTTGAACATAGCAACTATGCTCATTTTTGAGTGGTGTAAACCACTCCTACAACTGGCTTTTGTGTGCAGAAAAAAATGACCATGGTTGCTATGTTCAAAATAATTTCTGACGTAATTAAATCACACCCGGGTGAACTGGATGACCGTAGCAACCGTGGTCATTTTCTCTGCGCAAAAACAGCCAGTTGTGAAATCACATCCAGGTGTGATTTCATTACGTCAGATCAGAGCTGATCAGGCTATATAATACCTTACCTTACGTCAGACATTACGTCAGACCACAGCTGATCATGCTATATAAAACCTTACACCACTCAGTTCACACGGGTGTGATTTTTTTATGCACACAAAAGCCAGTTGTAGGAGTGGTTTACAC
Source organism: Electrona antarctica (assembly GCF_951216825.1). Lineage (NCBI taxonomy): Eukaryota > Metazoa > Chordata > Actinopteri > Myctophiformes > Myctophidae > Electrona > Electrona antarctica. Next base: position 1,443,962 of record NC_136801.1, on the reverse strand, counting down.
CACTCAAAAACTACAAAATGAGGGCCCCTGTGATGCGGCTGTTGAAACGGAGTATATTAAAAAAAACTACAAAATGAGGCCCCTGTGATGCAGCTGTTGAACCGGAGGTATTACAAAAACTACAAAATGAGGCCCCTGTGATGCAGCTGTTGAACCGGAGGTATTAAAAAAACTACAAAATGAGGCCCCTGTGATGGGGCTGTTGAAACGGAGGTATTAAAAAAACTACAAAATGAGGCCCCTGTGATGCAGCTGTTGAACCGGAGGTATTAAAAAAACTACAAAATGAGGCCCCTGTGATGCGGCTGTTGAACCGGAGGTATTAAAAAAAACTACAAAATGAGGCCCCTGTGACGCGGCAAATGGCCTGGGCCGTGTCTCAGCGGTCCAGGCACCTTGGCCTATACCGGTAGTCCAAGTCTGGCAGTGTGCCGCGCGTTCGACTCCCGATCCCGACGGCCTTTACTGCATGTCACTCCCCCATCTCTCTCCCCCATTTCCTGTCAGCCTAGTGTCTGTCCCTCCATAAAAAAATATAAAATAAAGGCGAAAGCGACAAAAAAAAAACATTATAAAAAAAATAAAAATAAAATACAAAATGAGGCCCCTGTGATGCAGCTGTTGAACCGGACGTATTAAAACTACAAAATGGGGGGGATGTGGATAGCGGTGTGTGTTGGCCGATTGCCCCGCCTTAGGCCCTCCTCTTCCGGTGGAGCGCCTGTGTTTTCATTCCCACTAACAACAGTTAATGTATACAATGGCCCTTCCGACAGATTCAGCAGCGCAGCTCGGAATCTGTACCATGTAATACCATGCATGTATGAACACACACGCACACACACACACACACACACAACGCTAATGTTAATCATAATGGCGTGTTGCGAAACTGGATGGCGCCTCTTCAACACTTAGACTGAGCACGCTCCAGGCATGCACACACACGCACACACACACACACGCACACGCACACACACACACACACACACACACACACACACACACACACACACACACACACACACACACCAGACACAGCCTGCTCTCCAGCTGACTTGTTAACACTGTCTGGCACAAATGTATTGATCGACTGCAAATACGTATTTATTGGCAAAAGTGCACGCACCCCCCCCCCCCCCCCCCCCCCCCCCAGCTGGGCATAGGCAGAACCGTAGAAGAAGCGAGACACACTTTGATCTCGCCACAAAGTGGGGTGCTATGGGCTATAGTTCCAGACATTGGAACTATCCCATTGAGATAGAATGAGCAATTCCACATTCCATTGTTACAATGGGAGTCGTCACTCTCATAGCATAGGAGGGCTCCCCAAAAAAAGGATGTGACATCATGCTTTGACCTCGCCATGGCATTACGCCAGATGAGGTACAGACTGATCTCATGAAAGACGTCGTTGCTCGCTAGCAGCCGTCCCTAAATCTCCCCAAAGGAATTCTTGGGAGTGGAATGGTTGAGCGTTGAGTTCGATTCCCAACGGTATCTTGTCACCTGGAGGGGGGAAGCGTTTGTTGGATCTGCGTGCGTGTGTGCGTGGACTCACGTGCACGTGTGCATGCGTATCTGTGTGCACGTGTCCCTCATTTTCGGTGTGTTGACATGACAGGTAGCAGGCCGAGGCGCTCCCACATGAGATTGCCTCGCAAGAAAACAGTGACCCACACCAGGGACACTGGTGTCCGTCTGTCTGTCTGTCTGTCTGTCTGTCTGTCTGGCGACATGAGAGATGTAATGGTCGCGCTTTTTTGCAAAACAGGAATTCATTATTACAGTTTCTCTCGCCGTGCGTGCGGTCGTGCGGTCGGTTCCCCAGAGACTTCTCTGTCTCGGTGTCCCGGTGCCCGGGCAGCCATTTCATTCCAAGCCTCGTGTCAGAGCGCGCGCGCCTCTGTTTTATCATTCTCTCATCATTCGCAGCGCAACGGATCCACTTTGGGTGCTCATCCTCCAGACCCGCTTTATGTTTCCCAATGCACAATTAGACCGCTGAGACCGGAGGCCCATGTTTCACCTCCCATAGATCCCATAAACATGAACATGCATTAAGGTTGGCGAACATGCACTGCTCCCGTGCTTGCGGTTATGTTAGGGTTAGAGATAGGGATAGTAATTTCGGAACAATGAACCTTCTGACTAATGACACGGCACCGTTTCTACAAAATGATGCCTTCTAAAACCATATATCAGTGCTCACACGTTTTTAAGTCAAAGACTCACCAAAATGAGTCAGATTTGAATAAAAAAATGTTTGGTATATGAAAGCATATATATTCAAAGATTTGCACACGCTCTTTCTTCTCAAAAATAGCAGATCTACAAGCTCATAGCACGGCAGTCTGCTTCACACTATACAAGCTTGTAGATCTGTTATTCTTTCAATAGCTAAAGTTTTAAAATAATGGTTAAAATATAGGCGACACAGATGCGTTCCAGGTCTGGATGAGTTAGAACAGTGAGATGGAGTGATGCAATACTCCTCAGAAACCTCTCAAGGACTTTCTCATCTGTCCTCCTCCTCTCTCTCTCTCTCCCTCTCCCTCCCTCCCCACTCTCCCCCTCTCTCTCTCTCCATCCCTCCCTCCCCACCTCCCCCCCTCTTCTCTCTCCCCTCCTTTCTCTCTCTCTCCCCCCCTCTCTCTCCCTCCCTCCCTTCCCACATCCCCCCCTTCCCCCCCGCTCTCTCTCCCTCCCTCCCCACATCTCCCCCTCTCCCCCCATCTCTCCCTCCCTCCCCACATCTCCCCCTCTCTCTCCCTCCCTCCCCACATCTCCCCCTCTCTCTCCCTCCCTCCCCACATCTCCCCCTCTCCCCCCCTTTCTCTCTATCCCTCCCTCCCTCCCCACCTCTCCCCCCCTCTCTCTCCCCATCTGACCCTCTCCCCCTCTCTCTCTCCAACCTATCCCCTCAAGTGAATGTCTCTCTCTCTCTCTCTCTCTCTCTCTCTCTCCAACCTATTCCCCTCAAGTGAATGTCTCTCTCTCTCTCTCTCTCTCTCTCTCTCTCTCCAACCTATCCCCTCAAGTGAATGTCTGTCTCTCTCTCTCTCAAGTGAATGTCTGTCTCTCTCTCTCTCAAGTGAATGTCTCTCTCTCTCCAACCTATTCCCCTCAAGTGAATGTCTCTCTCTCTCCAACCTATTCCCCTCAAGTGAATGTCTCTCTCTCTCCAACCTATTCCCCTCAAGTGAATGTCTCTCTCTCTCTCTCCAACCTATTCCCCTCAAGTGAATGTCTCTCTCTCTCTCTCCAACCTATTCCCCTCAAGTGAATGTCTCTCTCTCTCTCTCCAACCTATTCCCCTCAAGTGAATGTCTCTCTCTCTCCAACCTATTCCCCTCAAGTGAATGTCTCTCTCTCTCCAACCTATTCCCCTCAAGTGAATGTCTCTCTCTCTCCAACCTATTCCCCTCAAGTGAATGTCTCTCTCTCTCTCTCTCTCTCTCTCTCTCTCCAACCTATCGCCTCAAGTGAATGTCTCTCTCTCTCTCTCTCTCTCTCTCTCTCCAACCTATTCCCCTCAAGTGAATGTCTGTCTCTCTCTCTCTCAAGTGAATGTCTCTCTCTCTCCAACCTATTCCCCTCAAGTGAATGTCTCTCTCTCTCTCTCCAACCTATTCCCCTCAAGTGAATGTCTGTCTCTCTCTCTCAAGTGAATCTCTCTCTCTCCAACCTATCCCCTCAAGTGAATGTCTCTCTCTCTCTCTCCAACCTATTCCCCTCAAGTGAATGTATCTCTCTCTCTCTCTCTCTCTCCAACCTATTCCCCTCAAGTGAATGTCTGTCTCTCTCTCTCAAGTGAATCTATCTCTCTCCAACCTATCCCCTCAAGTGAATGTCTCTCTCTCTCTCTCCAACCTATTCCCCTCAAGTGAATGTCTGTCTCTCTCTCTCAAGTGAATCTCTCTCTCTCCAACCTATTCCCCTGAAGTGAATGTCTCTCTCTCTCCAACCTATTCCCCTGAAGTGAATGTCTCTCTCTCTCCAACCTATTCCCCTCAAGTGAATGTCTCTCTCTCTCCAACCTATTCCCCTGAAGTGCTGCTGGTGGCAGGGCGTGCGTGTCGGTCTCGTCTGCATAATTCACAGACAGTAGCATTTGTGACTTCATGGTAATTGAGGCTGCGTAACAGACTTGGGCCCTGCATGCTTACTGCAGGCTTTTCACGCTCGCTCACGCACGCACACGCGTGCGTGCGTGCTCGTGCGCACACACAAAGCCACACACATAGCAACACTCCTCAGGTGCATGTTCTCATTAGGCTCAACTTGACACGATGACTCCTACTGCTACGATGCTTGGGTGGTGCACGCACGCACGCACGCACGCACGCACGCACGCACGCACGCACGCACGCACGCACGCACGCACGCACGCACGCACGCACGCACGCACGCACGCACGCACGCACGCACGCACGTGGTCCCCAGCTAAATGATGCAGAGTTGGTAACCAAATGGACCCTTATAGATCTTTAACTCTTGAGAGCTTAAAATGAAACCAAATCCATTTGGTTTCATTTTACACTCTCGAGAATTTAATTTGTTAAAGGAGCATTCAGTGATTTGGGTGATTTGGAAAACCACCCAGTCCGCCCCGGTAACAAAATGTGCACATGCACGCTCTACAGTGGGGGGAAGTGCAACAGGCCAACAGCATGTGCACCAAGGCCTGCCCCCACTCGATCATGATTGGAGGAAGGTTTTGCCACCCGCCACCAAAACTGAAACTACGTTTTTTTTTACCCCAGGGGCTCACTGGGGACAGGGAGAATTTCCTTATATGGTCAGCACACTCTATAGTAGGGAGGATTATCCAGAAAAAAAGAAAAAATAAGTGATATTTGAATTAAGTCAAATCACTGAATATACCTTTAAGTATTTGTTAAAATTACTTAATTTAAAAGAAGTCTATACACAATTAGAGAATGTGGAAGAAATGTTAATTTGATCAATGTTGGCCTGTTGTCTCTTATTGTGGACAAAATCTTATCCAACAACAATAAAATAGTCTAAGTTTTGGGTCTGAGAGGCTAAATCTGCATCAAATGGTGGTCCGTGGCTCAAATGCAGAAAAAAATAATGGGCCTTACAATTTACAATTTAGGCATTTAGCAGACGCTCTTAATCCAGAGCGATTTACATTAAGCCTTGATGTGAAAAGGGTTGAAAGCCCCTGTTTTACACTGAAAACACTGAAATATTGAAAGTGCAGCTTCGCAAATATAAGATTAATGCAACAACAAAATGTGGAACTTGACCAACAGAAAAGTAAAAGGTTCGGGTATATTTCTCGCTAGCTAGATTCCAGCTACCAGTAGATTCCTTCCTGCAGCTCCAATGTGACGCGTTCAGGGTCAAAGTCTTTCACCCGGCTGTACGCATGCTGTGAAATGTGCCTGGGTTTATTAATGAGACATGTTGGGCTCGGTCCGAGACCCCCCCCTCACCCCCCCCCCCCCCCCCCCCGCTGAGACTATAGCACAGTTCGGGCCCCGGGGGGCCTCCTTTCTCACTCTGAGCCCTGCTGTTTCCTGTGTACCTGCATGTGCCAAAGGATTCACTCTAAAAAGAAAAAGAAAGAAAAAGAAAAGAGCTCTCAGTGTTGGTTTGCTGCTTCTATGGTTAGGAACAGAAATGGGGAAATAATCCAGATTATGACGCAGTGGGATGTACTATTTTACAATTTACTATTTTAGGCATTTAGCAGATGCTCTTAATGCAGAAATGTAAGTACAGTTAGCGAGAACAGCACTTGGTAATACATCAACAAATATTAATACTAAGAACCTAACATCCGTTTAACTTAACAGTAGAATATCTGTACGATGAAACTAATACTATTATACACTGCTATGTCTGCATAAAATGCGATCAAACTTAAGTTGAGCCTTTGCATACGCCTGTAAGGTCGTCGGGAGGCTATAGGGCAAGTGCTACGGGCTATACGATGGAGTCTGAAGAGGTGGGTTTTCAGACTATGGCGGAAGATTGGGAGTGAGTTCTGACTGCAACGGGGAGTTCATTCCATAGTTTAGATTGATGAGTGAGTCTGCAGTTCTGACTGCAGTTCTGACTGCAACAGGGAGTTCATGTAGACAGCACAATAATTGCATTGTATGTAGTCATAGCACATCATAGTACATATGTATAGCATAGTATAGTATATATGTATATTTAATATGTATAGTGTCATTATATAGATATGTTCTAGTTACGTTCTTAGCTTACGCATGTTTCTTGATAAATGCATTTTATATATGTGATGTATTCCCATACTTTTGTTCTTGCCTAATGTAAATCGCTCTGGATTAAGAGCGTCTTCTAAATGCCTAAATTGTAAATTGTAAATTGTTCATTCCACAGTTTAGATTGAGAGTGAGTCTGTAGTTCTGACTGCAACAGGGAGTTCATTCCACAGTTTAGATTGAGAGTGAGTCTGCAGTTCTGACTGCAACAGGGAGTTCATTCCACAGTTTAGATTGAGAGTGAGTCTGTAGTTCTGACTGCAACAGGGAGTTCATTCCAGAGTTTAGATTGAGGAGTGAGTCTGCAGTTCTGACTGCAACAGGGAATTCATTCCACAGTTTAGATTGGGAGTGAGTCTGCAGTTCTGACTGCAACAGGGAGTTCATTCCAGAGTTTAGATTGAGGAGTGAGTCTGTAGTTCTGACTGCAACGGGGAGTTCATTCCACAGTTTAGATTGGGAGTGAGTCTGTAGTTCTGACTGCAACGGGGAGTTCATTCCACAGTTTAGATTGGGAGTGAGTCTGTAGTTCTGACTGCAACAGGGAGTTCATTCCACAGTTTAGATTGGGAGTGAGACTGCAGTTCTGACTGCAACGGGGAGTTCATTCCATAGTTTAGATTGGGAGTGAGTCTGCAGTTCTGACTGCAACGGGGAGTTCATTCCACAGTTTAGATTGAGGAGTGAGACTGCAGTTCTGACTGCAACGGGAAGTTCATCCCACAGTTTAGATTGGGAGTGAGCCTGTAGTTCTGACTGCAACAGGGAGTTCATTCCATATTTTAGATTGGGAGTGAGTCTGCAGTTCTGACTGCAACGGGGAGTTCATTCCACAGTTTAGATTGGGAGTGAGTCTGTAGTTCTGACTGCAACGGGGAGTTCATTCCACAGTTTAGATTGGGAGTGAGTCTGTAGTTCTGACTGCAACGGGGAGTTCATTCCACAGTTTAGATTGGGAGTGAGTCTGTAGTTCTGACTGCGGTCAGACTACGGTCAGGCTACGGTCAGGCTACGGTCAGACTACGGTCAGACTACGGTCAGACTACGGTCAGACTACGGTCAGGCTACGGTCAGACTACGGTCAGACTACGGTCAGACTACGGTCAGGCTACGGTCAGACTACGGTCAGACTACGGTCAGACTAGGGTCAGGCTACGGTCAGACTACGGTCAGACTACGGTCAGGCTACGGTCAGGCTACGGTCAGGCTACGGTCAGACTACGGTCAGACTACGGTCAGGCTACGGTCAGACTACGGTCAGACTACGGTCAGACTACGGTCAGGCTACGGTCAGGCTACGGTCAGACTACGGTCAGACTACGGTCAGACTACGGTCAGGCTACGGTCAGACTACGGTCAGGCTATGGTCAGACTACGGTCAGACTACGGTCAGGCTACGGTCAGACTACGGTCAGACTACGGTCAGACTACGGTCAGACTAGGGTCAGACTACGGTCCGACTACGGTCAGACTACGGTCAGACTACGGTCAGACTAGGGTCAGACTACGGTCAGACTACGGTCAGACTACGGTCAGACTACGGTCAGGCTACGGTCAGACTAGGGTCAGACTACGGTCAGGCTACGGTCAGACTACGGTTAGACTACGGTCAGACTACGGTCATTAGTATAATTGCCGTCACCTGGTTGAGTCAGTCGCGTAACTTTCCCAATAGCGGGGCAGATAGCGGAAATAATCGTTCACTTGCGGATACAAGCACCAAAATTGGCACACATACTCCTTAGGGGTTGCTCTTTTGAGAAAACCACTGTGCCAAAAAAGAATTCAAGATGGCGGCCATTTTTCAAGATGGCTGCCATTGAATATACAGTAATATTGCATTTCGCAATAAAATCCCATAGACTTGTCCTATTTGAATGATCTTGGTGTCAAATCATACATTTTTCACTATGTAGAATCCAAATTTGGACCCATGGACTTACTCACTAGTTTCCTTGTACCATATAACAGTCCCGGAATCCTAATATTCTGCTAAATTAGAGGTTTGTGTTATGTCTGACTCGGGTAAAATGGATGGTAGTCTATATCTTAGTATTGTTAGAGGTTTGTGTGTGTGTGTGTGTGTGTGTGTGTGTGTGTGTGTGTGTGTGTGTGTGTGTGTGTGTGTGTGTGTGTGTGTGTGTGTGTGTGTGTGTGTGTGTGTGCGTGCGTGCGCATGCGTGTGTACATTGGGGGGGGGGGGGGGGATGTTCGTGAGACCTGCAACCCTGATGACCTTGGGATACATCACTGAGGATACGTCCCGGGTGCATCCAAGTATTTGTGTTCTTTATGACTCCCAAATGTTGTCTAATAAGCCCTGCATCTTTTAGCTAGTGTAGATTACATGTAGTTTACCATGTATGATGTTCAGTTAGACAACCGCGCCTGAATTGACAGGGTATGCCAGCAGGGGAGAGCCGAGCCAATGGTAAGGGGGCTATACATGACTTACCAACATGGTGTACAGATCACACTGGACTTAAATGATACTGGATGAACGATCAGACTAGGTGTAGATTTTATTGTCGAACCTAGTTGTATCCCATACCTTATTGTGCATGATGGCGGTAAAAGGATAACCCCTCTGCCTTGATTCACTGAATACAGATAATGATCATATTGTGATACCTTGATTACCATTCACCAAGATGTCTAATATAGACCCAGGACCGCCTAAATTCTAGAAGGCAGAGTGGAGTAGAACCAGCATTCAAAGCAGAGAGTGGAGTAGAACCAGCATTCAAAGCAGAGAGTGGAGTAGAACCAGCATTCAAAGCAGAGAGTGGAGTAGAACCAGCATTCAAAGCAGAGAGTGGAGTAGAACCAGCATTCAAAGCAGAGAGTGGAGTAGAACCAGCATTCAAAGCAGAGAGTGGAGTAGAACCAGCATTCAAAGCCAACCATGTTTCAGATGTGACAAAGATGCTGCATACTCTGAACTCACAGGGTATGCGTCGTCATAGAAAGCTATGACGATGAATCTCAATAAGAGTTATAATGAATGTGCCCAAACTTTAAATGACGGAAAACCTCTTGCAAGACTCAGTGGTGGAGATGTTATTGCACAGGAGCTCCATGTTGCATGCTTGGCAGACCTTTACAATAGAGAGGTTGTACCTCACAACCACAAAGAGACTGGAAAAGGAACATTCAACCGAAGAGGATGCCCAGTTGCCCACCTACAGGAAATCTCAGAGAAATCTCACATATCTAGTGGAGACCACCAGATCTGGTGAGGGTCCTTCAGTCCTTCGACTTGCAGACATATAGTTCACCTGTACGTGCTATTCCAGTGCCTGGAACAGTTAGGTGTTGATGGACCAGCTGTCAACTCCACATGACTGAATGAAAAACTGCTGTAAGAAATACCTGCTTTGGAGGGACTTGTGGTCCAGCATATATGTCGTTGCAAGATGTTAGCTGCTTTGCTAAGGACAATAGCTTCACTATAAGAGTCAGAGGCTTCTGACAAGCAAAAGCCTACATCTTTCTGGAAAGCCAAATGAACATCCCTTCCCTGCTTGTGAGCCTCCAACTCAGGTATTTCTGACAGCAGTTTCTCCTTCAGTCTTGTGGAGTTGACAGCAGATGCATCAACACCCAGCTGCATTCCACTGGCTGAGCGCACTCTGCTTTTCGTTTTGTGATTCTCACTCTCCAGTTTCGTAATGCGACAACTTTTGTGATATTGCGCCTTGTTCCTCCTCAGATTTTCTTCAATGCCACCACGATCATCAAGTCTGTCTGGATCCATTTTATTAATATGCATCTCATTCATTGTGTGAAAGAGGGGAATATTAGTTGCAATCATAGTGTAGCCATCATGTTGTGATTGTCTTGCATGTGGTGACGAGAGCTCTTTACTATTCTTGTCTTTGCAAAGACAACACTTGCTCCAGTCAGTTTTGAATTTAGGCGGTCCTGGGTCTATATTAGACATCTTGGTGAATGGTAATCAAGGTATCACAGTATGACCATTATCTGTATTCAGTGAATCAAGGCAGAGGGGTTATCCTTTTACCGCCATCATGCACAATAAGGTATGGGATATGACTAGGTTTGACAATAAAATATATGATCTACACCTAGCCCGATCGTTCATCCAGTATCATTTAAGTCCAGTGTGATCTGTATACCATGTTGGTAAGTCCATGAATAAGTCATGTATAGCCCTTACCATAAACTACATGTAATCTACAGTAGCTAAAAGATGCAGGGCTTATTAGACCCCCCCCCCCACACACACACACACACACACACACACATACTAAACATCTAATTATACTAAGATATACACTGCCATCCATTTTACCGGAGTCAGACATAACACAAACCTCTAATTTAGCAGAATATTAGGGTTCCGGGACTGATATATGGTACAAGGAAGCCAGTGAGTAAGTCCATGGGTCCAAATTTGGAATCTACATAGTGAAAAATGTATGATTTGACACCAAGATCATTCAAATAGGACAAGTCTATGGGATTTTATTGCGAAATGCAATATTACTGTATATTCAATGGCAGCCATCTTGAAAAATGGCCGCCATCTTGCATTTTTTTTGGCACAGTGGTTTTCTCAAAAGAGCAACCCCTAAGGAGTATGTGTGCCAATTTTGGTGCTTGTATCCGCAAGTGAACGATTCTCCTGTAATTTGCATGTTATCTGCCCTGCTACAACGTTAAAGGTATATTCAGTGATTTCACTTAATTCAAATATCACTTATTTTTTGGATAATCCTCCCTACTATAAAGTGTGATGACCATATAAGGAGTTCCTCCCTGTCCCCAGTGAGCCCCTGGGGTCAAAAAACCCTAGTTTCGGTTTGGGCTTTGGGTGGCAAAGCCTTCATCCAATCAGGATGAGAGGGGCCTTCCTCCAATCATGATCGAGTGGGGCGGGCCTTGGTGCACGTGCTGTTGGTCTGTTGTACTTCCCCACTGTAGAGCGTGTGCATGTGCACATCTTGTTACCAGGGTGGACCAGGGTTTTTTCCAAATCACCCAAATCACTGAATACTCCTTTAAGCTGTGTATCTATCTGTTCCGTTCAACAACACACAGCCATGCAAAATAACACTGACCGCCATGAGGTGGCGAAAGCTTGACCTGCATAGCAACGGTTGCTATAAACTATATGGATTGGCATTGATTGGACAATGTCTTTTTGGCGGTGGTGTCCAGCTTCATATCAGTTCACCAAGTCATATGTTCCTGTCATTTGCTTTTAGCTCTTGAAAGACCTAACCTGACTCCGCCAGATGGGGCAGCAGAGAGTACACTGGGTTCCTTCCTCTCAGGCAGACTTGATGCCCGGCCACAAAACGGCCTGGCCAATCAGCAGCAGCTAGAGGCGGGATCAAGGCAGCACTGTGTATGCCTTGATCCCGCCTCTAGCTGCCGCTGAATGGCCAGGCCGTTTTGTGGCCTCTCAAAAAAAGTCAGCACGAAAAAAAAAAAAAAAAATATAGGCCTATGTGTCACTATTTTTGTTCTTTTTAAAAAATGGCATCAAGCTTATAACATGGCACGGGAGCTTGTAGATGTGCTATTTGTTGAAAATGAATGAGTAGAGAGCCCGCTGCCTTTGGGAAGCAGAAGAGTTTTGATTCTCTGCCCCCGGGAATGTGTGGAGGTGTCCCTAGTGAGGAAAGGCTCTGACTGACTACGTTCAGCAAAGGGCTAATTACTAATGTGTGGAGGTGTCCCTAGTGAGGAAAGGCTCCGACTGACTACGTTCAGCGAAGGGCTAATCACGCCTGGATCCCGTTTTGAAGAAGTGCTTTAGGTCAGGGGTTCTCAACGTTTTTGGCCGGGGACCCCCGAAAATGCTTTGGCAACGTCTCGGGACCCCCGCCCCGCCCCCTCCCGACCCCCAATATAAATTGACTGCTACAATAACCTTAAACCATTTTGGGCGGGAACCCCTTTTGGTGTTTTAAGCATTGTTATAATTTAGCTATTTAAAAATAGCAGATCTACAAGCTCATAGCGCGCCACCGAGTGGCGCGCTATGAGCTTGTAGATCTGCTATTTTTGAAAAATCGTGATTTTTTTTTTTAAAAACAATCTTTTTTTCGGAGGGGCGGTGAGCTGTGGACTTTGCATAGTTTAATCAGCTTAGCACCCCCCCCCCCCCCCCCACACACACACACACACACACACACACATACACCTCCGGCAAATCTATCACTATCCGGAACGCTTATCGCCCCCCCCCTCCATCTATTGCATGCTAATGGATATTTAAATGTAAAGACCTTTGTCTTAAAGAACGAGCAGATGAGTAGTATTAGAGCAGATGAGTAGTATTAGACCTTTGTCTTAAAGAACGAGCAGATGAGTAGTATTAGGCCTTTGTCTTAAAGAACGAGCAGATGAGTAGTATTAGGCCTTTGTCTTAAAGAACGAGCAGATGAGTAGTATTAGACCTTTGTCTTAAAGAACGAGCAGATGAGTAGTATTAGGACCTTTGTCTTAAAGAACGAGCAGATGAGTAGTATTAGGCCTTTGTCTTAAAGAACGAGCAGATGAGTAGTATTAGGCCTTTGTCTTAAAGAACGAGCAGATGAGTAGTATTAGGCCTTTGTCCTAAAGAACGAGCAGATGAGTAGTATTAGGCCTTTGTCTTAAAGAACGAGCAGATGAGTAGTATTAGGCCTTTGTCTTAAAGAACGAGCAGATGAGTAGTATTAGGCCTTTGTCTTAAAGAACGAGCAGATGAGTAGTATTAGGCCTTTGTCTTAAAGAACGAGCAGATGAGTAGTATTAGGCCTTTGTCCTAAAGAACGAGCAGATGAGTAGTATTAGGCCTTTGTCCTAAAGAACGAGCAGATGAGTAGTATTAGGCCTTTGTCTTAAAGAACGAGCAGATGAGTAGTATTAGGCCTTTGTCTTAAAGAACGAGCAGATGAGTAGTATTAGGACCTTTGTCTTAAAGAACGAGCAGATGAGTAGTATTAGGCCTTTGTCTTAAAGAACGAGCAGATGAGTAGTATTAGGATGAGCAGATGAGTAGTATTAGGCGCCGCCGGCTCGTGTCACTTTGGGGGATTCAGGACAAACTATAGAGTAAAATCTCAAGACTGAATCTCATTTTGTATCGTCAAGTCCTAAATATAATTAATGTTCCATTTGTGAAACAGTGTGACAGAAGGCCGTTTCCTAAACAATTAACATTGTGTTTTTTTTAATGAAATATCCCAGACAATTAAGATTTAATGGAAGGGCCCAGATGGCTAGCTCAACCGTCTGGGCTCCTAGGCTGCTAAGATAGCCTGACGGCGTGCCGCGGGTTCGACTCCCGATCCCGACGGCCTTTGCCACCGACGGCCTTTGCCACCGTGCCACCGTGTCCCCCCCCCCCCCCCCCCCCCATCTCTCTCCCCATTTCCTGTCAGTCTACTTTCAACCTATCAATACAGGCAGAAAAAGCAAAAAAATATATCTTTAAAAAAAAACATTTAATGGAAGATATTGCCGGAAGCTATACTTCAAATGCGCTAATCTTATGAAATAATAAGCGAAAACGGCCTATATCCAGAAGTAGAAGTATAGATCGGCTATTTTGGCGCCGTTCAACGCGCTTCCACAATAGAAGACATGCTGACTTCTGTGGAATCCAACTTACTTGTAATGAGTCGTGGCGACTGGAGAACTTTAATCCAAGCGTACGGTACGGGACGGACGAGCAACCTGCTGTTCCAGAGCCTGTAGCACCACCTCCTGAGACTGTATAATTATGTATATAATGTATTACTGTATAATGTCACCATGCATGTCTTCATGGGTCTGCATTAAAATGTACAGCTTATTGAAAGCGTTGCTACTGTAGGTGTCCAGGAAGGTCCAACCTAAAGCAGCGTGCCCCGATAAAAGAAACCGGTGTATTAGTATGTGAAAATAATGCTGTTCTGCAATGACATGTTGTAAGAGGATGGTTTTGGCAGCAAATCATAGTCTCTTGAATAGTTTTCACTTAGTTTTAGGCACATTTTAGTCACCTGGAATGTTCTAGTGTTAGTCTAGTTTTAGTCGACCAAATGTCATAAGATTTTAGTCGTCCGCTAAATCTACAGTTGGTTTAGTCGACTAAAATGTATTTTGGCGGGCCTTGATGCCGTCGTAATGGCTGATTTTACACTTGATGTAACGCGTCACAGCATGCAACCAAGTGTAAAATGACTTATGCTGGATATCTTGTCCACTAGTCTCTTCCTAACATTTAGTCTAGTTTTTATTTGTTGACGAAATTGTCAGTATATTTAGTCTTAGTTTTAGTCATGATAGATTCGTTTTCATTCAGTTTCCATTTCGTTTTCGTCAGTGAAAAAAGGTAGTCAAACATTATTCATCTTAGTTTTAGTCGGCGACCGTCAAGCCGAGTCTGCTCCATGGCTCCGAGACATGGACACTTGTTGGAAACGTTTGGATGGCACTTACACCCAAAAATCTCTCTTGGAAGAGCCACCCATCGACTTCTAATATACGGCAACCTTCCCCGTGTTTCTTCACTAGTCCGATCCAGAAGAACACAGTTTTCCGGCCACTGCTACAGAGCTGACAATGAGGTTATATCTTCCCTTCTTCTCTGGAGTCCTGCCTCGAAGCAGACCAGAGGTAGAAAACTGTCGTTCCCTGATGTCATCACTAGGGACACATGCATCAGTCAAGCAGGAACTGGGGACGGCACTGAAGGACCGGGAAGTCTGGCCTGGCATTGTAAGACCGCGGTCGAAAAATGACGATGATGAGCATGTGAATGATTATCGTGATGCAAAACGCTTATACGCTCGGCTGAGGAAATCACAAACTAGGCAGTAATGGTCCCCTCCAGCAGCGGCTGGGGGGGAAAGACCAATCAAATTGCCACTGAACGTAGACAAAAAGCGGACAAATCACACCATGTTGTCTTCGAGTGGTCTTTCTCTATTTATTTATGCATTGGAGATTAAATGTTTTTTTTGGAGATGCTAGGCGTGTGTTTCGTGATGTAGTGGAGACGGTGTTCAATCAGAGATTCATGCCTCTGAATGGCGTTCGACCTGGATTTTACTGCAATTCACAATTTACTGAGTTTAGACATTTAGCAGACGCTCTTCTTATGCCCATTTAGACCTACCATCGATTCTACAAAATGTCTTCTAAATCCTAACAGTTTTCTTAAGACCTCATGTTTCTATGTGTCAGTGGTTCTCAAACTATTTCATGTTCAAGGACCCCTAGGAATTATATGTATTTGGCCGCCGACCCCCCATCTGAAAATATGTTGTTCCAGCAAAGACTTGAGTTAAAAACGTTTGCTATGAAAGAATTTATATTCAAAGATTTGCGCCACGTTTTCACGATTTTTCAAAGATTAGCAGATCTCCAAGCTCGTAGCGCGGCACTCGGTGCCGCGCTACGAGCTTGTAGATCTGCTATTTTTTAATAGCTAAAAGGGGTTCCCCCGTCCTGAATGGGTTAATCTAGAGTGATTTACGGTAAGTAAGATCCATAGAAATAGTCGTCTAGGTTTTTATGATCATAAGTACACTAAGAACCTATCATCTGTCTAACAGTAGAATATCTGTACAATGACACTAGTATACACTATATAATGATACAGTATGTCTATATCATAATGCTATCTAAATTACATAGTTTAGCCTTTGCCTAATGCCTTGCTAGGCTAGGCTAGGGCTATGGCAAGTGCTCTCCAACATGCTAGAGTTATGACTAGCTGAACGCCCCAAAAAGAATCATGGTTGGCAGATGATGTGAACACCACGAGTCAACATAAACAATACTTCAATAAAGACGTCTGTTTTTTGGGATGTATGCGAAAGAGAACTCTTTTCTCTCTCTCTCTCTCTCTCTCTCTCTCTCATCAGTGATGGAAATTAGGGATTCATTACATTAAAGTCGTCAGCTCAGCTGTCATATAAAGACTCTGACACCCCCCCCCCACCACCCCTTCGAGCTGAAGTAGACCTACTTACTCTCAGTGCTACTGATTAGAGTTCGTTGCTCAATGAGTGGCGAGGACAGTGAGTGGCGTCGCGCACCGCTGCACCACATTATGAATTAGACAACAGCTTTACTTAAAGATGTCGCTTAACATTAACACACAATTTCAGATACTGGTTACTGTACTTACAGTACTACTGTACACTGTTCTCAAACCTTTTCATGTCAAGGACCCCCAAATTGACACTCATTAGCCCACGGAGCCCCATTAGAGAATATACGCCAAGGACCCCCATAACACAATTTTTACGGCTCTAAGCATTCTGATTCTCTGATTCTCAACCAGTTTAATTTCAAGGACCCCCAGGGTTTGACCTGAATTAGTCTACGGACCCCCATAGAATGACATTTCTATCTCTGGGACCTCCAATTTAGGAGGTTTCGCCCGACAGCAGAGATATGTACATATACATACATAGCGGTACTATTCGTTGCTCTGGCTCAGTGCGTGATGAAAATGTTACATAAAGACACAGCGTGTCAACCAGAGGTGAACTGATGACCTTCTGGCGTGGCAGCAGGATCCAGGTCACCGGAGAGCACAGAACACACTGCTTCCTTCAATAAATCATTGCTCCTGCACTGTAGCTCCTGTACTGTAGATACCGCGCGCTTCGCTCGGCGGTGTGCGGGCGTTATTGTCTTTATCGTGCACTCGTAAGCCTACGCACACCAGCTTTAAAGGTATATTCAGTGATTTCACTTAATTCAAATATCACTTATTGTTTCTTATTTTTTGGATAATCCTCCCTACTATAGAGTGTGCTGACCATATAAGGAGTTCATCCCTGTCCCCAGTGAGCCCCTGGGGTAAAAAAAACCCTAGTTTCGGTTTGGGTGGCAAAGCCTTCATCCAATCAGGATGAGAGGGGCCTTCCTCCAATCATGATCGAGTGGGGCGGGCCTTGGTGCACGTGCTGTTGGTCTGTTGTATTTCCCCACTGTAGAGCGTGTGCATGTGCACATCTTGTTACCGGGGTGGACCAGGGTTTTTTCCAAATCACCCAAATCACTGAATGCTCCTTTAAAGTTGTTCTAGGTGTGTGTGAAAGTTTATTTATGTTGTTGTGAAAATGTCTCCAAAATGACATCTGGAGGGAAATGTGCCAGCGAGTTGTTCCTGTGTGGCCCCTTCTTATAGCAATGCTGCAGTATAATAAGAGCCTGTTCCTGTGTGGCCCCTTCCTTCTTATAGCGATGCTGCAGTATAATAAGAGCCTGTTCCTGTGTGGCCCCTTCCTTCTTATAGCGATGCTGCAGTATAATAAGAGCCTGTTCCTGTGTGGCCCCTTCCTTCTTATAGCGATGCTGCAGTATAATAAGAGCCTGTTCCTGTGTGGCCCCTTCCTTCTTATAGCGATGCTGCAGTATAATAAGAGCCTGTTCCTGTGTGGCCCCTTCTTATAGTGATGCTGCAGTATAATAAGAGCCTGTTCCTGTGTGGCCCCTTCCTTCTTATAGTGATGCTGCAGTATAATAAGAGCCTGTTCCTGTGTGGCCCCTTCCTTCTTATAGTGATGCTGCAGTATAATAAGAGCCTGTTCCTGTGTGGCCCCTTCCTTCTTATAGCGATGCTGCAGTATAATAAGAGCCTGTTCCTGTGTGGCCCCTTCCTTCTTATAGCGATGCTGCAGTATAATAAGAGCCTGTTCCTGTGTGGCCCCTTCCTTCTTATAGTGATGCTGCAGTATAATAAGAGCCTGTTCCTGTGTGGCCCCTTCTTATAGCGATGCTGCAGTATAATAAGAGCCTGTTCCTGTGTGGCCCCTTCTTATAGCGATGCTGCAGTATAATAAGAGCCTGTTCCTGTGTGGCCCCTTCCTTCTTATAGCGATGCTGCAGTATAATAAGAGCCTGTTCCTGTGTGGCCCCTTCCTTCTTATAGCGATGCTGCAGTATAATAAGAGCCTGTTCCTGTGTGGCCCCTTCCTTCTTATAGCGATGCTGCAGTATAATAAGAGCCTGTTCCTGTGTGGCCCCTTCCTTCTTATAGCGATGCTGCAGTATAATAAGAGCCTGTTCCTGTGTGGCCCCTTCCTTCTTATAGCGATGCTGCAGTATAATAAGAGCCTGTTCCTGTGTGGCCCCTTCCTTCTTATAGTGATGCTGCAGTATAATAAGAGCCTGTTCCTGTGTGGCCCCTTCCTTCTTATAGCGATGCTGCAGTATAATAAGAGCCTGTTCCTGTGTGGCCCCTTCTTATAGCGATGCTGCAGTATAATAAGAGCCTGTTCCTGTGTGGCCCCTTCCTTCTTATAGCGATGCTGCAGTATAATAAGAGCCTGTTCCTGTGTGGCCCCTTCCTTCTTATAGTGATGCTGCAGTACAATAAGAGCCTGTTCCTGTGTGGCCCCTTCCTTCTTATAGCGATGCTGCAGTATAATAAGAGCCTGTTCCTGTGTGGCCCCTTCCTTCTTATAGTGATGCTGCAGTATAATAAGAGCCTGTTCCTGTGTGGCCCCTTCCTTCTTATAGTGATGCTGCAGTATAATAAGAGCCTGTTCCTGTGTGGCCCCTTCCTTCTTATAGTGATGCTGCAGTACAATAAGAGCCTGTTCCTGTGTGGCCCCTTCCTTCTTATAGCGATGCTGCAGTACAATAAGAGCCTGTTCCTGTGTGGCCCCTTCCTTCTTATAGTGATGCTGCAGTACAATAAGAGCCTGTTCCTGTGTGGCCCCTTCCTTCTTATAGCGATGCTGCAGTACAATAAGAGCCTGTTCCTGTGTGGCCCCTTCCTTCTTATAGTGATGCTGCAGTATAATAAGAGCCTGTTCCTGTGTGGCCCCTTCCTTCTTATAGCGATGCTGCAGTATAATAAGAGCCTGTTCCTGTGTGGCCCCTTCCTTCTTATAGCGATGCTGCAGTATAATAAGAGCCTGTTCCTGTGTGGCCCCTTCTTATAGCGATGCTGCAGTATAATAAGAGCCTGTTCCTGTGTGGCCCCTTCCTTCTTATAGCGATGCTGCAGTATAATAAGAGCCTGTTCCTGTGTGGCCCCTTCCTTCTTATAGCGATGCTGCAGTATAATAAGAGCCTGTTCCTGTGTGGCCCCTTCTTATCAGGACTGTGACTACCCTCTGACACCCCTGTGGCGCCAGGCTACCCTCTGACACCCCTGTGGCGCCGGGCTACCCTCTGACACCCCTGTGGCGCCGGGCTACCCTCTGACACCCCTGTGGCGCCAGGCTACCCTCTGACACCCCTGTGGCGCCAGGCTACCCTCTGACACCCCTGTGGCGCCGGGCTACCCTCTGACACCCCTGTGGCGCCGGGCTACCCTCTGACACCCCTGTGGCGCCGGGCTACCCTCTGACACCCCTGTGGCGCCGGGCTACCCTCTGACACCCCTGTGGCGCCGGGCTACCCTCTGACACCCCTGTGGCGCCAGGCTACCCTCTGACACCCCTGTGGCGCCAGGCTACCCTCTGACACCCCTGTGGCGCCGGGCTACCCTCTGACACCCCTGTGGCGCCGGGCTACCCTCTGACACCCCTGTGGCGCCGGGCTACCCTCTGACACCCCTGTGGCGCCGGGCTACCCTCTGACACCCCTGTGGCGCCGGGCTACCCTCTGACACCCCTGTGGCGCCGGGCTACCCTCTGACACCCCTGTGGCGCCGGGCTACCCTCTGACACCCCTGTGGCGCCAGGCTACCCTCTGACACCCCTGTGGCGCCAGGCTACCCTCCGACACCCCTGTGGCGCCAGGCTACCCTCCGACACCCCTGTGGCGCCAGGCTACCCTCTGACACCCCTGTGGCGCCGGGCTACCCTCTGACACCCCTGTTGCGCCAGGCTACCCTCAGACACCCCTGTGGCGCCGGGCTACCCTCTGACACCCCTGTGGCGCCAGGCTACCCTCTGACACCCCTGTGGCGCCAGGCTACCCTCTGACACCCCTGTGGCGCCAGGCTACCTTCTGACACCCCTGTGGCGCCGGGCCTGACTCGTCATTTCTTTCCCACAACTCTGGGGGAGGAAAAACAAGCCAGTCGTTTTGATAAATAAGCCGACATGGCAACGCAGTGCGGTATACTTCCAACGAGAGCGCATTTGAAATGAGATCCTGATGAGCAAAGGGCCGACCGCCCCAGACGCAAACGCTTACACCCCCTCGGCTGAGGAAAGCACAAATTGGGCAGTAAATGGTCCCCTCCAGTGGCGGCGGCCGGCCAGCCGGGGGGGGGGGGAAGACGGCGTGTGCAAATCTACCACGAAGCAAAAAAGCGGACGAATCACATCGTTTGGTCTTTGAGTGGTCTTTCTGTATTTATGTATGCGGCGAAATGGAGATGGAGATGATTGTGTTGATACTACAAGGCATGTGTTTAGGTGATGAAATGGGAACGGGGTTCAATCAGAGAATCATTTGCCTCAATCTGGCCGTTCGCTGTTTTTATGGCTGGTGGGGATGCGTTTGATCCCCGACTCTGGACAGACAAAAATGCTTCTAAATCCTGACAGTTTTCTGTCAGTGGTGATCAACTTATTTTCGTGTCAAGGACCCCCAGGATTATCTGTAGCCTATTTGGCAGCCAACCCCCATCTGAAAATATGCTGTTCCAGGGACCCCCCCCAGAAGAAATGATTGGAGTTAAAAACGAATATACATATTCAACTACAAATATGTATGCTTATAAAACACACACACGAAAAATAAAAGGAACAAGGTGGGAGGTGGTTTCCTCCCAAGAGCGACGATATGTAAATGTCACCGTCATCAGTTTTTAGTTTTACTTATTTTTTTTCTTCTTTTTCTTTCCAAAAATTGTACCCCTGTGGGAACTCCTCTGAAGTCTCCTCCTCTACTCTGAGAACACCACATGTGGGGGAACTTTTCCCCGGGAACAGACAGAAGCTATATGCGGTCAGCTATAGCTTAGATCATTGGTTGTAGGGGCGGCGGTGGCTCAGGCGGTGGTTCAGCGGTAGAGTGGCTGGATGGTAACCGCAAGGTTGCCAGTTCGATCCCCGTGGGCTCCCCCAGAGTTAGTGTCCAAGTGTCCTTGAGCAAGACACTAAACCCCCTAATTGCTCCTGATATGCAGGTTGGTGCCTTGCATGGTGTCCGCTGCCATCGGTGTATGAATGAATGGTGTGTAAAGGTGTGTGAATGTGTGTGTGTGAATGTAATGCACAATCTATGTAAAGGTGTGTGAATGTGTGTGTGAATGGGTGAATGTAATGCACAATCTATGTAAAGGTGTGTGAATGGGTGTGTGAATGGGTGAATGTAATGCACAATCTTTGTAAAGGTGTGTAAATGTGTGTGTGAATGGGTGAATGTAATGCACAATCTATGTAAAGGTGTGTGAATGTGTGTGTGAATGGGTGAATGTAATGCACAATCTATGTAAAGGTGTGTGAATGTGTGTGTGAATGGGTGAATGTAATGCACAATCTATGTAAAGGTGTGTGAATGGGTGTGTGAATGGGTGAATGTAATGCACAATCTATGTAAAGGTGTGTGAATGGGTGAATGTAATGCACAATCTATGTAATGGTGTGTGAATGTGTGTGCGAATGGGTGAATGTAATGCACAATCTATGTAAAGGTGTGTGAATGTGTGTGCGAATGGGTGAATGTAATGCACAATCTATGTAAAGGTGTGTGAATGGGTGTGTGAATGGGTGAATGTAATGCACAATCTATGTAAAGGTGTGTGAATGGGTGTGTGAATGGGTGAATGTAATGCACAATCTTTGTAAAGGTGTGTAAATGTGTGTGTGAATGGGTGAATGTAATGCACAATCTATGTAAAGGTGTGTGAATGTGTGTGTGAATGGGTGAATGTAATGCACAATCTATGTAAAGGTGTGTGAATGTGTGTGTGAATGGGTGAATGTAATGCACAATCTATGTAAAGGTGTGTGAATGGGTGTGTGAATGGGTGAATGTAATGCACAATCTATGTAAAGGTGTGTGAATGGGTGAATGTAATGCACAATCTATGTAATGGTGTGTGAATGTGTGTGCGAATGGGTGAATGTAATGCACAATCTATGTAAAGGTGTGTGAATGTGTGTGCGAATGGGTGAATGTAATGCACAATCTATGTAAAGGTGTGTGAATGGGTGTGTGAATGGGTGAATGTAATGCACAATCTATGTAAAGGTGTGTGAATAGGTGTGTGAATGGGTGAATGTAATGCACAATCTATGTAAAGCGCCTTGGATAAAGGTCAAGGCGCTATATAAATGCACCATTTACCATTTTGGTTTTCATATAACGGCAAAATTTGCTTTTTTTCCCACTCTCCCTGGTTATTTAATGAAATCAAACCAAAACATTCTACCTCACAACCAGAGAGGCCAGGCATGCATGTATGCATGCATGCAGCGGAGAAAACATGTCACCGGCCTCGAGTCCCGGTCCCATCATTCAATTAATCAGCAAACCCCCCCACGGGAGACCATATCTTCTGTTTATGGCATGAATTGATTGACAGGGTTCCATTACACGCAGGGCAGGGCTTGATCTATTCTGGACCCCCCCCCCAACCCCCCCCGCATGTCTGCAATTATCCGCGCTCCGCTGGGATTTGATTTGTGCCGGGATCATAGTCAAAGATGTATAACGCTCAAATGGGAGGGATGGGGGGGGGGGGGGGGGGTAGGGGGGGGGGGGGGTAGGGAGGGGGCTGGCCGTGCGCTAACCTCTCTTCCATAAAGCTCATTAGCACATTGTTCCGTATGCTAATGCAGCGACGTAGCATCCAGACTCCGTCTTACTGTAGTTTATGTCTTTGTTCCATGCATCGTTAAAGTGTAGTGCCATATGTCTTCCTTTTTTATAATAATAATAATACTATAATAATAATCGTTATTTATAGAGCACCTTTCAGACACAAGTGTAGTTCAAAGTGCTTTACATAAAAGTAAAAAGGAATTCACATAAATGGAAAAAATTTAACAAGGGTAAAAAAAAAAAAAAGGAATAGCTTTAAATCTGGTCAGTAGAACTCGTTGAAATTAAAAGTAAATTTAAGATAAGGTTACAAGAGAATCAGTTAAAATCAGTTAAAAGCAAGGTCATAGAAATGGGTTTTTAGCCGCCTCTTAAAGTCATCAACGGAGGTAGCCAGTCTGATATGCAGAGGGAGAGAGTTCCACATCCTCGGTACGTAGCTGGCAAAGGCAGCTTCGCCGTGTCTCTTGCCATTAGTTGGAATTTCGATCAGCCGAGTTCAGTACCGAGTGACCTGAGGGGGCGATCTGGGACATGGGTCTGTTTTCATCTAATGTTGATCCATTTCTTATTAGTGCTCTCCATGTTTATCTTAAAAAAAAAAAGGGGGAAAAAAAGCCAAATGTCTATTATGACCAGAATAGAGATTAGTTCATGTGGTTAGACAGAAGGTTGTATGTTGGCTATTTATGTTTTATTTATTTTTCTCCTCTCTCCAATCTTGCCTCGTTTGGCCAAAAGCCATGGATCTTGTTAATACATGTGGCTTGACTCATGCGGAACACATCTGTCACTTTGACCAGTAAGCTCCGCCCCTCAGATTGTCTGTTATTTTGAGCAGTTTGAAAAATGCTTAAACCTGATTTTCTGCCGGCAGTGTTGACACATTTGGGGGTCCTTGACATGAAAGAAAGTTTGGGAACAACTGGTCTAGATATCGTATGACTCTCTATGGTACAACCAGGCAGAACATCCACAGTTGGAACAGACTTGTTATTATTTTTTTAGTTATATTGTTTATTTCTTTTTTGTCTTGATTCTCTTCTTACTTATTTGTCCTGCTGTCATGGCTGTCAGTTCCCATCTGATGTTGTGTGGGAGTCCTGAGCACTCCAGACCGCACAGGATGACCGCTAGCTTGCACAACGTCTTCAGACTAGGACTTAAGCACAAGATCTGAAGGTCGAGTGATAGTCCAAAGAGGACTATATGATCTCCCGCCATGCAACAGCACGATGTGCCCTGCAACGACCCTGGGCCTGTCCCCTGCAACGACCCTGGGCCTGTCCCCTGCAACGACCCTGGGCCTGTCCCCTTGGGCCCTGCAACGACCCTGGGCCTGTCCCCTGCAACGACCCTGGGCCTGTCCCCTTGTGCCCTGCAACGACCCTGGGCCTGTCCCCTGCAACGACCCTGGGCCTGTCCCCTTGTGCCCTGCAACGACCCTGGGCCTGTCCCCTTGTGCCCTGCAACGACCCTGGGCCTGTCCCCTGCAACGACCCTGGGCCTGTCCCCTGCAACGACCCTGGGCCTGTCCCCTTGGGCCCAATCATCTTCTTCCAGGTGAGGGTCTTGGGATTGAATTTCCACAGGTCATGAAAGCTCTGGTTCAGCTCAGCGTTGTCGCCACCAAATATGTACAGCTCTTCATTGTAAGCAAAGGCTGCATGACTGTAACTTGGTGGAGGAGGCTGAGCAGAAGGTGTGCTCAGCCAACAGTTGGTCTCTGTGTCAAACACTCTGATGATGTTGTCCTGATGCTCTTCGCCCCCAAATACAAACATCTTGGTCCCGATGATGGTGGCAGAGTGACCTGATGAAACGGATGGTGGAATGCCTCCCGTGTTCATTAAAGCCCAGGTCATTGTGGCGGTGTCTAACTTGTAGATGTCATTAGATGAAGCCAGCTGGCTCCATCCCCCATGGATAAACATGACGCTCCCTGAGACGCATGCCGAGTGTAAGTTCCTCGCCTCTGGAACAGTTCCGAAAACGTTGGGCATGAACCATCTGTGGGTGTCGACGTCGAATGCATAAAGAATGTTGACCATCTCCCCCGTGATGTATAACCAGTTGTCAGCAAGTTCTGTCTTGCAATTCACCACCCCACCCCAGATGTAGACGATATCTTCTATCAGTGCAGCTGTGTGTCCGTAGCGCATGGAGGGAACCTCAGGGGAACGTTCTCCTCCTCTTCTCCTCTTCCTCGCCACCGGGGGCAAAGCCGTCAAGCACAAAGCCACCGTGTTGAAGACGTGAACGTCAATGTGATCCGCATTGCTGTAGGTCTTCTCTTCATGGAAGAACCCTCCGAAGGAATACACCTTGTCCTCCACTGGTCCAGCGGCACAGCCAAAGAACGGGTGTGTCTGTGGTCCTCTCGTCGTGGGCGCTACTACGGACCAGCACAGCATCTCAGCCTCTCGTTGTCCGTCACCGACTTCGACTCAAGCTGTCCGTTTGTCTCTCTAGTCCGATGCAGCTCGACCTCTCGGTATTCTCTTTATGTCTGTGACTCTTTATATAGGCCGGCAAAAACAATGGTCTGATGTCACTCACAAACACACACTGATGGCATGCCTGTGGAACGACACTGGTTTGCGCAGGTGTGTGTGTTTTGTTTCTTTTTGCACACGTTTGCCCCTCCCCCTTGCTTTCATAGAACAACAGATTTGTGGCGTGGCTTAAGTTCAGGTGGGAGGTGCTAAGGTGAAAACCAGGTAGGGCAAAACCACTCATTTTCAACATTGAACTATGAACATTAATATACCTTAGAGTTGTTGCGTATGAGTAATATAAAAGTCCCCCCCCCCCCCCCCATTCTGTTTAGCCTAGTATTGGAGGTCATGTGATCAATGACATCACAGTGGTGTACTCTGTAAGCCAACAAGTACATCTTTGTGATAGATCTAGAGATCCAGTAGAAGTCAATTTACACTTGGTTGCATGCTGAAAATAGCAGATCTACAAGCTCACAATGCGTCACAGCGCAGTATAATGACCAACTGCATGGATCACTCGTCCACTAGTCCCTTTCTTGGGAGCCACTGCCCTAAATGCACTGGAGCCGTTGTAACCAATGAGGGGGGGGGGGGGGACACACGCACAAGACGATCAGGCGCAAAATCCAGTACCTGCACGCCATTCGTTCATTCCTGAAGTCATCCATTCAGATCGAGTACAACCTATTTCACACACACACACACACACACACACACACACACACACACACACACACACACACACACACACACACACACACACACACACACACACACACACACACACACACACACACACACACACACACACACACACACACACACACACACACAC